>NC_051157.2:168911301-169082024 GCF_013339745.2 Dermacentor silvarum
ATCGCGTGCTCGCGCTTCCCGGACTACTGGCGATGTGTCTGCTGCGCCGGGCATTCGTCTTCACTACAATATATATATATATATATATATATATATATATATATATATATATATTGTTCTTTTTTTAAACACAAGGCTAAAGTACGATCATAAAACCTACGGGTTCGGTAGACAGAGCTTTGACGACCGAACACCGCAGGTCTTCAGATTTGTATCTTGAATGATGTTTATGAATATTTTTTTTCCACTTGAATAACTTTGCTTACGTTCGCTGAAGCACACTGTATAGTTTCGTTCGTTACAGTATTATGATCATTAAAGGAGAGTATTCTATGCTATGTTTAGTAATTCTGGGATTTCTGCGCTCTCAGTGCGTCATCTCAGCTGTTACCAATTAACGCATTGAGCAAACGTTGCAACACAATTACGCCACTTCCAACGAAGACGTCCCAGAAGAGTATGAACAGGGCAAGTTTTGAAGCCACCGAATTTTTGCGCCAAAACTTAAGCGACATGTAGTATATGCGAAGAGCGAAAGTGTTTCAGCTGGTGACTGCTTTCATAAAATGTCAGTAACGCAGGCGTTCGTGAAAAGAGCGCCACTTTCGGAGAGCCGGGCACACAGCACCTAAGTGCCATTACAGTGTGGGGTGTACATACATGTAATAACGAAAATGGAAGCAGGATACGAGAAATGTTTGAGCATGGCATACAAGAGGGCAGTATTAGTCGCAGCGAAGCTGGCATTATCAGTAATAGGCACAACGGCTGATGGTAGACGATTCCAGTCACGGATCGTCTGAGGGGAAAATTAATGTCTGAGCAGTTCAGTTCGGCATTTATATGCGCGCATCTTGTACGTATGGTCCAAACGGGTGGATAAATAATGAGGTCGTAGAATGCGCCTATTGCAGTCTACGCCAGTTCTAGATTTATAGGTGTTGGGGAAGAACTAAAGTTGGTAATTTTTTCCTTCGTTCTTGAGGCAGCTTCCATCACAATGTATGCTTTCCAGTAGTCATGCTAAACTGTCTGCTGTAATTCTCTAAAACATATCGGGCTCCAAGATATCGCACTTTTTCAATTTTATCCTTGTCACTGTTTGTTGAAGGATCCCAGACTTTACAACCATATTCTAGTATAAACCTTAAATACCTTTTGTATAACAGATCAGGTGCTTGTTTTGGAAAGAGATTGGTTTTCCGTCGCAAGAAACCCAACATATTGCATTTCCCGCGATGTGGTCAACGTGACAGTACCAAGACATGGACCGTGTAAGAAAAATTCCTAAATACTTGAATTCCAGAACGCTGCCCAAGCAAGCTTCGGTGATGTAGTAGGGCGTGTTCTGTACCGTTATTTTTTCTTGTGAAATGCATGTGAACTGTCTTTTTTTTTCGTGTTGAAGTTGCATGTTCCATTTCTTGCTCCATGCAAATATTCTATCCAAATCATTCTGCAAATTTATAGCATCAACTGAGCAGGTTATATCGTGGTACACAACGCAATCGTCGGCGAATAATTTCATTGAATACAGAACCTTTGTAGACACATCATTTATAAAAATTAAAGTAACAAATGGTCTAGTACCGAGCCCTGAGGTATACCGGTGGTTACCTCAATAACATCCGATTTCGATCCATTCATCACTGCGTATTGTGATCGCATGTGTAAGGTACGCTTCTATCCAAGCGTACCTTGGGGTTTAATGATAAAACAATGCAGTTTGTAGACTATAAATCATAATCCACAACATCATAGGTTTTTTAAAGTTGATAAACACAGATTCTACACGATTCCCTCGATCCAACACTTCACACACATCGTGAACAAATTCAGTTAATTGCGTGAAACAAGATACATCATGCCTAAAACCTTGTTGTTTAGGGTCAATCAGCAAACTGGTGTTAATGTGCTTCATAATGCTAGTGTACAAAATGTATTCCAATAATGCTAGTGTACAAAATGTATTCCAGTGTTGTACATGATATGCTTGTTAGTGATATGGGTCTATAATTACAAACATGTTCCCGGGGCCTTGATTTATGAACGGGCACAACACAGGCATGTTTCCATTCATTTGGAAGGCAGGCTGTGAATAGTGATTTCGCATACAGGACTCTTAATTATATTTCTCCACGGCGCGCACGACTTTAGGAGGCCGCATGACAATCTATCCGGGCCGCGTTACAATGCCGACAATGCGTTCCAGCACACGCAGCATCTCTCCAGCGTGAAACACCTTTCTTCACCTCGCAGAGCACGAACGTGCGAATGCGCCAGCTGTGGACAAAGACGACGACGCTCGAACGCAATCATATGGCTTGTTCTGAAATCGTGGCTGTACAACCTAGTGATTACGACGGTCGCTTTGGGACCGTGGGTATGCGGGTTCGAATGCCGTCTCGGCAATAACATTTGTTTTCCTTAACTTCTTAATAGGAACCACAAATTACGGCTGGCTCAAAGAGCTTCGCTGTTAAAAAATATCCGCTCTGATTCTGTCGTTGTCTTTTGTAATTCCTTGTAATTCCGCGCAGTATTTCTTGCAATAATGACGTTTATTTGTTCCTGAACTTAGCATGTATTCTTTGAATTTTATTACATCACATTATCGACGTGCAGATGATAGATATCAAGGCAATCCTGGGCCTTGACCTGGAGAAAGCCTTTGACAATCTCTCGCACATGCATATTCTCAAATCAATCTCTAGTTTTGGCTTGGGGCACAGATTTCGTCTATTCATCAGCTTCTTCCTCAAAAGCAGAAGGGCCACGAAAAAGATAGGAGCTCTCAAATCAGAACCACTCGTCCTTCGCTCCAAAGGTGCTCCACCAGGTTCGGTGGTCTCACCACTTTTATTCAACATTGCTCTCTGTGGGCTCTCCAAGAGGCTTTCGCAAGTCGAGGGCATAAGTCATACCCTCTACGCCGACGATATAACCGTCTGGTCTACGGGTGGCAGCGAGGGTAGAGTAGAGGAGGCACTCCAACACCGAGGTTTTTCTTAGTGTAACCGGACTCCGACTCTTTCCGAGCAAGTCGGAAGTTTTGCTGTATAGACCCAAGGGGATTCAAACCTAAAGGCTGTGTCCCCCTCTCGGATGTCGTTAAAATAAAGCTTCGCACCAGCTCTGGTCATCTCATCTCTAGGGTAGACATCATCAGAGTTCTTGGCGTGCTTATAGAGACTAATGGCATTAATGGGCAGACCATAAGCAAGCTCACAGCTAAAACAGAAAGCATGGTTCGGTTTATCACTATAGTCTCGAACTCTCGAGGTGGCCTCAGGGATGACAATTTACTAAGGTTGTTCCACGCTTAATTAATGAGAAACATTACCTACGTTGCTGCCTGTACTGCTGACAGGGTCATGAAAAGACTAAGCTCAATCTCCTGATCGGCAAGAGCATCAAGAGAGTGCTAGGAGTCACTTCGAGCACTAGCACGGAACGTCTCATGCAACTGGGTATTCAGAACACGTTGGAAGAGATAATCGAGGCACAGCATACAACTCAGATGGCCAGACTCTCCTCCTCGGCCTCGGGCAGGAGCCTCCTGGTCATCCTAGGATGTAGTCCAGCTTTAGAAGAGGAACTCAAACATAATCTCACTAAGGAGCAAACGGCTTACATTACGGTCTCTCCTTTTTTCCGCAATGTACGACGCAGCAGAATGCGCGGAGACGGATGGCGAGGGGTGAAGCCCTCCTAAAAGACGTTCGTTCAAACCCGCAGTCTGCATGCATCGTAGACGCTGCGCAGTACGGTCGACCGGCTCGGCCGTCACGGTTGATCACACAGGTTCTGTTCTCCACTCTGCTTCTATCAGGAACTCCGCTCACTCTAAGGCCGAGCAGGTAGCTATAGCCATCACTCTCTTTGACGATTCTAAGCAACAGATCTACACAGACTCCCGAGCGGCGGTCAGGGACTTTGCGTCTGGATCAGTATCAGCTGAAGTAACCCGTATTTTAGGTCATAGGGACATTACTCCTCACACAATCATCTGGTTTCCGGCTCACCTCGGATCACATCTGGCGCTGAGCTAGCTGGGGGATCTTCGGACTCCTATCTATTGATCTTTAGGGACGTTCTTTTAATGAGATCATCAAACATTATCAGTTGGACAGGAGGGTCTTCCCCCTTCCTCACGCGAAGCTCTCTAGAGCACAGGCATCTACCCTCCGCATGCTTCATACCAGGTCATACCCAAGCCTTTATACCCACAGCCTGTTCATCGAAGCACTTGATCCAGCATGCCCAGATTGTGGCGCCGCTTGTACGTTAGATCAGGTGCTCTGGCAGTACCCCTCATTATAGGGTCCTCAACGCACAACCGAAGAGAAATGGAGCTCCATGCTCTGGAGCTCAGAGCTTCCACATCAACTCAGGGCCGTCCAGAGCGCCCGCGACCTGGCGGTGATGCTCGTCCTACCGTCCCGACGTGGGAGCGGCCTGCTGCTCTACCGCCTTTAGCGGTAGCGCTCCTCAGGACCTAAATAAAGTTCTCTCTCTCTCTGTCTGTCTGTCTGTCTGTCCTGTCTGTCTGTCTGTCTGTCTGTCTGTCTGTCTGTCTGTCTGTCTGTCTGTCTGTCCTGTCCTGTCTGTCTGTCTGTCTGTCTGTCTGTCTGTCTGTCTGTCTGTCTGTCTGTCTGTCTGTCTGTCTGTCTGTCTGTCTGTCTGTCTGTCTGTCTGTCTGTCTGTCTGTCTGTCTGTCTGTCTGTCTGTTCTGTCTGTCTGTCTGTCTGTCTGTCCTGTCTGTCTGTCTGGTCTGTCTGTCTGTCTGTCTGTCTGTCTGTCTGTCGTCTGTCTGTCTGTCTGTCTGTCTGTCTGTCTGTCTGTCTGCTGTCTGTCTGTCCTGTCTGTCTGTCTGTCTGTCTGTCTGTCTGTCTGTCTGTCTGTCTGTCTGTCTGTCTGTCTGTCTGTCTGTCTGTCTGTCTGTCTGTCTGTCTGTCTGTCTGTTGTCTGTCTGTCTGTCTGTCTGTCTGTCTGTCTGTCTGTCTGTCGTCTGTCTGGTCTGTCTTGTCTGTCCTGGCTGTCTGTCTGTCTGTCTGTCTGTCTGCCTGTCTGTCTGTCTGTCTGTCTGTCTGTCTGTCTGTCGCTGTCTGTCTGTCTGTCTGTCTTCTGTCTGTCTGTCTGTCTGTCTGTCTGTCTGTCTGTCTGTCTGTCTGTCTGTCTGTCTGTCTGTCTGTCTGTCTGTCCTGTCTGTCTGTCTGTCGTCTGTCTGTCTGTCTGGTCTGTCTGTCTGTCTGTCTGTCTGCTGTCTGTCCTGTCTGTCTGTCTGTCTGTCTGTCTGTCTGTCTGTCGTCTGTCCTGGCTGTCCTGTCTGTCTGTCTGTCTGTCTGTCTGATCTGTCTGTCTGTCTGTCTTCTGTCTGTCTGTCTGTCTGTCTGTCTGTCTGGTCTGTCGGTCTGTTCTGTCTGTCTGTCTGTCTGTCTGTCTGTCTGTCTGTCTGTCTGTCTGTCTGTCTGTAATAGCAAGCTAACGTAATGTTGCATGGAAAAAGGACTTGCTTCTAGAACGTCCGGCCGTCTGAACCCATGACGGTGCATATTGGTCCCTTAGTTCCAAAATTTTAGCAGCGGAGCTGTTCTTCGTCGACCATGTACCGTCGTGCTGCTTGGCTTGACCTTGTCCGTCACTTGACCTGGCAGCGAGAGGGGTGAGAGTGAGACAGGCAGCTGCGCCGTGCCGAGCGGGGCGAGATGGCGGCAGACAGCGGCACCGCGCCTAGAAGGGGCGAGTGAGTCAGGCAGCCAATGAGCGTTTGAGAAAAGTAGGTCAGTGAGAGGCTCAGTGGTAAATAAGCCGCCCGACGTGAGCTCCAGCGACAGCTTGCGGGAGAACGGGCCCACCGTCGCAGAGCCAACGCCGAAGTCCGCCGTCACGGCTAACATCTTCATGCTACGGAAGAGTTCCCGTTGTATTTGTCGGAGATTTCAACATCATCGTTTTACGGGAGAACTGGATTGTACAGTACATGGGTACGAAGTTTGGATTAACATGTTTTAGCTATGCGTGGGGCAAGCAGCCACTATACGATTAGGGGCACCTGCGTTGACTTGGTCTCCGCAAACGTGACTGACCTGCAGCCGAGAGGTGCGCTGCTCGCTGTATACTACAGCGATCACAAAGCCGTGGTCATAACGTGTAAGCGGCTACAACGGCGTCGGGATCCCATGCAACACCCAGCAACACAATCTGCAATGGCGAGGTAAAACCATGCAACGCAAACGGACCACTCCGATAACAAATGAGGTACAACGCAAATTTATAATAAAGTTACGGCCAGTATTCCACTCCATGAAAACGAAAACAACAGCTCCGCTTTTCGAACAGTTTTCACGGAATGGAACCGGTCGTAATTCTTTTAACACGAAAGTACTTTAAGGCCGGATTTCTCACTATTTTCTGGCAACGAATGTGACGGATGTGACGTCGGCTCCGGCGCCGCCATCTAGGAGGGGTGAGGCGAAGTACTGCATTGTGACACTAACGAGCGCCGACACGTAGCGGTTCGGTAGTCACAGCGCAGCGGAGGCTCCAACGCGGGGTAGCCATAGAATACATAGGTTGCACGGACGTCATCGCGGACGCCATATTGGGGTACCAGCAGGTCGAGAAAGGGCGTAAGCAAGGAACATGACAGCATGACAGCAACAAAAAGCGCGTCTTGCGTCGAACGTCAGAGCGATAACAATGATAAAACAGTGAAACAGCAACAAAAAGCGCGTCTTGCGCCGAAGATCAGAGCGATAACAATAATAAACCGGTGAAAAACAATAGCCGTGAAAAAGCAAAACAGTTTGCGCGTGATAATACGTTGCACTGACGTCATCGTAGTGGCCATCTTAGGGTACCTGCGCGGTGATATATGGCTGCGTGACGTCACATGAATACTATATTATGAAGTGTAGCCCCGTGCTTAGAGTTTCATACAATAAAATCATTAAAATCGTCCGATGGCAGGATTCATACACCGGAACTCCAGCGCAGAGGGCCAATATTGAAACCATTACGCCGCGGACGCATACATCGACAAGCGACATAAAACGTCATTATGAATTTAACCTCGACAAGCTGAACCGCTGTAATTAGTAGCGACTGTGCGCGTTCGCATTGTTAAAAATTAAATTATGGGGTTTTACGTGCCAAAACCAGTTCTGATTATGAGGCACGCCGTAGTGGGGGACTCCGGAAATTTATACCACCTGGGGTTCTTTAACGTGCACCTAAATCTAAGTACACGGGTGTTTTCGCATTTCGCCCCCATCGAAATGCAGCCGCCGTGGCCGGGATTCGATCCCGCGACCTCGTGCTCAGCAGCCCAACACGCGTTCGCATTGTCGTCTGCATTCCAAAAAGTATAGATTGCTCCGAAATTTACAGTATTAAAGGCATGTAAAGCGCAATAAACAAAGCTAGAAGAACGTCTAAATCTACAAGCATGAAGCTCAGACAAATCCATGTACTTCTGTGGCCTGGTGTAGGCAGTTCGCGTCTGATTAGCCTTTGGCACCTCGTCGTTTACGGATTGCGGTGTCAACGTGTGTCATCAGTGCATCGTTAACTGCTGCACTTGAGACGGCACCACCTAGGACCACTGCTACGCTAAAAGGCGCAGGAAGGCAACGACTTCGCTGGGCGAATCTCGCTTTGCTCCGGCAAGAGACACACCAGCGTGAAGCAGAATACCTTCGAGCGTTCGCGGCGCACGGTGCGAACTCGGCCACTGGCATTCCTGCAGCGGTGCGCGTCGCCGCTCGACTGGCTGCCGTAGCCACTACGGAGCCGGACCAGAATGCTCGCACCTTCGCGGAAGCCACTCGCCAGCCGGCGCTCGCCGACAGAACGCCGCGCGCTAAGCAAACGTGTTTATCGCCGGCCCGCAAATCGTGCGCCTTTCGATGCAACGGACCGTGAGTTCACGAAGCAAACATGCAACAGCTTCTGTGAAGACGCGTTTCACTTTCGTGTTCTACCGATTCCTATGAAAGAGGGATCAACCATACTTTTTTTAACAGGATTAGGCCCTCCCTTTTTCGAGCAGCGAAATCACTATAAACCTGTTTGATTATATTAATTGCTTTTACGGAGCACATGCTTTAGCTGGTCTTCGTAAAAAGGCAGAAATAAAAGCACGCGTGCAGCTCCGAACGTCAGTTTTCGCGCCGACCTATACGTAATTAGAGGTGGCGATGTGCTGCGTCGGGCGTGTGCCCTGATAGTGCAGTGCGTCAAAACCCGCAAGGGCGAAAGGCCTGTGCCGCGTATGGACGGAAGCGGTCACTCGATTTTTCACGAATGGTTGGAACGTCACTGCTGGGTATGAACACGTCTTCGAGAAACAGCGAAGTACCACTCGTCTGGAGCTTGTAGAGCTCTACCATGTCGCACTAGATATAAGTGTGAAAGGGTGTGTAATCAACTCTACCTGAGGTCGTTCTGTGGTGATTGAATCTACGTGCAGGCAAGACAGCTCAACTGTTACAGCGTTGTCACTGCCGTTGGCATAACGAAAGTGGCTGGCTAATTGGATATTGTCATGTGCTATCTTCATTACTGTCTCCCTTAGTTCCTTTGGGACCATCAACTGCTGAACCTCTCTTCCCGAACTGAACACACAGCTCCGATATAATAAATCGTTCTTCTTAAGAAACTCCACCACGTTTCAACTTCTTTGCCTTCGTACTACTTCTCCTAACTTCTGTACGCACTTCTGCAATATTATGTCACCTTCTACTCTTTGGGAGCCGGGAGAGTTGCGTACATACGCTACTCTCGATGCAGGAGAGACGCGACTGGCAGCACAGCAAACGAGGATTTAATATGTACAAGGACGGTAATAGCACAAGGCACACAAAACTCAAACCATAACTCCAACAAAAAATACTGACTCACTAGAAAATACAAAGCTCTGACTAAATACAAAACTATCAAAAAATGCTCACGTAAACAAGGAACGACTAACACTATCTTGGTTTCGGAGCCTAGCTCCACCTTAAAGTCTCTACGTCAGTCTTAGCGCTGACTCATAAACGTCTGGCCACCCTGGCCCCGGCCTAACTGCGTCGCAATATGGAAGTGCGGGTTCTTACGAACCGTTGGTGTGAAGTTCTTGTTGACGTCCGCGTCGGGGCTCGTCCGAAGCGTTGCGGGTGCCGTAAATGCCGACGCCTCGCGGTGCCGTCGACCTGGCCGAGTACGTGGCTGGTTCCCCTGGTATCCGCCGCTGACGTGTCACTTGCCGGGTTAGGCCTCACGACTTGTTCGTTCGGGGTGTCGCTGATGCCGTAAGTGCCGACGACTCGCGGTTCCGTTGACCTCGCCGAGTGCGTGGCTGGTGCCCCGGTATCCGCCGCTGACGTGTCACTTGCCGGGTTAGGCTTCGCGAAGCGTTCTTCGCCTTACGTCGATCGGCATGGCGACCTGGTAGCACGGTGATTATCGGTTGAACGGGCTTGGCCGAGGAAGAGGGATTCTCGAGAAGAAGACCGGAACCACCGTGAGTAGCAGCAGCCGGTCCCAGGAGCTTGGCCCGGACGTCTCCGAGGACTACAGCTACACCTGGTCCTTGCCAGCTTCACGAGCTTCGTGGCCGGGTCCTCCGCTCTCCCGTCGTCAGAGCATGGCTGACGAAGCGACCTTCCAGCTCAAGAGCCACGTCGATAATAATGCTTCGATGCTTCTCCCTCGCGGATTACACCTCGGCTCGCGTGTCTCGAGCGCTCGCGCCGTTAGGAACGCTCCGCGAACTTCTTTGTCCTCTTCTCTCTCCACGGGCGACGTCTTACATGTGACAGATGTACACGGTTTTGTAAAACCATGCAGCTTTTTGATGAAAAAACTGCATACGCAATCAACGTGGGGTCTTTGTAGAGGAATTTCTAAGCGAGGTGTACGTACTTTCTCTTTAGTTTTCGGGGGATAAAAAAATGCACTGTTTTTTTTTCTTAGTGCCTCGGGGGCAGCTGCTTAAACAACAAGTTTCATGGTAATTTGACTTAAATAGTCAGTGCTTCGTCCGTTTCCGTCTGTGTGTCCTGTCTCTTGCGCTGTTATTCAATTTCACTTCTTCGAGTCACGGAGGAGCTTTAGATGGTGGCATATCGTGGCATGATCCTGCGGCAATAATTCACTAGTCCTAAACCTATAGACGTTTTGTCAGCCGTGGTCGGACGTGAAAAGCCAGCAACGGCAGTGCTGGAAAGCTGGCAGATTCTTTGTATATTCGTCGGTATGGTCACATCAAATGAATAATAATAATTTAAAGGCACACAAAAAGAAAATATTACGTTTAGCAGGGTGGGATTCCATACGGCATTTTTGGACAGTGGAACCGGATCTGAATCCCAAAGTGGAGTCCCCAAACAAAATAATAATAGGTTCTGTTCAATTCATGCCAAATATTCGAAGAAGCATCGCTTTTTTTCCTTGCTGTCATAAAGCGGCGACAAAATAAAACCAAATTATGGATCGTTTCTTCCTCACTACACAAAAAAGAGCAGAGAGGGGACTGCACCAAACCCGACTAGTGTAAATGGTGGTTCAGGGCGGTAATGCGGCAACGGAATCATTTCACCGTTCATCGTATTTATGACTCAAGTGGAACGCGCGTCAGATAACTTTTTTGTCATCTTTTTACCTTCATTTTGTCTTCTTTTTTTGCATTTGCGCATCTAAACTGCTGCTACTGATAGTAGCCATGGGTATAAATTCCGTTTTCGTTTACAGCAAAACTTGCCTCATAGTTCGCGCTTCACATGTTGTATGTTCCTTGTTTTCGTGAAACTTCGTTTGTGACCGTGCATGCCACAGGGAAAAAGAACAGTGATGTGAACTAGTAGCCTGAAGTGCCGCAAAAGGTCAGCGCCGATACGGGGACAGGGATGTGACCAATGAGAAAAGACAGAGAAATGTCCGCAGCAGGCCAATGTCCAGAGTGACCGATCGTTGACCAACATTTTGACGGTCAAGCTATTGACGGCTGACGGCTCTGAGGGAAGACCTAGCATGATCAAAGTAGCGCGAGCGGCCAGTCGCGCGGTAATTTTGCGTGTATTCGCTAGTTTCTTTCACGCTCGGAAAAATACTTTTATGTACCTCGTATTGAGCAACAGAAAGCTTTATGGGGAGCTTTTCATTGTGCTCTACAATTTTCTCATTGACACTTATGGTCTAATTAAAATAAATTTGAGTTCAATAATTCATTTGGACTAGTATGTAATTACCGCATCAAGTGCCTGTGGTGGAAACACGCCGCGGCGGCATGTTGACGTAAATTAGCAACATTTAAGTAGCAGCCTATATTTTCGTGCTGCAGTGGGCATAAATGTAGGCTGATGATGATGACGAAGTAGCAGAGCCTCCAATGCGAATTACACAATGTGAGTGAATACATAGATGCAAGTATTTAAAACCCTTTTTGTCGTGCCATTTCATTATGTTAATTTCCTAGAATGAAAGTAAGAAATTGAAGAAATTTTATTTAGAAAAGTTAGGTTCAAGGATCGCCATTCATTCGCACACCACTCAAACTTCTGCCTGCACAGTCGTGTAGAGCGGCAGAAATGCTGCGGCCTACCCCATGATTAGCCTATTTCACCACTCGGCAGAATGCTCTAATTGGAACAGAATAATTGAATAACCGAATTGAGGTGCTTTCCCAAAAGGAATGATTCTTCGTAGCACGTTCTGTAAAAGATTGAGATTACCGCACAGGACAAGGAAATAATTCTCGAGACGGCAGAATAATATCCAGAATGCGCACGCCTTAATATGTCCGCGCACGCACATTCACTGACCCCCTCCCCACACCACCGTTTAATGAATAAATTGAACCTTTGAACTTTCTTTTATGGATTAACACAAAATTGGACCATTTTCACCCAGCCATGTGTCATTACACAAACAATGCATCAAACCGTATGTGATGCACACTGTCGAATGCAGAAAGCAGTGTCTATCATTGTGTTCGCGGTATCACAGCCTATACCACGTGTTGCTGCACATGCAATACGAGCGGTGACAAAAGCCCTTGTGGGGATAATTACCGACGGCAGCCAAATAAGTATTGCGACAGATGTTTATACCGCTTCACATGATGCGATTATGCGACGCGAAACATTCCAATGAGCCGCGTTGCGCCGTGGCCGCGAGATGTTCGTTTCGCATTTTGAGGCTTTTAGCATTTGCTCAGCGAATTTTGTCAGCGAAGAGCAGGAACTGTCGCTGCCACAATCAGCACGTGTGTCACCCTCTGCTGCCCTGGTTCAGATTGTGCTGTGCCGCCGTAGCTGCTATGCAGGACCGGCTTCTGCGGGTGCTGCGGCTTAAATTACAAGACAATTCGCTGCATGTCATACGGGCTGAAGTCGAGCGGGTGCATCGGTGCTAGTAAAACGTGTAATGACAACGTCGCAGAAACTTGCACGTGACAAGCCACAGTTGACATCTGTGATGTGACCATCGGGAGTAAGACGTCGCAATGACGTAAAACCAAGCTCTGTAAATGGAAGACAACCGTCTGTAAGCTTAAACTCGAATTATATTACTATGATCTAATATGAAAGCCAATATTATACTGTGATCGCAATATCTTAATTCTATCTACTTCAGTCGTGCATATCATGGAGAATATTTGACTTTCACCTTCGTCAGTAATATCGGCATCAAATAAAACGAGAAGCGCATACCTGCAGCATAATTTAAGGGACAGTTCTCACGGAAAATAAAGTACAGTAGGGTGAGTATGCTCGCCCTAGTGCGAATATTACTCACACATTTTTTCTCTTTCTGCCCGTTGCGAATAGTATATACTTCCGCAGGCCTGAATAAAGATGTTGTTGGCAGTCCGCGCTCGTCCCGCGTTCTCTCTTGCCCGTGTTTTTTGGCGCTGTTTTAAAATGAATGATCCGTACCAACTAGTACCAACTATTACTCACGGCATTGTCGCCCTACTGCGAGCATTGATATCGCTCAAAAACACCGTATAAACCTAGCGGTTGCCTCTTTATTACACAACTGAGGCGTTCCAAAGGTGTCCCAACCTAAGTCGCTCAACCTTCAATTACACCCCAGTTTATATATTTCGACAATTGTGCCAATCGTGAAAAAGAGGCGCAGGTACTATACTGCTTTGTTTTCAGCCCGACATAACATCGGAGAAAGGACAACTTCGGGCATTTTGTACTAGCCTAATCAGAGGCCGTAGTTATGTCTGCAGCAGTGTTCCCACAAGATTTCAGTAACTAAGGTTGTTATACTAGTATATGCACTATTAATAGAGACAAAAGCTCGAGGAAGTTGAGGTGGAGGGGTCAGCCGGAGAACAACCAGCGCAATTGAGCGTAGCTGTGTTTTTGGGGTAAAATACAAAGAAATACGTACAGCGCAAGCTCAACGAGGCAGTGGAAGGAACGAGTCCTGTCTGGTTGATAATTTATTTATTGACAATTATTGATAACAATTGATAATTTGGTTCGATGCACTCCTTGATAAATACTAAAGCAAAAAAGAAGAACCAGGGGGAAAAACCAGTGACATAAAGACGCCATTGTGGAGTGCATACGCATTGCTTCCTATTAATAACAAGGCTGCCAGAAGCTGGTTTTATAACATCGTAGTTCTGCTCTGAGTCCTTCATTAAGGCAACGACCAGTCTGAGCGATGCACGTTCGGCCATGGCAGTGGAACTGAGTGGACAAGACAGCTATCGCATTGAACAAGATAGTCGTGATATTTGGCAGAACTTTTCGCGCCCTCCTAACCACGCAGCCACGTCATCCACAATCTTCCATGCATTTTCACCAAATTTCATCTTTGCGGGAATCATTGTTAATTCTATCTGAATTTCGGACTAAATTATGTACCGAACTCAGGCAAAACTGTCTCTTCTCTCTCAGGCAGAACTGAGAGATGAGCTACTCAGTCAGCGCCACATGTTTCGTCAGCTACACTGTAAACGGAAATAAGCCGAAAAGGGTATTCTAAGGGCTGCAACCTCCCTTGGGACTACGTGCCTGAAAACCGTGCTCCCTTACAGTGGTGTAGAAATCGTTAGCGTCCTCCATATTGCTCCCTCGCAAAATGGGAATCAATTAGGAGGGAGAATCTCAATTTTACATCGTTTTTAAAAGGGCGTTTCGAAGAGACAAACCTTCGTTTAGCATAAACGGAGTTCTATTTCTTATTGCTGTATTATTTTATTTCATTTTACACATCCGTTGGAAGTAAACAAGCAATGCGAGATGTATTGTTTAAAAAATTCCTTTTTTTTCTGCGAAATTAGCCATTTCTAGAGTGCCAATGAAATTCTTCAAAGCGAAATAATAGTCGATTTGTTCGTCTCGCCCACTACAATGCCCTGTCGCACTGCAAGATCGGCCCCGACATCTGACTTTGGAAGCAGGACCATGCAGGACTTCGATGGCTTCGGCCCAGAGTGTCCTCGCGTCTGTTCCTATCAACTAAAAGTGAAACTGAAGCCAAAGTCCGCGAAGCGCCACTGTCGTCGGTGCTGGTGATGGCACCCGTACGTCTTGCTCTTCGTAGTTGCGCGTGTCGGTGTGTGTGTTTACGAGAGCATTTGGGCAGCCGTCGGCCTTTATACTGCACAGAAGAATTACGTGCACCGGTGCGCAGGACGGCGGTGATCGGTCGCCGCGAAGCCATCGCCATTTCCTTATCTGTGGTTCTCCGCACGGACGCGTGCTCGGGGCCTTCCCCGCTGTGCCACGATATGCTAGCGGCTAGCTAGTGAAGCCACGCCCACAGTCTTGCCGAAGTTGCACTCGTACGGCGTCGACTGAACGTATTACCACTTGTCTTCTGTTTTACGCGGCTTTTTTAGCTGCGGTGGTGAGTGTTCGCGTACGGCGCTGAGGCAATGCGCGCTATGCGCGTAATGCTCAAGCTTTGCTTTTGTCAGACAGATTCAAAGAAAAAAACTAGCTGCCGCGCAGATCTAAGTGCAGCTATTTGTGGTGTCAGCTAGCTTAAGTCACTGAGTGTGCGTGCATGCGTGCGTGTGTGTGTGTGTGTGCGCACGCGCGCGCGTGTCAGGCTTCGAAGTATTTTAGTGACATGTTCATGTGTACATGTCTCGTGAATGCGTAGTCGAACATCAGTTAGGTTTCACTGCATTAAAAAAACCGCCTAATGTCAATTTGTTTCTTGTTTATAGTCCTTAGTGCTATCAGCCGGGAAGTTATACCTGGAACTAGAAATGAACCACATCTCATTTGATTCACTCAGTTTCGATCCAAAAATGCACACTGGTGGAAGGCATGCATGATTAGTGCGTATGTTCAACATTGTGTTGCATGCACTCTGCAGTAACTTGTTGTGCATTACACTTTTAAAAATAAAAAGGAATTTCAATAAACGACCACATGTGTTTTTGTGTCTTATCTTTTTAACTCAGTGAGCGGCGTCCTGCCTTATGGGATATTTTGCTTCCAGATGGTCGAGGGGTGTGGCTTTCATTGTATTGCTTTGAAGATTCTACATTCGGTGTGCTTGTGATACGTTGGGACAATTTCTGAGTACGAGTATGTGTGAGATAAACGCGAATTCTTGCAAAATGTAACACACATATTGCTGTATATTTGTCTTTGAAAAGTTATCCAGAAAAATAGCTTTTATAGCTTCAGCAACTCATTCGTTGTGGCCGCTTCAGCTGACTATTTCTGAGCTTGACCATCAATTTCATAGTAGCAGCTTTCAAAACCTCTGGTATTGAGTGCTTATACTAGTTATATTCAGATATGTTCACACCGTACAAGTCTCTATTAATCAAACTAAAACAGCCAGACGCCGCATTGTTAAGACAGGGACCTGAGCATCAAGAAAAAATGCGATAAGAAAGGCAGCAAGAACAAGTACTCACAAGCAAATGTTTATTGTCAAGGGGGATGCAACAATAATACAGCCCATTCAGCAGGGGATGCACGGAAACCAGATAAGAGCCACAAAAACAACGCATACTCATATGCATGTCCCAGGCATCCTAATCACAAATGACATTTAACTCTAGTGTATGCATAATGAAGCCATGCCAATTGTGCCGTTTTACTAGCGCTACTGCCCACTACTGCTGTGTGCCTGAATGCTGGTTCACATTTGTAGGCGGCAATAGGTGTAGCGACATCCATCATTCGTGCATCACTCATTCTGTGCAATACACAGCTTGCAGCAAGGAAAAGGAGCCACAATTTAGCTTTCTAACAATTCTTGGTGAGTAACTTGAGAGAGGCATTTCCAACCAGTACCAGACTAGACGAGCATTGCCTTGCAGCATACTTGTCAGTAGCATAGCCAGGGGGGGGGGGCACACTGGGACCATAACCCTGGCCCCACAACTCGAAATTTCTAGTGCGTGGCATAGAACGACGTGCAGACATGCTCGCCTGCCCCCTCACACATCCCTCGCACAAGGTCAAATACATGACCCCCCCCCCCAACACTCACGCGTGCGCACAAACCACCAAAAAGTTCCTGTCTACTGCACTGGTGCTTGTTACATAAGGGAGCATTGCAGATCCTTTGTATCAATATTCACCAGCTCGGAACAGGATCAAAGTAACTAGGCAAAATAAAGAAGAGACCAACGTCAACCCTCCACCCGATATGAAGGATTGCTCATAAATGTGGAGGAGGATGTGCTGAGCATGCTTTTTAATTTAAACATGATTGGTCTTGCTAACAAATTAGAAGTGGAAAACATCACTCATTCAATCTATGCAGACGACATCACCATCTGGTCCGTTTGTGGCAATCACGGACAGGTCGAGACAGCACTGCAGGAACTATCAACACAGTGGAGCACCATCTGGCTGACACCGGGCTCAGATGCTCACCAAAGTTATTACTATATCGACCCACGCTCAAGGGGAGACCACTCAAGGGCTACGCCAGAGAGAGGCAGAGAAGGAGTACGATGAAATCGAGCTCGGCACGAATAGCGGAGGCACTATCCCTATTGTCGATCACATTAGAGTCCTCGGCATGCTGATAAAAAAATGTCACAGTTTCGCCCTAAGGGCGAAGCAATGAATGCGATAGCAACACAGCAATGTCATACGAAGTAAGGTGAGCGGCTTTGGTAGCAATATGAAGTGTAGTAAACTAGAGCTGATTAAGCAAGCAGGTGTGCTGCGGCGTAAGTAGACCGACATGAAGAGAGACTCGATGACCACGAGAAGGCGCGTGTAAAACGGTGGTGTTGATGAGAAGCGCTTCCCGTGGGCAGCGCGTGCGAACGGACACACCTGTAGCGCTGCACTGCCGATCCGGGCAGCATTACATGTGTAGCGTGCGTTGGAAAATGTGGCCCGACTATTACTAACCGAATGAAGAAGCGTGGTGTGAGCGCGCACAAACAAACGTGAATAGATCACACTAAATGACTGCAGACAACGACTGTCAAAACACTGGCAGCAAGCGCATACGCTGCAGCGGGCGGGCGAAGGTACGTGCGGTCTATCGCTTCAACAGAAACTGAGCGGCGAATGCACAGTGCATAAAGGTCAGAGCCGTGTGGAGATAAGAGACGGTGCGGGCGAGCGACGAGCGCGGTTGTTGGCAGAGTAGAAGTGCGCCCCCCCCCGCTCCCTCCGGCGCTGGCTTCCCGCTTCCTTGCTTGCGCGTGGGAGAGATAAGAGACGGTGCGGGCGAGCGACGAGCGCGGTTGTTGGCAGAGTAGAAGTGCACCCCCCCCCCCGCTCCCTCCGGCGCTGGCTTCCCGCTTCCTTGCTTGCGCGTGGGAGATTGAGTGCGTTCGCTCTCCGTGACTAGCGCGCGTCCCCGCACGCTTCCGCTCGGGCATACGGCGCGCGGCGAAGATTTTATCTATACGGAACCTCACGGCGACGGCGACGGCAACACCGACGGCACAAATCCGGTTGAAGTGTCCATATAATTGCTATCGCAATAAAATGGGGTCACTGGACAGACCATTAAAAGACATGCATAAGATTACAAACGCAGTCAGACCCCTTAAATGAGTCACTCACAAGGGGAGTGGCATGAGGGAAGACAGCCTCATCAGGTTGATCCACTCCTTCTTCATGGACCACATTGCATACGTAGCAGCTATGCACAACTGGTACATGTGCGAGAGGAATAAAATCAATATAATCATCCGTAGGTTATACAAGATTGCACACGGACTGCCCGAATCCACCAGCACCGAGAAACTACTACAGCTTGGGTTACACAATACCCTAAATGAGGTGGCAGAAGCACAGAGGATCTCGACCTCGAAAGGCTCACCACCACTAGCACAGGAATACACATTTTGCAAACAGTAAACATCACGTACCCCCGTCAACACGGCGACAAACTCAATATGCCAAGAGAGATACGAGACAAAAGCCAAGTAGCCCCGTTAGCAAGGAGCATGCATCCATCTTACAACCAGGTGCGCAGAAAGGCCAGGGCCATAACACTACTATGGAAATACCACAACAACAAAGAGGCAAGATTCACAGACGCAGCTGGCTACCTGGATGGCCGACAATTCGCAGCGGCAGTCGTCAACACCAACGGTAAAACTACACACACAGCCACTATCAACACGAAGCAACCCGAAATGGCCAAGGAAGTGGCTATTGCACTTGCCATCTCTGACATAGATACCCAAGTTATCCTGAGAGAATCGCGCACAGCTGTCCAAAATTACGCCAAGGGAAGAATTTCGCCGAAAGATTTCCGGATTCTCCAAAGCAGAACTCAAGCTCGGAAAACCCCTATCACCGTGATCTTGTTCCCCACACACATGGGCGCAGTCTGTTCTAAATTTACCAACCTTAACGAGACAGCAAACTCCGCTGCACGGGACATAAGTGACCGTTACAGAACAGCTCTCGCGCTTGACGCAGACAAGGACAGGCTAACGAGCTGCATGAAATAACTGAGGCCTTCTATCTGGCACGACAAAGTTTCACTCCGCCTAACAACAAGTTATG
The DNA here is from genome assembly GCF_013339745.2 of Dermacentor silvarum. Taxonomy (NCBI): domain Eukaryota; kingdom Metazoa; phylum Arthropoda; class Arachnida; order Ixodida; family Ixodidae; genus Dermacentor; species Dermacentor silvarum. The sequence continues at coordinate 168,930,273 of NC_051157.2, forward strand.
CAGAGCCCAAGCTACCAACTGGCGGCAGCTACAGACTGATACTTATCCAAACCCGCTAGCGTGTCAGAGGTTCTACCCTGAGATCTATCCCGACAGCACTTGCAAGGTCTGCGGCATATAACCTGCTACATTAAAACACATGCTCTGGGAATGTGAGGCACAGACTAAAGTAATTATTCCCGATTTTCTCTCGGCGAGATGGGCCGATGCCCTGCACAGCTCCGAGCTCGCCGACCAAATCTAGGCTATCCAGCCTGCCCGCGAAGCGGTGACTAGGCAAGGCCTGGACGTCCTGACGGAAACCTGAGGCCGGGTCATCAATCTGCAGGACACCTAATAAAAGCTTTTACCAACCAAGCAATGTACTGAGGCAGCCGGTAACATTGTTTGGTCTGCACTCCAGCCATGCATTATTTATCAGGCTCAGTTTTACTGGCTCTCACTGAAGCAGTCGGACCGGATTGGGATCATTATTCAGAACGTGAGGAGGGAAATAGCTGCTCTCCATCCCATTACCCTGCTGCTCACTAAAGAACATGCCCAGCAGAACACCAACGCAGCATCAGCCATTGAATATGAATGAGCATGTGAATTAAAGAGGCCGCATGTTGCAGTTGCTTCTGAACCCTTTGAGTATTTTCCCAACGCACCACTATTGCTGTGCCTCAAATAGAATAACTGCCCCCTGCAAATGCACTTGCATGACAGATATCAAACTGCTTGGCTACAAGAAGAGACCGAAGGCCATGGTACTGCTGTACACAGATGCTCCTCTGGACAATGTATTTTGTGCAGACATTGCTATTACAGGAAACAGAAGCATGGTATTGGTCAGCCTTATGCATGTCCCTCTTTATGAAAATAAGGAATGCGCGATAGATGCCTGCAACTCTACTTGAGCTCCATATCATACATGACAAGAGTGTGCTGAAAAGGGCTGGTACATGGTACAGCCATACAGGACGCCAATGAGGCAGCCTCATTTTTATCAAACATCGCCCACATACAGACATACACCATTTCCACTAAACAGCTGAAGCAAGTCAGTAAAGCCACATTACTTTGTCAGAAGATAAACAAGTTTCACAGTAACTTACTTTCTAATGTTTGCCTACACTAGGTACAAGGACACAGCTGTGGCCGTGTCAATGCCATGTCAGACAAAAAGCACACAACAACATGACGAACATGTATCCGCCCACACCTCTTTGGCCACACTCGCTTACTATCTTTCTACCCCCCCCCCCAAAAAAAAAAAATTGCTCTGGCGAGACACACATGCCTTTACGCTCAAATTTCGCAGCCTAGCTGCATCAGTTTTGCCAGCAATGTAAGGAACACAGTATCCTTAACTGCAGTTCACCACCAGGAAATATGTAATTTTAACAATGTGAGCACAGGCCTTTTGACTCACTGACAATGAATGTAAAGAAATGTAATTGCTGCTTGAACGAAGCTAGAGAGCAGTCGTCTGCAGTTGTAGTGAGTCAGTGTAGTTTCATGTAATACTGTTTCACAGCAAGTCTGTGCAAAGCATCATTTTGGGCGGGAAATTATAGACATAATTGTGCTATTCACTTGCTCTGAACGGGACATTCAATAAAGCATTGTGTGTAAAAAACGCAAATGTTCTTTCAAATGAAGCCTCTTTCAGTGAGTATCATTTTGCCTTTTGAGATTTTTTAGCATCCATGGTGAAGAGAATAAATTGCCAATGTATCTCTACTAGGCATGCTTCTAAAGGCGCACATGGTTACGAAGCTAGATATTTTGAAATCAAGGATATTTCCCGATGCATAAATGTATTGTTGCAAAATATGGTACAGTGTTACTCCACTGTTAGAAAGGTGATTCAGAAGAGCTCGCTAACTCTTTTGACTAATTTATCAAAGGTGATTGCAATGGTTCATTCCCCAGTGACTAGAATAAGTAACTCCGGTATTGTTAGTTTACTGCTTACTGTCGGTGATATACACAGCATACCAGTCTTGGAGCTCAACTTTCAAGAGCCAAGAGACATGTCATGGGTAACTTAATCATCGAATTTCTCGAACACATGGTTTTTTAACATTAACAGTGTAACGACAACCATGTCACCATCAGTACGGCTCTGAAAAAGTGGTAGTGTCGTTTCAAGGCCTACAAAATGCCTGGCTAGTGGCATTCTTTGTTCAGCCAACCATTCAGGCCTCCCCACCAGCTAAATCGTCGATCCCACAAGTAATATTACCTCCATGCTAGGCTACCAGTTTATTAGCTTTTTTGTAGCGTTAGCTACACTGGCCTAGCCAAGCCCGTTTCGCGCGGCACATCAAGAGCCGTGCTGCGCATGCGCAAGGATCAGTGATGTCACACGGTTTGCGCACCGGAGCCACCGGAGCTATCACCTCTCGCGCACTCCGCCGCCGCCGCGCGCGACTCACCGCCGCCGGTCTGCGCATTCCAGAGGAGTGACGTCGTAGCCGTGGTAGACGCACTGGCGCCGGCGCGCGCTCGCTGTGTAGTCGCCGTCTGACACTGCGCTGGAGCCGCTGCGCTTCTGACTGGCGTTTGCCAGTGTGGCATAGCCATGGAGAAGGAGAGCGCAAATGCTGCTCAACAGCGCAGAAGAACGGAGAAGCTTCACTCATCGGATCCCGAAGTAGTTTCCTGGCAATTAGCGGTTGAGCGTAGGAGGAATGAACAGAAGAAGGCTAAACGTGCTGCGGAGACACTGGAGCAAAGGGACGAACGTCTAGCAAAGCGGCGTCGCCAGGAGGCTGAGCGACGTGCCCGACCACCCCTGAATCAACAACAAAACGCCGTCGATGACGTCAAGGCTCGCCGATCGACTGAATATACTGTGAAACTCAGCGAAAGCGCCAGTGCGACTCGGAACTTCCAGACGGACTTCGTAAACAATCCGTTTGGATATGTGTGCGACGTGTGCGAAAGACTATGGCACATGAAAGACTTGACGCCGCTGAGTAGTGCCATGCGTGAAACGTTGAGTTTAGCGGCGGCGCCTCAGTGGGCTGAAACCGTGGCGCGGGTTTGTACAACGTGTGCCACATAATACGTATACCGCGTGTGTGTCATTGGAGCAGCAGTAAGCATGACAATCAAGTTAATCCTTGACAATCTAGACAACCAGGAAAGCTAAGAATAATTAGCTGAACCTTTGATAACGCTACGTATATCCTGGCATACCCGAGCTAAGCCACTGCAACTTTTTTTCAAACAGACAATTAATTTCTTTTCTTTTTGTTTGTTGTTATTTTTACCACCTGTCCAAATTTCGTAAAGGCCATATTGTTTTGATAAATATGGCCTCCAATGTTTAACATGACTAGTAATATCCATTTTAATCCAGCATGACTACTCGTAAAAGAGAAACAAATATAGAACAAGCACTGGATTTGGGCAAATGCAAATGACTATGTGCAACAGTCACCTACGAAAGTGTAAAATTGGGTTGCTCAAATTTAATATTCTCAGTTGGAAAGCAGCACTGAGTGTGTTTGCCTCTCACTCATCCCGTATATGTAAATGTATGTTGCCTAATTAACTTGCTTTAAGACTTTAGCGCAATAATTAATGTGTCGTCTCATGCTGTTTTAGATGAGACAATGAATTGAATCATTATTAAAATGAGCAAATAAATTAGAGACAACTAATGCAGTGTTTAATTTGTGGCAAGTGTGGGATGATCTTACAAAAGAACAGAATTCATACTCGTTTCAATGTCTGCTCTATGCCTTTCATTTACCTCTCTCTCTCGAAAAAAAAGTAGCCGGGCGTGACATGAGCATTACTCGTTTATAGTGGAGACATCAATGGGTTTCAGGCAGAGCCAACTCCTGTCCCTTAGGCTCATGTTTTGATATTGTGAAAACTGTTCCTGTCATACCAAAGCCAAGGCACATTGGGCCCTCATGGTATTCAAGCTTGCTCAACAAATAGAATAGATGATAAATTTTCTGAATTTTGTCACGTGCCACCTGCCTTCTCTCTATCATGGTAGGACAGGTAGGTCCTGCTGGTTCGATGCAGCTATGTTATTAAACAATCTTATCATTTGCATGTTTCTTCTCTTGGCCACTGAAGTGCATCATCCAATCAGAAGACAAACAGTTTCCTTCTTAGGTGCACTCTTAAAAACAAAGGATTGGAGACACATGCATGCAACATGGTAGTGATTCTCATACACACTTGTGCTCGACACTTCATTCAGTTAGGGTTGCACATTTATCTTTTGGCAACCAAGCTTTTTGCGAGATCTCATAAGCTTGTTCAAGTACAAAACAGATTATGCACTGTGCCGTGACAGCTATGTACAGCTAACTAATTAAGGCTGCACCTCGAATCACAGTGCTTGTATTCAAGCTTATGCTTTGCTAATTAAGCCATGTTCTAAAATTGGCTCGCATACAACCATAGGTGTATGTGACTCTAGAATGTGGTAGCTCGGTTGTAAAAGCTGTTGGTGGCATTCCTGTGGGGCATGTTCATTTGAAAAGCAGATTTTACTCAGTTGGTCATTTGACAAGAAATTTGGTTGTGTCCTGAATACCTCAGTCCTACATTGCAATATTATACTACCCGCTAAAGGTGCATATAGCCCACATATATCCCAGCATTAAATTACCAAAAATGTGAATACCAATATGTGCACACAATAATTACATTTCATGTTATATGCAGTACTGTACATAGCGCGCTCATCGTTCGTGTACACGTACGCTAATATGAAGTTTATTTAAAGTTGCATACGAGAAAATAGTAAACAGCATTTAAGCTAGCTACATGTGGTCTCGAAAGCATCTCATGTGGGTGCTACGTGAGATTTTTCGGCCGATACATATATACATACGGTGCGATTCGAGAAATATGAACCTATTTGCAGGGTCCGTATGTCGCAAGGATTGCTTACTCGAGGTCAAATTTTACTTTTTTTGTATTATATACCGTCTATAAACGACCTATCGTCGGTGATAGCGTACGCGCAGCACGGCAACAAAAAGGTGCCAGCGAGTGCATTCTGTATAGTACGGCACCTCTGGGCCGGTATTTTGTAGCAATGCCTTTCCGATGCTAATGCCTTTTCGCGCTTGGTCAGTGGTCAGAGCGATGGTCCGCTGACGTTATCAACGGGATCAGCCGGCCGTGAGCGGTGGATGATAATTGACTAGTATAGAAAACGCATCGCTACGAAATACCAGCTCTGACCTGCTACCTCCCTGCTCTATCGCCGCCAATGTCGCCGGAAAAAAATTTATTTCCTTTGGATAAAACTGTTGGAATAAAGTGATCGCAATCGCACCTACTGTGTATACAACAAAAAAGAAAGAAATAAGAGGCGAGAACCAACGGAGATGCGATACCGAAACGACCAACGTTCCCGATTTGTTGGCAAAACATGCTTCTTACGACAAGCGCTGGCCAAACAGAAAGCGTTGTCGGCCGCATTTGCCGAACGCGATCCGAGGACTGTCAAACATTCATTAGCGACAGTCGGGAAGTCGGCCAGTCGTTGAAAGTTTGCCGCTCGAGCGAACAATGCAACATCACTATTGCTCGAGCGAAACGCAAGCGAAATACAAATATGTTGGTTTGCACGATAAATTTAGAATGGCCACCGTCTAGAATCAGGCAGCGAGACGCATTGCGCCGCGCTACTTACTCTACAGTTAATCGAAGAATCATCGGGCTAATCACACGTCGTATATAGAACGCCACGTCGTCAGAATGAAGGGGCCAGCTCAATCACGCTGCGAGCACACCATCCGAGAGTCCATATATTATTGCGCGGCCGGCATCTTGTACGGCAAACGTACGTGTGGCGGCGCACAACGAAGGCAGCTTTGCCCAAGCCGGGTTAGCAAATCGCGAGAAACGGCCATATTGTAATAAGACGTAGTCATCAGTGCGTGAAAAGGCAAGAAAGCTCGATCATCGCCTGTGCTCATCCATGCCGGCATATGCCGGCTTGGTCGCCATCGTCGGCGATACGAATTGTAGAAAAGTATTCACAAACCATTAACAGCGCTGCTTGTGTATTTAATAACATCTGTAATGATTAATTGGCGCTTATACATTATATGACTGATGAAAGTTTTTCTAATGTATGCCCATATCGTATTCACATGTGCATCTACTGTTTATTTCAGCATGCAACAAATTAAATGCTGTGAAACTCGATCCACCTGTATAATTTCACCGGAATAGCGTTTTTCCGTCCTCCTCTTCTTTACTGGCTTGAGGCTCCCAATAAGTCGAGGTAGATTGAGCCCATGGATACGTTCACTAATATACATGTAAAAATACAGTACAATATGTAAAAGCAATTTATGTCATTTTTACACTACTCAATCCCTTCATAATAGCAAATCAGATATTTATTTTCTTATTATTGTTTTAAAGCTTGTATTTAGTATGAGACAGGTCACACTTAATTCGCTTAGTGTTTAACAAGCTCTTGGTCAACGGCGACACATATCTTTGAGACACGGAAATAAACTGTGTAGTGCATTTGTCGCAGCATGTTTCGGAATGACAATCCAAGCCTCCGTTGTCTGTAAGTGTGCAACTAGACAGCTTTTGCAACCCAACACCCATAACACTTCTACAAACCTGTCATTCACATACACAAACATTCACAGTGTGATGTCAAGAAACGTGTCACTTTCATCTCTCATTGATTCATGCTCGGCATCGCTTGTTGTACTAAGATGTGGCTAAACACTACCATCTTCAATAAAAAATGTTTCTTCCCACATCTCCATGCAACACTTTTCATTGTGATCGACACAACCGCAGAGGAGGGGGCATGCTCATAGTTAAAAAAAAAAGAACTTCTTGCCATTCCGATTGCCATTCATTCATTCCTAGAGCACATTTTCAATTCACTTCAATGGTCAAGCAGAAAGATGTTATCATAGGTGTGTTCTACTGCCCTCCAGATATAAATGATGCATTTTCAAGCCTGTTTCGAAGCGTTCTAAATGAAGTCTGCATGCTATTTCGGCATTAGACTCTTATCATTTACGCAGATTTTCATTTACCGATTATTAATTGGGCAACAAAATCTGTTGTAGCTGCTCACGCTGAATTGCATATTTCCTTCACGCCTGTCCATATTTCACGTTATCTCAACTTGTTACTCTCCAAGCCGGTTCATCATGCACATCGGCCAATATTCTATTTCTCATCTTGAGGGGCACTTCTCTAATCTGTTCCGACATTACTCACCTTGACGGGCTGTCTGTTCACATAGTTATAGAAGGTCTGCTTAACTTCACATTAACCAACAAGTACAACACAACTAAACAAATTAGATGCTACAATAGGAGCAATATTATTTGGAATAATGTTGAATTAGTCACCTTTACAGAGACATTCATGGATACATATTCCACTCGAGCTATTGAAGAGAACTGGGTTATGTTTAGAGGCACCTTTGCAAATGTTATCAAAATGTTTGTCACTGTTCTTAGCATTAGATGCAACAATACTACTCCTTGGTTCAATAAACGCCTGCAGCGCCACAATAATAAAAAGAAAAGCCTTTATAGAACGGCGAATAAAACAAACAAAAATACCGAGACATGGATGGCATATGTGACAAAGAATACCAGTCGCTACTAAAATCCGCATGCCAGCACTTTTACAGCTATGATTTATGACAAATAAACCTTGGCGATTGTGGCAAATAAAAAACCCCTCTTCTCATCCTGACATAACTTCTGGTGGCGACATAGTTCCCAAGTTACAGTGTGCACAGTAACTACATGATGCGTCTTGTTCAGTGTTCACCTGCGAAGACGTCACTACATGCCCTCACTTACCCGCACGACTCAACATGTCTGAAATTGTTATTAATGAGTCGAGCATTCTTCCCTTACTAAAGAGACTAAAAACTTCATCTACATCGGATCACAATGAACTTAATAACAAGTTACTCAAGAATGCCTCACAGGGTCTCTCTCGAGTACGGCCCGCATTGTTCACGCAATCGCTTTCCACGGGTTCTATTACTTAAGACTGGTGAGTGGCTATAGTCATCCATTATATAAATCCCGCAAATGTTTTTCACCCTAAAGGGTGAGAAACATTTGCGGGATTTATATAATGGATGACTATAGCCAATGAATATCATTAACAAGCACAATTTGGAGACTTATAGAACGTATATTGATTCGCAAGATCACAGTTCAGCCCGGTTCTAGAAAAGGCTGCTCTTGTGACACACAGCTCGCTGCATTTCTTCACGACTTGAATTCATCTATTGATGCTCGGTTCCAGGTTGACGCCATATTTTCGATCGTGTGCCTCATTACAGACTCCTTGCTAAACATTCAGGGCTTAATCCAAATATTCATCCAAATGTTTTAGAATGGTTAACTGATTTCTTAGCATCTAGAGTACAGTAGACCTCTGCTAAGAGCTCTTATTCTACCTTTAGTGCCATCACATCTGGAGTGCTTCGGAGGAGTGTGCTTGGACCATTACTGTTCTTTAATTGTGCCATCATGACTTACCTACTGTGTTTTGTGCCACAGAACACTTTTTACCAATGACTGTGTACTTTATCATCACTTATCTTGTGATAACGATCATGTAACTCTCCAAAATGATTTAGATGCAATTAACACATGGTGTAAGTCATGGTTAATGCCCCTAAGCCTTACTAAAGCTAAATTTATTTCTCTTACTAACCGAGCCACCCAAGTATCCACTTCGTATAAGGTAGAACGTAGTATTGTGGAACTTGTCCTAAACTATAAATTTCTAGGCGTTCAATTACATTACGACTTAACATGAAACCATCACATTTGCTCCACCCTTGCAGCTACTAATCACTCTCTTGGCATCATCAAACACAACTTAAAGCATGCTCCTGTTAACATACATAACTCTACTTACACTACAGTAATCTGCCTGAAGCTCGAATACAAATCGATAATATAGGATCCCGCCAGGCATGCGATATTGACGAGATTGAATCGGGGAAAAACCGTGCTGCCTGCTTCATCTTTTCCAACTATTTATCTTACCCTAGCATGTAATCATTAAACGCACGTCCCGATTTACAAGTGCTATTCCTTCACCACAAGTCAGCGCGTCTTTGCCTGCTTCCCAAACTTTATCATCATACTTCTCTTCACAGCGATCTCTTTCGGTCATTACCTGTCGTCTTTCGATGCCGGAAACTACACCTCAAAATCAAGTGCATACCGTGTCAAATGTTATATTACGCACGCCTTTGTATACCCCACACCATCATTGAATGGAACAACTTGCCCTCTGATATTGCCACTGAACCTGACCTAATAAAATTTCACGACATGCTACAGAGTGTTAATTAGTTGCCTTTTTATTACTATTTTGTTTGGTTGCTGTGAGTTACTGATAAGTACCTGTATTATGACAAAGAAGTCTGGCACGGCTGTGGACGACACGAAGGACGCCGACAGGAAGACACAACTGCGTAGGCTTAGCCAGGCGCACCAGGAACAGCGTCGAGCCCGAGCCCCACTTCAGTAGCGCTGGCAATCCGGCTGCGGAGCTCTGCACGGCGTACTTCTTCTTCCTTACATCTTCCCCCCTCGCTGAAGGCGGAGCCGCACAGGAGGCCTAAGGCGTCGTAAGGACGAAGGGCTCGTGATACGGCTTGAGCCGATCGACATGGACAGTTTCGCGGCTTCGGCGACGCAGGTCCGTAGGGGGCGTCAGAGGTTCGATGACGTAGTTCACCGGAGAAGTTTGCTGTAGAACCCGGTAGGGTCCATGGTATCGGGATACAAACTTGGAGGAGACACCTGGTGTCGAAGTAGGAGGCACCCACAACCAAACGAGAGCGTCAGGCGAAAATTGGTTGTGGGGGCGCCCGTCGTCATGACGAAATTTCTGTAGCGCTTGTTCTTGCGTTGTTAGAGAGCGAGCTAGTTGCCGACATTCTTCTGCATACCGGGCGGCTTCGGAAACCGGTGTACCCTCTGATAAGTCGGGACGGTAAGGAAGAATAGTGTCAATCGGAAATGACGGTTCTCGGCCGTATAGAAGAAAGAAAGGAGAAAAGCCCGTCGTTGGCTGGGGTGCCGTATTGTAGGCGTACGTGACATAGGGAAGGATGAGGTCCCAGTTTGTGTGGTTGGAGGCGACATACATCGAAAGCATGTCGCCAAGAGTTCGGTTAAACCGCTCTGTCAATCCATTTGTTTGCGGGTGATATGCGGTGGTACAGCGATGAATAATGCGGCATTCAGTGAGAAGTTCTTGAATGACATCGGCGAGAAAGACGCGACCTCGGTCGCTCAGGAGTTCGCGGGGGGCGCCGTGACGGAGAACGAAGCGTTGAAGCAAGAAGGAGGCAACGTCACGAGCTGTCGCGGCTGGTAGAGCGGCCGTTTCTGCATACCTCGTGAGGTGGTCTATGGCTACAATGACCCAGCGATTGCCAGCAGCTGTGTATGGCAGAGGCCCGTATAGGTCTATTCCAACGCGGTCAAAGGGTCGCGAAGGGCACGGTAAAGGTTGCATTGGTCCAGAAGAGCGGCAAGGATCAGGCTTGCGGCGTTGACATTCTGTGCAAGAGCGAATGTACTTTTGCACAAGTGTGTACATACCGCGCCAATAAAACCTATGACGTAGTCTGGTGTAGGTCTTGAAGAGACCAGCGTGTGCACACTGAGGGTCGGCGTGGAACGCGGCGCATACATCAGTGCGGAGCTGCCGGGGTATGACAAGCAGCCATTTGCGGCCGTCGGAACTGTAGTTACGGCGATAGACGATTCCGTCGCGGATGGCGAAGTGCGAAGCTTGTCGGCGGAGCGCTCGGGATGGTGGGCGTGCAGGTGAATCAGAGATGTAATCTATCAAAGATGAAATCCAGGAGTCCTTGCGCTGCTCCAAAGCCATGTCGACAGAAGCGAATGGGGGAACTGGGTCGTCTAGGACGGAGACACTGACAATTTCGGCGTGGACAGGCGAGCGCGAAAGAGCATCGGCATCGGCGTGCTTCTTGCCGGAGCGGTAGACAACACGGATGTCGTACTCTTGGAGCCTCAGTGCCCACCGGGCAAGGCGGCCGCAGGGATCCTTGAGGGACGACAACCAGCAAAGTGCGTGGTGATCGGTAACGACATCGAAGGACCGGCCGTACAGGTATGGGCGAAACTTTGTAATGGCCCAGATGATCGCTAGGCATTCTTTTTCAGTGACTGAATAATTCGCCTCAGCTTTGGTGAGAGTGCGGCTCGCGTAAGCAACAACATATTCCTGGTAGCCGGGCTTTCGCTGGGCGAGCACAGCGCCAAGACCAACGCCGCTAGCATCCGTATGGATTTCCGTGGGAGCAGTGGGATCGAAATGGCGCAGTATCGGTGGTGTTGTAAGCAGGCGCCGTAGCGTCGCGAAGGCCTCGTCGCAAGGCGGTGACCATGCGGAAAGATTGGGGTCTCCCCGAAGAAGCTCTGTCAGCGGTGCCATAATCGAAGCGAAATTTCGAATGAAGCGGCGGAAGTACAAGCAGAGGCCAATGAAACTACGCAAGTCTTTTAGAGTCGTAGGCCGTGGGAATTCTTTAACAGCACGGAGCTTTGTGGCATCGGGGAGAACGCCATCCTTCGATACGACATGTCCGAGAATTGTCAGCTTTCGTGCCCCAAAGTGACATTTTTTCAGATTGAGTTGGAGGCCAGCGTCACTGAGACAGCGTAAAACCTGCTCCAAGCGATGAAGGTGAGTAGGAAAATCTGGTGCAAACACTACTACATCATCCAAATAACACAAGCACGTGTTCCATTTGAGGCCTCGAAGAATAGTATCCATCATCCGATCAAAAGTGGCGGGTGCGTTGCAAAGGCCGAATGGCATCACACGAAATTCGTATAAGCCATCTGGTGTGATGAAAGCAGTTTTAGGCTTATCGTCTGCAGCCATAGGCACTTGCCAATAACCAGAGCGTAGATCGAGGGAGGACAAGAACTCTGCGCCTTGTAAGCAGTCTAAGGCGTCATCGATCCGCGGCAATGGATAAACATCCTTTCGAGTTATTTTGTTTAGGCGACGGTAATCCACGCAAAAGCGGATCGAGCCATCCTTCTTTTTAACCAAAACAACTGGCGATGCCCATGGACTGTCGGACGGTTCAATGACACCACGCTGCAGCATTTCACCTACTTGCTCATCAATGACGCGTCGTTCTGTCGACGATACGCGGTATGGTCGCTGCCGTAGCGGTGAGTGAGCACCAGTGTCAATCCGGTGACATACAGTCGTCGTTCGACCCAGGGAAGTGCTATGGCTGTCAAAAGCAGGGCGAAATTTCTCGAGGAGACGGAGAAGGTCATGGCGTTGCTGGGGGTTTAAGGCGCTGTCGATGACGTGGCTGAAAACATCTACAGGCGATGTGGCAGGTGCGGGACTACCGGAGAGGGTGTTGACCTCGGACGATCCATTAGGATGTTCCGAACGCGGTAATGGTGTCGTAAGGCTCCACAGTGCCGAGAGATTCACCGCGAAGCAACGTAATCGGGAATGAGAAGTGGTTGTAGACAGGAAGGTGAGTCGCACCTTCTTGAAGGCCAAGCAGCGCGGTTGGGAGTGGTGAGATGTGGCGACGAACGAAAGCAGTGGAAGGTGTGAAGAGTACGGTAGAGTCGGAGGCAATGGAACAGGATACAGGTGCCAGAACGGATGCGTGCGGAGGTATCTGGATGTCGTCAGTGAGGGATAACTTGGTGCAGGAAAGCGAAAAGTCGTCAGATATGGCATTGCCAAGCGAAGAGAAGGCGACTTCTGCACGGTAGCAATCAATAACAGCTTGGTGACGGGAGAGAAAATCCCAACCTAAAATAATATCGTGGGAACAGTGGGGAAGAACGACGAACTCGACGAAGTAGAGCACTCCTTGAATTTCAAGTCTGGCGGTGCACACAGCCACTGGCTGGACGTGCTGTGCTGTGGCCGTGCGGAGTAATGGACCGTAGAAAGGCGTCGTGACTTTTCGTATTGAGCGGCATAGTTTTTCGGCAATCACAGATATGGCGGCACCTGTGTCAATGAGGGCAAGCACAGAGACACCTTCAACAGCGACATCAATAACGTTGGGCGGCGAAAGAAGAGGGCTTGAGCGTTCCGACGATGACGCAGTTCTTGCCTCGGGAACTGCGCCACTTAGTTTTCCGTGTCAGCGGTAGAGGGAACGTCGACGCATCGGGGAGAGCGAGCGACGACGAGGAGAAGGAGAACGGCGGTCAGAAACTGGGCGATGGCTTGGGCGGGGAAGGGGTAAATCGTGGTCTGGAGCGTAAGACAATGGATGGTCGTACGCTGCTGTTCGTGGGTCGTCGCGTGGATGAAGTGGACGGCGGCGGCACAGGCGTGCAAGCGTGTCCGGCAATACCACACGAATAGCAGATGGGCCGATTGTCTGCTGTGCGCCAAGGATTTACTCGATGCACCTGAGGTCGTGGGGGCGTGGAGGTAAAAACAGGGCTAGGCATCGGAGGCGGAGCCCGGAACGTCGGTGGGCGTGGTCGTGCGACGGCGTCGGCGTAAGTCAATGAGGGTGGTGAGTTGAGGCGCCCGCTCCAGAGGAAGAACCTCGGACACTTGTTCTTCTATAACGTGTCGTAGGGTCGGACTAAGGGACGAACTTGACTCCGGCGGGTTGTTGGAGATAAGGGAGAGCTGGCGAGCAACTTCTTCCCGGACGAATGCCTTGATCTGCGAGAGGAGGGTGGAATCTGGAAAAGGGGAGGTCAAGCCGGACAACGATTCCTGATGGGGATTAGGGCGGCGGGTGAGGAGGCGTTGACGGCGTAGCTCGTCATAGCTTTGGCATAGTTCAATGACTTGGGCAACCGTAGAGGGGTTCTTTGAAATCAGCATTTGAAACGCGTCCTCGTCGATGCCCTTCAGTATTTGTTTGATTTTATTGCCCTCAGGCATGGATGCATCGACGCGTTTGCAGAGATCGATGACATCTTCAATGTAGCTGGTAAAGGTCTCACCAGGCTGCTGAGCGCGCGACTGCAGACGCTCTTCGGCACGAAGCTTTTGAACAGAAGGACGGCGGAAGACCTCGCTGAACTTCGTCTTCAACACGGTCCAGCTTGAGACTTCGCTTTCGTGGTTTCGAAACCACAAGTGGGCAATTCCGGTAAGGTAAAATGGGACGGTGGTCAATTTCGTGATGTCATCCCATTTGTTGTTGCGACTCACGCGTTCATATGATGACAGCCAGTCATCAACGTAGTGGTCATCACTGCCGCTAAAGATGGGAGGGTCCCGCTGACGGAGTGTGCCGGGGCATACGGAGGACTGGGGAGCAGCTGGTGGTAAGCTAGTGGCGCTTGCGGAGGTCATGGTAGCAGGGAGAATCCGGCTGCGCAATTCCAGGATGACAGAAGACCCAGCACCTCCACCAAATATGACAAAGAAGTCTGGCACGGCTGTGGACGACACGAAGGACGCCTACAGGAAGACACAACTGCGTAGGCTTAGCCAGGCGCACCAGGAATAGCGTCGAGCCCGAGCCCCACTTCAGTAGCGCTGGCAATCCGGCTGCGGAGCTCTGCACGGCGTACTTCTTCTTCCTTACAGTATTAATATCGTAGTCTGTGTGAGCATCCATATTTTCATCATTTTATTGCCCTCCATGCATGACTTTTTTTGTAGTCTATATTATTTTTTATACTTTGTTTCTTACTAGCTAAACTCTGGTACACGGTTTGATTTTTTCACGCAACCTTTTTAGGAAAGCTGTGCAGCGAAATTTCAATGATATACAAAATTTTACTGCGTTCTAAATAAATGATGGTTCCCAATTCAGAAGCATGAATATAACATGAATGTTGCACTCATAACTTCCGCTTGTCATTCAAAAACACTTGACATAAGGCCCTTATGAGATGATGTAACAGCAAGAGACTGACATAGGTGATCTATGTTACACTACATGCTGCAGGTAAATCGTGTGTTTTCTAAGCACAAGGTGCTCGTGAAATTTGTAGGAGAGCAGGGCCCAGCTCATCCCCTAATCCGCCTTTGATGCCTTTGGAGGTATAAATTTTAGAGCGTGTTTGCCACCCCAGGCAAATTCAAATTGCTTCCGCTGGTGCTTAAAGCAAGCAATTAGCCATTACATCTATCATGCAGCAAGCTTTGAAGTTTTGCTACTACATGGCACATAATAGGTTATAACATCACTTCAAAAGCATGAATATAACATGAATGTTGCACTCATAACTTCCGCTTGCTTGCTTCCGCTGGTGCTCAAAGTAAGCAATTAGCCATTACATCTGTCATGCAGCAAGCTTTGAAGTTTTGCTACTAGATGGCACATATTAGGTTATAACATCACTTCATAAGCATGAATATAGCATGAATGTTGCACTCATAACTTCCGCTTGCTTGCTTCCGCTGGTGCTTAAAGCAAGAAATTAGTCATTTATTTATTATTATTATTTATTTATTTATTTATTTATTTATTTATTATTATTTATGAATACTGCAACCCTAAAAAAGGGTTTTAGCAGGGTGGGTATACATTTGCTAAATGTACAAATCGGCACAACAAATAAATATAAAACAGGTAAGGCGAGTACACGCTTTCAGACAAGACAACGGTTTGCAATAACCAGGCATAAGGGCATATAATAAAATCAGCGCTACATTCAAGCTGATCACGAGTGGAGAATCGCTATAGTGATTGAAATAAACAGCAGGAGCACATGTAATAGAATTCAGACACTCACTACTGGAGCTGTGCAGCAAAAGGGTTCAAGGATGACTGTGAAGCAACTTCGTTACTAAGATTATTCCATTCTGTAATAGTCCTAGGGAAAAACGAATACTTGAATGGGTTATTACAGGTGGAGAATGGGGTTATTGTAAAGGCATGCCTCTGCCTTGTGGCATATCATGTGGAGAACTCAAGTATATGTGATAAGTCTAACTTAAAATAACCTTTAACTAATTGAAAGAAAAAATTCAATCTCAATACTTTATTTCTTTGTGTAGGTGTTGGGAGGTTGGCTTTTGCTAATAAACATGTTTTTGAAGAACGGCCCAAACTGTTATAAATAAATCTAACAGCTCTCTTTTGAATTTTTTTCCATTTCGCTGATATTTTTTTAGTGTGAGGGTACCAAATTATGGATGCATAATCTAAAGTAGGTTGAACAATTGCCTTAAATGCAATAAGGCGAACAGCGGCAGTGGAGAGCTTGAGAGCTCGTCTAAGATAAAATAGTTTGTAATTGCACCAGCTAATAACAGTGTTATTATGTCTCGTCCAGTTAAGGTCATTCGAAATCCAACGACCAAGGTACTTATAGTGTTGTACCTCCTGCAAAAAAACATTATTGGCTGAATATGCAAAATGATGAGGGTTACGTTTGTGAGAAATTTTCATGAAAACAGTCTTTTTAAAAATTACATTACATCTGTCATGCAGCAAGCTTTGAAGTTTTGCTACAAGATGGCACATATTAGGTTATAACATCACTTCCGAAGCATGAATATAGCATGAATGTTGCACTCATAACTTCCTCTTGCTTGCTTCCACTGGTGCTTAACGCAAACAATTAGCCATTACATCTGTCATGCAGCAAGCTTTGAAGTTTTGCTACTAGAAGGCACACATTAGGTTATAACATCACTTGAGAAGCATGAATATAGCATGAATGTTGCACTCATACCTTCCGCTTGTCATTGCAAAAAGCACTTGACATAAGGCCCTTATCAGATGATGTACCAGCAAGGGACTGACACAGGTGATCTATGTTATACTACATGCTGCAGGTAAATCGTATGTTTTCTAAGTACAAGGTGCTTGTGAAATTTTCAGGAGAGCAGGCCATGCATCACTTCAGAAGCATGAATATAACACTTCAGTACATGTATTTTAATAATGCTTATGATAATGTCTGTGCGTCTGTGTGTGTGTGTCCAGCCTATCCCCTAACCGACCATTGATGCCTTTGGAGGTATAAATTTTAGAACGTGTTTGCCATCCCAGGTAAAGTCAAATTGCTTGCCGGTGCTTAAAGCAAGCAATTAGCCATTACATCTGTCATGCATCAAGCTTTGAAGTTTTGCTACTAGATGGCACATATTAGGTTATAACATCACATGTCCTCACTAGCTACTATGCTAACCCTATTATAGTATGAAATAAAGGGTGGCAATGCAGATTGGGGTATCAAATGTGTACCTTTACTGACTCTTTCTGTTTTTTTTAATTTTGCATGCATTGAGCTTTTATGAGGAAGAGTTCTAGTTCACATGGATGATAGTAATGAAACATTGAATTGAATAACGATGTAGTGGTTTTAGTTACAGCGTACACAGCTGCCTTGCACAACATCTGCTGCACTTAGAGACAAAGGCATACGCTTTATCAATTTCTTCCTTTTTTTCTTCTGGTTCAGGGTGTATCCACTAATGCAAGCACCCAATGCACTTCAGTACATGTATTTTAATAATGCTTATGAAAATGTCTGTGCGTCTGTATAGGAATTATGCAGCATGAAAGTCAAATAAGTTTGTCTACACTGAACAGCAGATTACAGTACCAAATCTTGCGATTTATTCTAAATGCAACCAAGAGCTTTCGAATGCTCTGCATTGACTGGAGGCAAAGGGCTGGAAAAGAGGTCACTTTCCTGCTGCTGAACTGCCTGGTCAGATATAACGCGGTGAACGTGCTTGTGAAATTTGTAGGAGAGCAGGCCATGCAGTAGCCCAGCTCGTCCCCTAAACCGCCTTTGATGCCTTTGAAGGTATAAATTTTAGAACGTGTTTGCCACCCCAGGTAAAGTCAAATAACAGCACGCCTCTCCACTCCAGCCTCAAATTTAGGCGGATCAGATGAAGAATTTTAGGAGACATTTTAAGGCATTTGTAATTAAAATGGGAGAAAGTTAGTGCACACATTTCCAGGCATCAGTTCTTTGTTCTTTCAACAATCAGTCATCCGAAATGCAGCCAACATTGGGTATCCAAGGGAATCCAATATTGTCCATTCCCATTGGTGAAATGTAAATGATAAGGAGGGGTGAGGGACGAAAAAGTGTGCTGTGCCCATCGTGCTCATAAAGAAGTGCCACACCTAGGCGGCCACCTGTCCCGCCTACAGCACAAAATACCTCTGTTTGGATGTGTAGGTGCTCAGGAATATAAACACAAAATAACAGTAGGTGTTGCTGCTCCAGTGTACTCGCAAATCTCTTACATGATTTTACACTTGCCCTCCATTAATCAGCATTAAAACATGGCCTTCTTCAGCGGAAGTTGTAGTGCCGTATCTTGCATGCAGAAATGTAGAAAGGTAAACAAGGCACAGTGCAAAAATTTGTCATGCGAATTCCCACTTTGGGAATTGCAGATTAATGATGTGGGAGCTAGCCCAATGCACGTGAACGTAAAGAAGATTCAACAAGTTAAAAAATCTCAACTGATGGTCTGGTAGGCACAACAAACTTTCAACTCTGTATGCTTCATTGTGATGCTGGGAAAATTTTTTTTCAAATGGATACCAACTATATGTATATATTAGAAGAATTTGCAATTTATTAAGTTGGATGTTAAAATAGTACCATGTATACAAACAGCTAAAGACATTAGGAAACAGTTTTGTCGATGCCCAAGCCCGATACTGCGTGACTATACTGGCACGTACGCGTACTTTATTCTTTTTTCTGGGGACCACATTTCACCTTGCTATCAAGTGGAAGTTATTGCTCAGCGCCAGACGCAACTGCATGATAACTTAATTGAATGTTATTGTTCATTCTATCTGACATCTAAGTATGTTCTCGCCCAACCTTGTGTAATCAAGATTGTATGGGCGACGCGAATATTGTTGTACTTTCTGGAAGGTATATATGCAGCACCAGCGATTACGCTACAACCTTCAACGAGTCATGTGACGCGCTTGACCCGCAGATCATATTTCGACGATCGCCGACTGTGTTCGCTGTATCGTGGTGCCTTGCGTGCCACTTACTAATTGTTTTCTGGACAAAGGTTCAACCAATAAAGAGTGAACATATTGAAGTCACATTGACAGTGTCTTATTTTACACCGTCATGACAATGTGACAATGCTTTAAAGTACTCATTGATTCCACAGCAAGAATTCCACAGACATTTGCTGTGGCATGAAGAAGGGAGATTCATACGTGGTAGTGGCTCTGAATTGTTATATATTATGATATGATTACTATATTAATCATTAATAGAAATGCATTGTTATACTGTGTGTTGGTACCATATAGTACCGATCGACACAGTGTGCATGCAACATCTTCTTGCTGCTTGTGCTGCCTGCGTTTTAAAAGAAATAATTGTATAAAAAGTTGGAAGGCGATTCAACTTCACGTTGACGTGTAGATGAAACAGAATGCCTTTTTTGATTTGGGATGGGAATGGGGTGCATGAACCATAGAGTTTATTCCGAGTGCCTCGATCAGCGACTAAGTGCTAGTTGCCATAAGGGAAGTAAAGAACAATGCTCCCCTTACCGGTCGTTAATGGTCGGTGCCACCAGTGGTGCGGTCGGTATATCGATACTGCCGGGAACACCGTGAACTCCTTAGATGATTGACCAATATATGTGATTGTGACACGCGTAGCGTGGCCGCAAATCCGATTCATTTGCACGCGCTTCTTTAACTATAGTTCTCTGCATTTTCTTCGTTTTTTTTCTTTAAAGGTGAAAGCCTTATGTCTCATGGTGAGGTCTCTGTTTCAAGGCTGTTTCAAATCTGCATCGTCGACACAAAATGGTCCTCTTAGGATAAGAGGCAATTATGCGCACAAAAACAGCGATTAAGGGTGGGAGAATGATAAAGCAAGTGAACTGACTGAAGTGATAATGGGTATACAGAGAGGTGAATGAGGTGAAATAAGAGTGAAAAATGATGAATTAAAGGGGTTTAGTTGGATGATAGGAGCCAAATGAAAGGTAATGATGAGATAGAGTGAGCTAAAATAACGAAGAATAAATGAGAGTTAATGAAGGTGAACCAAGCAGTGCTGGGGTGAAGCAAGAGTAATTTAGGAGTGAATCAAAGGATTATGGAGTGGGGGAGTGACTTGCAAAAATATATGTGAGATTTGAGGGCCCAATTGAGTGAGAGGGACTCAGAAAAAAGTGGTGAGTCACGATTCGAGTTTGGTGAATCATAGAGGGGGGACTTCCATGAAAACAGGATGACTTGCAAAAATGACTGTAAATTGTGGTTTCAGAGTGATGATGACTGAGCAAAAAAAAGTGGACGTCTTGTTCTTGAGTTAGCAGCGCTCCGGCTTTTGCCATCAAGTCGTCTTAGTTTGAGCATAAGGAACCCCTAGTAAATTTTCCTTTCTTTATTGGTGCATATTATGCGGTACAACATCGACTAAATGAAACGTACTACACGTTTAAAAAAGCACACATCCGAAGAATCACCAGACATGTCTCATCAATAACATGTCTAATTGAGCAACCATTTGGCGGCTGCATGTCCACTGTATTTGTTTATTGGTAAAGTATATTGTTTCTCACTGGTTAACCAAGCTAGTGTGTGCTAGTAATCATACAAGCCTTTCGTCATCTTGCATTTCGTGACTTTCTTGACTTGCTCATCTGGCTCCTTCTGCGGACAAGCAGCCTAATTCCATCCCGGGCAAAAATACTGTCTGTATTTCACAAAGTGCAATACTGTCTCTCCATTCGACCCGCCGTGGTTGCTCAGTGGCTATGGTGTTGGGCTGCTGAGCACGAGTTCGCGGGATCGAATCCCGGCCTCGGCAGCCGCATTTCGTAGGGGGCGAAATGCGAAAACACCCATGTACTTAGTGCACGTTAAAGAACCCCAGGTGGTCCAAATTTCTGGAGTCCCCCACTACGCCGTGCCTCATAATCAGATCGTGGTTTGGCACGTAAAGCCCCATAATTTAATTTTAACTGTCTCTCCATTCAAACTTCGTTTAAGCAGGTTCAATGTACTCAACATTAAGCGACAATCTGAAAATAAGGATTTTTCTTTAAGAGGAAGCTTTAGGCAATTCGGCCCAACTCCGATGGCAGCGTCTCCTGTGCCGCAGTGCACTCTAGACGAGTCCACACAGACACGGCTCCAGCAACGCACGGAAGTGGCGTCACTTTAATAAATTAAACTAAAAACAAGCTAAATATATAAAATCTTACTAGACAATGCGTTGAACTTACATCGATATGAAAGAAAGTTGTCTTACGCGTTAATTAATTAATATACACATTTTGATTAAGGACATCATCGCAAAATGTTTTCAACCATACTAGTCATGGGTTCCTGTATAATAATAGTTATCGTTCAGTATTACAAGACAGCAAAATATTATATTGACACGTATAAATGTTTATCTTTCACCGGTGGTCGCTTCCCACCGGCTAACAAATGATAAACGTTATCGCTCGGCGCAGGACGCGCCTGTGTTGGAGGTTTCTAGAACGTTATCGATGCTTCTTTTCGTTGCCTGTTTTCACCGATGCTTATGTTATCTGATTGTGTGACCGACGCGAATTGTCTAGAACTTTCTGGAAGACACGCGGGCATCAGAGATTAATCTAGAACCTTCGATGACTCAGGTATAAAAGCCGACGCGTTAGCCGCTGATCAGATTTTCGACGATCGCCGACTGTGTTCGCTGCTATCGTTGTGCTTTGAGTGTGGCTTGCTTTTGTGGGCACAGGTTCGCCCAATAAACAACCAGTTTCGTCATACACAGTTTTACGACTGTTTACTTCAGCGTCACTACTACGTGACATCTGGTGGAGGTGCTAGTGCGTTCATGCAGCGAACGCCCCCGCAAAGGCGCGGTCCAAGCCCGAAGCCAGAGGACAATGCCAACGTCGCCAAGGACCAGCGAGCTAGCCGTAGGCAGCAAGGACTTCTGCTGGAGTAAGGACTTCTTCCCGAAAAGGCCACATCAAGGCCAAGTCAACGACAAGATTGGCAGCACCAGCGTCCCCCATTTTGCTGCAACAACCTCGGGAGCCACCGACCTTTCGTGGATCATCGGCTGAAGACCCTGAAACCTGGCTGGAGACATATGAGAGGACCGCGACGTTCAACAAATGGAGCGACGACGACAAGCTGCGCCACGTTTATTTTTCATTGGATGACGCTGCTCGGACCTGGTTTGAGAACAGAGAGACCACCCTGGTGACGTAGGACCTATTTCGTGAGAACTTCGTGAGGACCTTCACGAATGTCGTGCGAAAGGAAAGGGCCGAAGTTTTATTAGAAACCAGAGTGCAATTGCCGAACGAGAACATCGCGATCTTCACGGAGGAGATGACTCGCCTCTTCCGCCACGCCGACCCCTTTATCTCTCAGGAAAAGAAAGTTCGATTCTTGATGCGGGGCGTCAAAGAGCATCTATTCACCGCATTGATGCGCAACCCGCCCAAGACTGTGGCAGAATTTGTTTCGGAGGCCACAACAATCGAGAAGACGCTTGAAATGCGAGCCAGGCAATACAACCGCCGTGCGCTGACAAACTACGCCGAAGCTCAAGCTCTAGGCGCCGACGACCTGCACGAGACGATCAGAGCGGTTGTACGGGAAGAACTACAGAAATTATTCCCAAGGTCGCAGCCTCAGGTGACTTCAATCGCTGACATAGTTAAAGAAGAGGTTCAGCGATCACTGGAAGTGCCAGAAGTTCCGCCATCGCCTCAACCACAGCCGCAAGCGATGACCTACGCCGCCGTCGCCCGTCGTCAAGGCCCCCCTCCGCGCTCGCGTCAGGGCCCCGTAACGCCGCAGTTCCGTCGTCCACCGCCGCCACCGCCAGTACGCCCGCCCGTCGCCCAGCGCAGCTACCAGAGGAAGACGGACATTTGGCGCGCCCCCGACCACCGCCCGCTCTGCTATCACTGCGGGGAAGCCGGCCATGTCTACCGCCGATGCCCATACCGAGAGATGGGCCTACGAGGGTTCGCCGTCAACGCGCCACGTCCACAGCTTGGCGAGCGACCACGCGACATCGCTGAATACCTCGCCGGAGCCCAGTGGCAACCACGACGACCCTCACGCTCGCCGTCACCAGGACGTTACCTGCCGCCGCAGCGCCGACCATACACTGGCCCAGCCCGGGGCCGGTCCGTGAGCCCCTATCCGGGAAACTAAAGACAGCAACCGATGGAGGTGCGGTTGCTGTACGACGCAATTCCGAAGATCCTCCGCCGCCGACGAAGAAGATTCGCGAATCATCACGACGAATTATCAGCACGCCGCCTGGCAAGAGCCTTGACGACAACACTTCGCCGCCGAAAGAAGGCCTGCCGACGCGACGTAGCAGCAGCGGAGCAAGCCGACGCAGCCGTGATCCGACGCCACGACTTAACCGCAACGCCAGACGACGGTCTACCGAATTAGACGTGCTAATCGATGGTCATAACGTCACCGCTCTCGGCAACACTGGAGCCGACTATTCCGTCTTCAGTGGCCCGTTCGCCGCCAAGTTGAACAAGGTGAAAACAGCCTGGCAAGGACCCGATATCCGGACAGCTGGAGGCCACCTGATAACGCCGACTGGAATCTGCACAGCGCGAGTCACGGTAAACAACCGCACTTACCCGGCGAGCTTCGTAATCCTGCAGCACTGCTCCAGGGATGTCATCCTAGGCATGGACTTTCTAAATCAACACGATGCAGTCATCGACTTAAGATCCAAGTCGATAACGCTTTCAACGCACAACGCGATACCACCGGATACAAGCATAAGTTACCATGTCTTGAATGTGCTTGAAGAACAAGTCACCGTTCCGCCACGCTCCAGCGTAATTATTTCCGTCGGTACCGAAGTGCCTGTAGACATGGAAGGCGTCATCGAGGGCGATCATCACTTACTGCTCGACCGTGAAATTTGCGTCGCATAGCTGAGCTACGTGCAGGGAAAGCAAGGGTGATGCTCACGAACTTCGGCCCCGAATATAAGCACATTAACAAAGGCACCACGGTCGCCTACATCGACGAAATAGTACAAGCCAGCAATGTTTTCGCCTTCACGGATTCCAGTGCACCTGCAACGATGACTATAGTACCTGAACCAACTTTCGACGTCAATCAAAACCTTCACAGGCATAAGAAAGAACAACTAAAAGCTCTGCTCCTGCAATACAAGGACTGCTTCTCGTCTTCGTCAAAAGTTCGACAAACCCCTGCCGCCAGCACCGCATCATAACCGACGAAAATGTCCGCCCACTCCGTCAGAGCCCGTACCGAGTTTCGGAGCGCGAACGTGAGGCCATAAGGCAGCAAGTCGACGAAATGCTACGCGACGACATCATCCAGCCGTCCAAGAGTCCGTGGGCGTCCCCCGTGGGGTTAGTGAAGAAGAAGGATGGAACCCTACGTTTCTGCGTCGGTTATCGTCGCCTCAACAAGATCACGAAGAAGGACGTATACCCCCTCCCACGGATTGACGACGCCTTGGATAGACTCTACAATGCAAAGTATTTTTCGTCGATGGTCCTCAAAACCGGCTACTGGCAAATCGAAGTCGACGAGAGGGACCGGGAGAAGACTGCCTTTATAACACCAGACGGACTGTTCGAGTTCAAGGTCACGCCGTTTGGTCTTTGCTCGGCACCTGCGACTTTCCAACGCGTCATGGATACAATACTGGCAGACTTGAAGTGGCAGACTTGCCTCGTCTATTTGGACGACGTCGTTGTGTTTGCCTCAAGCTTCGAAGAACACCTGCGGCACCTTGAAACAGTTCTTCAAGCAATCAAAACCTCCGGACTAACGTTAAAGCCAGAAAAGTGCCGCTTCGCATATGAGGAGCTCTTGTTTTTGGGCCACGTAATCAACAAGTCTGGAGTACACCCCGACCCTCAGAAAACTGCGGCCATCTCCAACTTTCCTCCGCCGGCCGACAAGAAAGCAGTGCGTAGATTTCTTGGACTGTGCGCCTATTACAGGCGCTTCGTCAAGGACTTTTCACGGATCGCCGAGCCACTGACGTACCTCACGAAGGCCGACGTCGAGTTCAAGTGGGAGACGCCGCAAGTCGAAGCATTTGAAGAACTGAAGCGACGCCTGCGCAATTCGACGAAAACGCGGATACCGAAGTCCACACCGACGCAAGCAGCGTAGGACTCGGCGCCGTTCTTGTGCAGAGGACTGACGGACTAGAAAGGGATGTAAGTTACGCTAGCCGGTCGCTATCGAAGGCGGAAGCAAATTATTCCACAACAGAAAAGGAGTGCCTTGCCATCATCTGGGGTACATCAAAGTTTCGCCCCTACCTCTATGGCAGGCCCTTTAAAGTTGTGAGCGACCACCACGCCTTGTGTTGGCTAGCTAACTTGAAGGATCCTTCAGGTCGCCTCGCACGATGTAGTCTGAGACTTCAAGCATTTGACATCACCGTCGTTTACAAGTCCGGGCGAAAGCACTCTGACGCCGACTGCTTGTCTCGCGCCCCCGTCGAACCGCCGCCACAGGACGACCCGGATGACGACACTTTCTTAGGACCCATCAGTGCCGACGAATTCGCCGAACAACAGCGAGCCGACCGGAACTAAGGAGCTTTGTACACTACCTGGAAGGCAAGACCGTCATTGTGCCGAAGGTGTTCAGGCGAGGATTGGCGTCGGTTTTCTTGCAAAACGAGCATTCTTCTAAAGAAGAACTCGCCTCTCCGAGCCAGCTACCTCCTCGTGGTAGCCTCAGCATTGCGTCCAGAGGTTCTGCAAGCTCTCCATGACGACCCAACGGCTGGACACCTCGGTTTTTCCCGCACGCTCGCGAGGATACAAGAAAAATACTACTGGCCTCGCCTCTCTACCGACGTCGCCCATTACGTAAGGACATGCCGAGACTGTCAGCGACGCAAAACACCGCCGACAAGGCCAGCCGGACTTCTACAGCCGATCGAGCCACCTCGCCGACCGTTTCAGCAGATCGGGATGGACTTACTGGGGCCTTTTCCCACGTCGACGTCCAGAAATAAATGGATCATCGTAGCTACGGACTACCTTACCCGCTACGCCGAAACAAAATCTTGCCCAGAGTCAGTGCCGCCGAGGTAGCCCGATTCTTCGTTGAGAACATCCTCCTGCGTCACGGTGCCCCAGAAGTCCTCATCACCGACAGAGGTACGGCCTTCACGGCTGAACTAACTCAAGCCATCCTGCGCTACAGCCAGACAAGCCATCGCCGGACCACCGCCTACCACCCGCAGACGAATGGCCTCACCGAGTGTCTAAATAAGACCATCGCCGACATGCTAGCAATGTACGTCGACGTCGAACACAATACGTGGGACGCCATCCTTCCGTACGTGACCTTCGCATACAACACGGCCATGCAAGAAACGACGCACATGGCGCCGTTCAACCTGGTCTACGGAAGGAACCCGGCAACGACGCTTGACGCCAGCGCTACCGGACGTTCACCGACGAAGAAAATCTCGACGTTGCCACCTATTTGCAGCGTGCCGAAGAAGGTCGACAGCTCGCTCGCTTGCGCATCAAGAAGCAGCAGAGGACCGACAGCCGACACTACAATCTTCGACGACGCAACGTCGAGTACCAGCCCAGCGACCGTGTTTGGGTCTGGACTCCGATACGCCGGCGAGGACTTAGCGAGAAACATCTACGACGCTATTTCGGACCCTACAAGATTATCCGACGGATTGGCGCACTGGACTATGAGGTCGTGCCAGACGGCATTTCGCAATCACAGCGTCACCGCGCACGACCCGAAGTCATCCACGTGGTGCGTCTTAAGCCTTTCTACGCCCGCTAACGAACTTGGGTACTTTGTTACTTTTTTTTCTTTATTACGCGTGTTTTTTTTTTCACTTTCACATTTGTTGTAGCATCGGGACGATGCTTTTTAAGGGGAGGGTATTGACAGGTATAAATGTTTATCTTTCACCGGTGGCCGCTTTCCACCGGCTAACAAATGTTAAACGTTATCGCTCGGCGCAGGACGCGCCTGTGTCGGAGGTTTCTAGAACGTTATCGATGCTTCTTTTCGTTGCCTGTTTTCACCGACGCTTATGTTATCTGATTGTGTGACCGACGCGAATTGTCTAGAACTTTCTGGAAGACACGCGGGCATCAGGGATTAATCTAGAACCTTCGATGACTCAGGTATAAAAGCCGACGCGTTTCGCCGCTGATCAGATTTTCGACGATCGCCGACTGTGTTCGCCGCTATCGTTGTGCTTTGAGTGTAGCTTGCTTTTGTGGGCACAGGTTCGCCCAATAAACAACCAGTTTCGTCATACACAGTTTTACGACTGTTTACTTCAGCGTCACTACTACGTCACAATATGAGCTATTAGGTGCCTGCAGAGAAAGAAAGCAATTTTATTGACCATCTTGCGCGCTGTATTCCCCGCGCGGCACCCGAGAGTCCTAGGCAACAGGCACGCTTCTCCCCCGTTTCCTCTCAGGCGCAAGTCACTTGGAGAGCGTGTGTGCAGCAGACCACAACAAGCGTTGCAAGCGTACACCACATGTCGACGTTTACACAGCCGCATGCTGTGTTTACAGCATTCACAGAACGCCGCAATATAGACTTACATACGGTGTGATGGATATGTGAAACTGCAGCCCTTGCACTGTCACTCGAATGTTACCTCAAAGGGTCGGGTCCATATTGGCTAGCTGTCTACCTTAGGAAAATTAAGTCTGTCACCGCGAGTCGTTTGCGAGATCGAAGCAACCAGTGAAGCTATTCTTGTTTAGTATGATCATCCACTGGCCTCTTGACACCGCGTTTGCTGCAGCGCTGTGCGTCTTATTGCCATCATAGCTGCGCAAACATTACTGACTCGGACCGTGGAGTAACCGATGCGGCAGCCACCATTGCGCACGCACTGCACCACAGCTCAGAAGCTTTATTTTCCCGCGTCCCCGGGATTAGCCGCGTCCTCGTGCGTATCGTTCAGTAAAATGAGTAGATTCTCGATAGAGTAATAGTAAACTGGGCCGATCCCGGAGATCTTGAAAATGCATTCAAAACTGTACTGAAAGGTGACTCAGTCGTGGGTCTTGTTTGGTGGTCTTGAAAAGCTAAAACGAAAGCGAAGCCGCGCTTTGCCATTGGCTAATTCTTAATTAAGGGAACACATTATGAGGCCAGGCAAAGAATTCACCTGGGAGGGTGGGAGCTGCAATTGTTGAACATGTTTCCTAGTAATGCACATTATAAGATTATTTTATATGAAATGGCTGAACAAAAACAACTCAACTGCAAGTATGTTCCACAATGCCATTATCATTCTGAGCTTAAAGCTCTCTTAAATTTCTGTAATAAGTCTGCCCCTGGATCGAACTTGATCTAATTATATATACACGAGATATTAAAACACTTGCACCCTGAAACACTATAATGATCCTTTAAATTATAACAAAATCTGTCATTGCGGGCATCTTCGTACTGCATAAAGAAAGCCATTGTAATTCCTCTTCTCAAGGAAGCAAGGGATCCATCTTCGGCAGCTAGCTACATGGCTGTGGTACTTACTATAGCTGTCTATGCATTTGTAGAAATTAAATTACTTAATCCTTAATGAATGCTGCTTTAGGGAGGGCAAGTTGACGATCAACCACAATTGGTATACACTGAGCCCATCAGATTCTCTCTATCTACATTCCGAGATATAGAAAAAGCTTGTACGTGACACAACTTTGCGCTGTGGCATCTTGTGAGACTTACCAGAAATGGGCATCTGTGACATGCTGAGCATAGCAAGACTATGTGAGCCCATCTCACCCCGATATTATATTTTCCATCACCTACAAGGCTGTAACGCCCAACTCACTACTATTTGAATTGCAAACCTCACACGATGCCATCAAGTCCATCAGTACAGCACCCAACATCACAATAGTGCAAATCACTCCTTGATCACTTACGACAAAATACTCAATGGGCACGTTAAGTTAGCGCGCTCCAAACTCCAAAGGAGCACGTTCGAGTGCGCTCGAGTGCAACGCCTTCGGAGCTTAATGTCATTTTTCCGGAAGCCGTGCAGGCGCCCTCTCTTGCGCACCGTTTCCAGGGTGGAGCGCATAGAGCGCGCTTCGTAATTACGCACCGGAAGTCGCTTTTTAGCTGTTAAGTTTCAAAGAGCGTACTGTGCTTGCTAGAGCGCACTCGAGCGCCTTAACTTAACGTGCCCAATTACTTACTGCAGTGAAGCACCTCAAATAAGTTACAATTAAGAATGCTACAAATCTGTCTATAAATCTACAGACTCTACAACTCCTCACATCTCATTATTGAGTTGCACTGAGTACAAGGGCATAGATGGAATTGGTAAAACCACTTGGGCAGACCAATTGGCTCAATCACCTGCCTCATATGTGACACCTAGCTGTATTCCTTCCATTTGATCGCCATGCTCTCTACTATGCACTGAAATCTAACCTCTGGTGGTACACATATACAGGGTGTTTCATTTTAGCTGCACCAAATCTTTAAAAATAGCCTGTCGCAGATAGCACAATTATAATAATTGATCTAAACTACGCGATGAGGCGGCCATTACTTCCACGAAAAATCAAAGCGCCTAATTGAGTAATTAGCATAATTAAGCTAATTAACTTTTTAATTAATGATTTTATGGCACATATTTCAATCTACGAATTATAGCCGCTAAGTTCGCAAGGCGTATCCACTTGGAACGAATTCTCAAGACCTAACCAGTTTCGAGATAATAATTTTCAAAGTGTCCGACGAAATGCATGGGCGTTCCAGTTAACTTTGTGCGTCAATGCATAAAACAGCGCCCATACATTTCGTCGCCCATACATTTCGTCGGACACGTTAAAAATTTATATCTCGAAACTGGTTCAGTCCTGAGAATTCGTTCCAAGTGGATACGCCTTGCGAACTCAGCGGCTATAATTCGTAGATTGAAAGATGTGCCGTAAAATCATTAATTAAAAAGTTAACTAGCGTAATTATGCTAATTACTCAATTAGGCGTTTTGATTTCTCGTGGAAGTAATGGCCGCCTCATCGAGTAGTTTAGATCAAGGATTATAATTGTGCTATCTGCCACAGGCAATTTTTAAAAATTTGGTGCAGCTAAAATGAAACACCCTGTATATGCGCCTTACTTCCTCGGTATGTCTGCTTCGTTCCCTGTGATCTTACATGGGCACAGGAAGTATCTCTTTATAGACTTTGGCCTGGAGTGACCCTTACACCATCCATCCACTGGCCTTAGAGATTGCCTAAAGTTAAGTAAGAAATGTGCACCAAGTGCACGGCTCCTGTAGTCAGTTGCATATAGCCAGGGGGGAGGGCACAATGGACGAGTCCCCTCCCCGAAATGTCTGCATGTGTATGTTTGTGGTTGCCAAAGCCCCATTGCACCCCTATCCCACCTCCCAGTCCCCAGTCAAGTGTGTCACTTAGTAGACTTATGCTATAGTTCACTCAGATCCTTGTGGCATTTATACAATGGACCACTGTCGGATGACCTCTTGCTGGGCGCATGGCCACAGAGTTGGCAGACGATAGAGACAATGCGTGCTATTTCACGTTTCTTAGGCGACACGGGCCTGGACTCACGATTGTGATATTTATGCAGTGATATTTATATGATATTTGTGATATTTATGCAGTTTCACCTCGTTCCTCCCATTATCATCCCCCATTGTGACCCTCTTTCTTCCCCTCTTCCCCTTCCCTTACGTAGAGTAGCAGGCCAGATGTTCCATTTTCCGGCCGACCTCTCTACATTTTCAAATCATTAAACTACTTCTTCTTCACTCAGATCCTGAACACCGCTGCCACACTGTAGTAGAGGATATGTCGAATACTCTGATCTATTTACATGGCTGACGTGCAGACTGCCATTCACAATGCATGTTAGGACCATTGCTGCCAGATCTTAGACATATCGATCCTTAAAAATAGTTTAATGACCACTGCTAAACATTTGCCACCTTGACAGTGGCAGTGGAAAGAGTGTGACACCTAATTTCTTAAACTTCCAAGCATGTGCTAGGTTTGCATTTATACGACTGCACTATCTAGAACTTAAATATAAGTATGCATGCTCAGAGTTTTTCACTGACGCCTCAAACTCACAAGCAAGCATGTTGTTTGCAGCACTGGGACGTTCTTTTATTTCATGTGAGGCTGTTAATCTGCCAACAAGCATTCTTACAAATAAAGCACTATCAGTTACTTTCGCCATAAAATATATTATAGGCACAAGCATTCATAAAGCTCTATTACTACACACAGGACTGCTTTAGCACAGTGAAAGTAGTGGAAACATACAAAAACCACAAAAACTTGGTACTAAGCTAGTTGCACAAGTATCTGTGCATGGCTTAATTGTGTTTGGTGCCTGCTCGCCGAAGCTTACAATGAAATGAGCTTACGGCACTGGTAGACTCTGAGCCCTGGGGGCCCAGGCATCTGCTGAGAATGTAGGCATTTTAGCGCTCATAGTATGCAGTGAGGTCCCCCCTTCTCTTCTGCATATTTTTATGAGCCCCCCCCCCCCCCATGAAGGCTGCCCAGGTTCCACCTCTGGCCTGCGGATCAGGAAGCGGCATCCATCACCAGTAGCGCACCCAGAATCTCTGCCAGGGGGGTTCAATTCTTGTCGTGGAGGGAGGGGGGGAAGCAAGCATTTTGCATAATATGCAATTTCCTTGCTTTAGCGAGAGGAATCCAACAACAAATAAAATGCCTAATAATTATAATAATATAATGACACCAAGTATGATGACGATGTTGATTTCTTCAGCGTTTTACTCAAATTAATTTAAGAATGAATGAATAAATACAAGACAGTGATAGCGTGTTTTTGTTAATCAGGAAAATTTGAAATTAAGCCACCTCCTGAATTGTAATGACAATGTGAACAGAACACTGAAGGTACACGTTGGACTGGTGGGGCTGGACGCGTGGGAGGGGGGGGGGGTTAACTTGGTCTCAGGGGGGGGGGGGTTACAACACCCGACCCCCCCCCCCCGGTGGTGCACCACTGTCGATCACTTATAGAGGCCATGAAAGTGGAGCTCCTGTTTATAGAGGCCATGAAAGTGGAGCTATTCTTGTGTAGTATGATCAGAAGCTATTGGCAAGGTACATGAAATATAGAAAAGTCAGTAATGAATTACACCAAGTGCCCACTGAAAGGTGAGCAAGTTGGTGCAGATTTATAGCAATGCCTTGGCAGCACGATGCAACACAGATGAAAAAAAGGTGAAGAAAATAAACAGATGGACTGTATTCACAAGAAATTCCTGTATTGAAGGAAAACGCTCGTATATATGTATGTATATATACACACACCGGATATTCCACATTGCTTGAAAAACTTGATAGCTAGGGCATTCAAGTTCATTGTTTAGCACTAATTAAATCTTACCTGGCAAGCAGACAGCAATTTGTTCAGATAGATATGCATTGCTCAAGTATGAAGCCTATTTCAAAAGGAGTTCTGCAGGGAAGTGTTTTGGGGCTCCTTCTTTTTAATGCTTATATCAATGATTTAATGAACATTTACCTACGCGCGAAATATGTCCTTTATGCTGATGACGCCAGTATATTTGTTTCAGGAACAAACTGTACAGATATAGAGTCTGAAACGAACCTCATATGCTCTCTAAGCTGAGGGACTGGTAAATAATGAACCAATTAGAAATAAATACAAAAAAACACAGCTGTGCTCTCTAGGTGTAAAAATAAGCCAGTGAATTCAAATACTAACATTATGTATGGGGACAAAACAATAGAAATGGTTACTAGTATGAAAACTCTCGGCATAACGTTTTCGAGTAACATTGCTTTGGGACGAGCATATTGACGACCTTACAATCCAGTTATCTAGAGTCATTGGCATGACGTGGAAATGTAAATCACTGTTGCCGCTTAAAGTTAAACTTCTAATTTATAATTCGCTTTTTTATTCATACCTCTATTATTGCTTATTGGTATGGGGTACAACTACTTTTGTTAATTTACATAAATTACTTGTCTTGCAAAAGAAGTTTGTTTGGCTGCTCTTTAATGTCCCCTACAACTCCCATACTATAAACTTATTTCTGGAAGCCAACATAATTTCAGCATGGCCTGCCCAGCTCCATTTCTTGCGCTTAATGTCAACTAGAATATCGGCTATCCCTGTTTATTCTCTGATCCACACCGCTCTCTTCCTGTCTCTTAACGTTAGTCCTAAGATTTTGCGTTCCATCACTCTTTGTGCGGTCCTTCACTTGTTCTCGAGCTTCTTTGTTAACCTCCAAGTTTCTGCCCCGTATCAGAAAATAAACGGGGATAGCCGATATTCTAGTTGACATTAAGCGCAAGAAATGGAGCTGGGCAGGCCATGTAATGCGTAGGATGGCTAACCAGTGGACCATTAGGGTTACAGAATGGATACCAAGAGAAGGGAAGCGCAGTCGAGGTCGGCAGAAAACCAGATGGATTTGACGAAGTCAGGAAATTTG
This sequence comes from Dermacentor silvarum, assembly GCF_013339745.2. Lineage (NCBI taxonomy): Eukaryota > Metazoa > Arthropoda > Arachnida > Ixodida > Ixodidae > Dermacentor > Dermacentor silvarum. The sequence continues at coordinate 168,963,740 of NC_051157.2, forward strand.
CAGGCGCAAGTTGGAATACGCTAGTGCAAGACAGGGGTAATTAGAGATCGCAAGGGGAGGCCTTCGTCCTGCAGTGGAAATAAATTAGGCTGATGATGATGATAATGATGATGATGATGCGTGTATGTGAGTACATGTGGGTATATATATATATATATATATATATATATATATATATATATATATATATATATATATATATGTGTGTGTGTGTATAATGCACGTGTGTATACATGTATGAATTGTTGCCGAATATTCTGTAAGCGGGGTGCGGGTCTCGTCAAGCTGCCTCTACTGCCGCAGCTTTTACGTGCAGCCTCCTCCACCAAGTTGATGGAACTAAAGTTATTATTATTTTAAACTCGCCGTAAAAATCACTGTTGTTCCACTTATATTTGTACCAAAATGCTGTTTCATACATTGAAGCACTAAAGTAACTGAAATGCCCATGTATTTCGTCCCACACATTGGGAATTAATATCTCGAAACCTGTGTCATCCTGGATATTCATTTCAAGTGGATGCGTCTTGCAAACTCACCGGCTACCATTCGTAAATTGCAATATGTGTCGTAAAGTATTTAACTAAGAACTGCCTTAGTCAACTTTTGTTAATTAGTTGAATATGTGTTTCAATTTCTCGTGCTACTAATTATGTTTGCCTCTTCGAATAACCCAGCGCAATGATAGGAATGATGCTACCTGTCACAGGTGATCTTTAAAAATTCCTTAAAACTTAATGTGGAACATCCGGTATATATATATATATATATATATATATATACACATATATATACATTGTCTTATGTATAAGACAATTCCTATAAGAGTTCCCTTTTCCTTGTCCCGAGGCAACAGTAAACAAGAAGAAAAACAAATTTAAAAAGTATATTCACAAAGCCACATGATAACAAAACAATGACAGAGCATGGTAAAATAGACATGTAAAAACCAAAGAAGGGACAAAAGTAAAAAAGTAACAACCAATAATTTCACTCTCGCACACACGTCATCTAGATAGTCACATTCATTGGTCAGGAAGGTTGCAGAATAAACCTGACTAATACATTTGTTTATTTCGCTCATTAATTTGTTACAATGACCGGTTTTAGGAATGAAAGAAGTCACAGAACCGTCTAGAGCACGTTCGGTGTTTATTGGAACAGTAAAAGACTGAAGAAGAAGAAGAGGAGCATTAGTCTTCTTCATATAAATCTCCAACAACGGGAAAGCATAAGTGTGTGATTGAGCATAGGGTTACAGCCACTTGAGTGACAGTGACTGGCCAAATCTTCAGGTGGTTGAGCTGAAGAGAAGGAGCGGTGGTGCTCCTGCACTCTCATGTTAGACCTCACCACAAGGTAACACGATCAGGCATACCACGTCTAGTTAGCAGCATATACACTTGGACGCGTGTTTTGTTTGGCAACCATACTGTGCTTTTTTTTACCTTTTACGCTTAGTGGAGCCTCATCCCATTGAAATAACAAGCAAGGTGGCTGGAATTTGGCATGTGTAGATTAAAAATAGGTGGCATGTACACATTCTTACCTTCTGATGAGCAGTGAGCCATTAACATATGCAACAAGTGTGGAGGGACTACCCGTTCTCCATGTGTTCCCAGAAGGTCTATCCATAAAACAACATAACAACAATGTATTTTTATTGGAGACATTATATTTTTGTTTTTATTTATTTATTTGACAAATACTGTGAGCCTTGCATTGGCTGTGACAGGAAGTGGGATGTGAAGTGTACCTGTGTACACAGCCCTTTTCCTCGGCAACAATCTGCTTTTCAATAACAAAAGTGTCATGTACTTTTTTCAATGATGTAGGTATGCAGATATATATAGTGTCTTCAAAGTCTTAAATCATAGCATTGCCTCCAGTTGGAGGCTTAAGCTGCAATGCTGCAGTGCACATGGAGCACTGGCTTCCAGACCCTTGTGTGTAAGGGCTATGGCAAGGCCCAGAGTGCTTGGTAAAAGACCACACCAGTTCAAATGTTTTTTTTCTCATCTCTTTATGCATTTTAGTAAACACAAACATCACTTATAGGATTGTAATTTTGTCAGTATATATCTTTTAGGCTCCTATACACCTAGTAATTTTAGGCCTGTATACAGCCAATATTTATTATTCACAGCAATTATCATTTAATTATTGTATGTATCTTGAAACATTCATGGCACTCTTTTGCCATTCCAGGCCCTTGTACTATTAAACATCAGAAATAATAACCCTGATTTATTCACAACTCTTCCAAGCTGTGAAGTTCCATGGCTAGTTGTGTGATAGCTGAAAGGTCTTTCCTGAAACCATATGTTGCAAAGTAGAAGGAATGTTGTCCGTCAAAAGCTATGGAGAAGTATGTGAACGTAACCTAATGTTTGAATAGTTCACTAGAAGAATACGCAAGAGATTTTTGGTGATTATTAAGGCAGCCCTGAGTTTCCTTTCTTTAGTGCTCAGGTACCACACGTGCCACCTGGCACATGAAGCTGAAGTCTTAGTTTTCATATTAAGTAGCATGGAGATGTTGGACAATGACAATTTTAACTTCATCAGTACATGAGACAGGTTTGTGACCAAGATTTTCAAAGAAAGAAAAAAAATTGTCTGCATTCCGGCATGCTTAGCTGCAAACAACGTCTAAAAGTGTAAGCGTGGTACTGCCATATCAGTTTACAGCACAGATGTTAGTGATGGGTAAGGCTTTACTATTAAAATGAAGCTTTATATGTTGCCTTACATATCATATCCACCTTATCAGTATGCAGCACTTCCCTGTGAAAATTGTTTTAAGAACGCAAGATACCTTCCGCCCATCAATTGAAGCAAAATAAGTAGCCTCAAGGCAGCTATTGTATGCTAAAATAGCTTCACTGATCAGGGAACACACTGGTTTACCCGCACAGGTACTAATGTAGCCTATACTTTTTAATAAAGCACACCCCATAGCAGCTGACAACCTGCCTAACTTCTTTCTTTTCTCATCACAATGACGTCACATATGAACCTAGAATATCTTACAGTAAGAAATGAGAGCCCAAAAGTACACGGAAGCCTGCCCATAGTTTCCTTGTCTTAATTTTCCTTCTTTTCTATGCTGTTTAGAATATTTGCCAACTTTTTTAGGTAATTTAGTGTGGCAAGATCTCATAGTCTGCTTAATTAGTGTCTCTCGTTTTGCATTATGCCTTTTCTTTATGTCAAATAGACGGGTGTCCGCAGAAAAAGGAAAAATAATTTTTAAGTTACATATTTGTGTTAAGCTGGGCATGCAATTAAAGTATCTGAATTGAGATAAGGCAGGATTCAGTCCATTATTGCCCTCACTTCTCGGATGCTGACATCCAGTCTAGCCCATTGCTGAGCACACAGTCACTGAAACTGTGCTTGATGGGCGATACATATGGCCAAATGACAAAAGTTGCGATTTGGTGTGTCACCTCAATGTGAGCTCCACCACTATTTGGCTCAATTCTGCATACGAAGTGCAGAATCAAGGCCGATGACGTCAAGACTGGCTTAGGACAGTTCGAGCCTGAACCTGAATGATGTATTTCAAGGCTAAAGAGAGGTAACCTTTTTGTTTTTATTATGACTGACGGGTTGATTCCTAGCTCAAAGTCAATTTCAAAGACTGACCTTATTTTTCCCTGTCTTAATTGTTAGTAACATGAATTTAGCAGGACTTTCCTATTGATAGTTGGGAACCAACAGTGTGTACATATTCAGTGAGTACAAGAGCATTTTGTAGCTGTTTACATTGCATATCAAGATTCTCATACGTTGGTCAGATTGTCATGTCATCAGCTTAGATCAAAAACTCGGTGCTTGTGATGTAGCCTCCATGCAGGACGAATGATGAACAGCAAGGGGGCAAGAACAGAGCCATGAGGCCTACTGTGATTTAAAGTACAGTTAGGATCCAATATGAAAACAATCCACATGTGCAGAAATTGTTAACTCTCTAACACAAAATATGTGTACCACTTTTGTTGCCTGCTGTGGTAGACAAAAGTCTTCCATGTTTCAAAAATTACCTAGATTATGTTCCGCATTATTGTATGCATTAGTTGCATCAATTGCCACCACCGTCCACAACTAGTGGCTGTGAGGAAAGACAAGCAGGGCACCATCTGGCATGAGAGACAGGCCTCTGTGCCTAAGTACAAAGGTCAACACACTTGTCTAGAACACACTCCTGAGGGCCAAGGAAAGCAGCTACCAAAGGATAAGCTGACCGCCCGGTCGAGATAAATCAATGGAAACTGTAAATTTAGTCACGTAACCCCACATATACAGCCAATCTTAGATTTCATAATAGAGTGTGCGAAAATTCAAAATTTCGATTATAAATCAAATAGTTTTTGTTATTCAATTCGTATTCGATTCGAGAATTCACTACTTGAAGTTGTCGAGTAGTGTATTTGTTTTCTTCAAATACTATAAGGGATAACAACAGTTCTTGAAGGAGAAGGACTGATATAAATGGAGACTCGTTGAATGATTCTGGTGCAGGAGAATGGTGGTTGTTGTGCAGATGATCCAGTTTGTGAACAAAGATATGAAGGAGGTCATTTGTGCTATATAGTTGTGTAAGCATGTCTTGCCTTGAGCAGACTTTGCATCTGATGTGTCTAATTATACAAACAATTTATTGTTTGGTCAATGTCACCATATGTTTGGATTCCTTCAAAATGATATGCTGGACTGCAGTATTGCCCTTAGCTCCTTCAATGAGCTATATACTCTACTATAGTCTACTACATGTGTTCGGGACATGCTTTTAATTTTTATTAGTGTCACCGTGCGCCTGATATGATCGTACTTTCCCTTGTTTCACATTTACAAGCTTATTAGTTGACCTGACATCTAGTTGTTAATGGCATTACACGCATCCAATAATGCTACCAAGCCTTTTGTTGCCGAACAGACTCTACTGCATTTTTCATTTCACAATTTTAGAAATAGGGAATATTCACTATTTGATTCAATATCCAGAGCAAATTTTTCTTGAATATTTGTATCAATTCGATAGAAAATTTCACTATTCAAGCCTGTACATTTAATATTGAAACTGCAACAATGAAAAGCTTAGGTTTCAGTGCATGAGTGCACTGTCACTTACCATCATTGAATGGGGCCTATGAACTATGTGCATAACTTCTCTGCTTATATTATAAGCAAAAAATGTGCAGTAGGACTGCTTGGAGGCAGGGAGCAGTTGGAGAGGTGGAGCTTGCTTGGCATCAACATTGGGGGCACCCAGATGATGGTGATTTCTGACATCAAGCTTGGGTATAAAACTGTTTATGTCTTATATTTTTCTCCGCAATGGCTCTGGCGAAGTGACAGAGGGGCGTTGCGCCAAGAAGGCTGCAGCAGTGAGAGCTCGCAGTGCTTTGCATACTTGGGAACAAAGGGAGCGACAGACCGTAAGGAGTTGAGGGATATGTCTTCATTTTGACAGCTGGTGCAGTCTTTAGGATACATGCTATTATCTGCAAGTTGCATATATCTACTAGGGGCTCCTTGAAATTTCCCGTTTTTTATGCAGTGTTTTGAGTTGTGTGCAGTAAGGCATAGATTATTTTCATTCATCTCATGAATAAAATAATTTTTTATTGATTCACTATTTATTTTTGTATTTTAACTATAGCACATTGGCTTTAGAACCCTTCAGTGCTGCAGCGAAGTGTGTAAATGTTGATATACGTAATATCGCACTGCTCAGCAATTCTTTTGTTCCAAACAGCTATGCACAGACTTTTGTGCAAAGAGAGAATGAATGTTTGCGTTCACCCAGTGCGCTTGGGGTGCTGCCGATGTTTTTATTAAATTTACTAACACCTTAGCTACATCTGCTGCAACATTTATGGTAACGCTTGCGTAGTGTTGTGAAGCTTGACGGAGTTGTAACGACATCACATGGTCTGCCCGAAAAAGACACGTTGAAGTTGAAGTTTGAAGTTGAAGTTTATTTCTTTCTTTGTTACAGAAGGAGGTAAAGAGGTAAAGGCCATGTGGCCTGACAGAGGCTCTTCCTCCTAAGCGCGTTCGGCAAACACATTCAAAGCAAATACAGAACAAAAAATGAGTGAGTACAATGTAGAAAATACAAAATAAACGAGATAGATTTATACAATTATTACATGAATATACATTGTATGCTTGAAAAAAATTATTGGTATGTTCTTTCACATTACAGTGCAGATAGAAACATACATATACAGTGCATAACAAAATGTTAGTGCAATAGCATTTTATTTATAATGAATTTGAGAATGTAAGAGAAATGTTTTTATACATTCTTTAAAATGGGGTGCCTAAAAATCAATTCTTTGTTCAATGATGTTTAGTAGCTTAGGTATTTGATAGTTCAGATCCTGACGTCCATAGTTTGTACGCGTAAATGGTGTTGTTCTTATTTTATTGTGTAATGGGTATAGAGGAGGAGAAATGGGTAGGCTGACAACACTGGAGTCTGTGTTTTTTTATATGTAAGAGTAATCTATAATAGAAAACTTGATTTGCTCGGATCAATGAATGTTTGTTAAAAGATTCAGCGTGGGTAAGTCTCGCAGCTCACCATGGTAGTCTTAAAAAATTCGGACTACTCATTTCTGCACGTTTAATAACTTCTCATACTTTTTTGCTGTCGGTCCCCATATCAAGGTACAATAAGTTTGCTTCGGGTAAGAAAGGGCATAATACATTGCTTTCTTTAGCCATAATGGTATTATATCACCAATTTTATACATACAGCCTACTGCTTTACTAAGATCGTTGCTCAGCTTGTTGACATGGTTGCCCCAGGCGAAGTTCTCCTGGAACAATACCCCCAAAAACTTTTGCGTTGTTACTTGTTCAAGCCTCTTTGCTTGAAATATAACATTGATATTAACAGGCAATGGCTTATTTATTGGTTTAAATATGATATATTTAGTTTTGTTTACATTCAATTGAAGTTTGTTTATGTACAGCCATTCAGATAATAAATTCAAGTAATCATTCATTTCTTTTTCTATGCATTGCAGGGAATAATTAGCAAAGAAACGATTGGGGTCATCCGCATACATTATGATATTAGGTGAGGAAGAAATGCTTGGAAGGTCATTAGTATAAAGGTTAAATAATGCAGGACCAAGTATGGATTCCTGTGGTACGCCAGTATGCATTTTGAGAAGTGAGGAAGTCGCCTGAATAATTGAAACACACTGCTAATAATCGGTTAAGGAACTCCTCATCAGATCTAATGCCATACCACGTATACTGTAGTAATAAAGTTTGGACAGAAGGATAACATGATTTACACTCTCAACTCCTTACGCAGGTCCAGAAATAAACCTACCGCGTATAAACGTTTTTCAATATTTTGCAGTATTTCATGTTTTATGTTTAGAAGCGCATCCTCACATGATTTTTTTGAAATACATATTTTGCCGTACTGATAACAGCATATTTCCTTAAGAAACCCTCCAGCCATGAATTTAGAACAGTTTCCAAAAGTCTCGACAGAAGAGGTATTATTGATATAGGTCGGAAATTGTTTACACTATGGTCGGCGCCACCTTTATGAATCGAGCAAACTCTGACTATTTTAAGTTTGCTAGGGAAAATTCCGGATTCAAATATTTGATTAATAATGTGAGCTAAGACATTAGAGATGATACACATATTTTAAAGGAGATGCTATGATGCCGTCGACACCTGCAGCAGTGTTGCGCGTGAGTACATGAAATCATTGAGATGCATATTAGTGCAGCGCGGCAGAGAATGTTTTCACTTCACATCATGCGCAAGAGCGCCGCCTGTGCGTTCATGCGATTTCATGCAGCCCTACTTTTGCCGCGGGCTTTACCGTAATGCTTGGGCAGTGCGGTGAAGTTTGACAAAATCTTAATGATGTCGCACCATATCACCTAATTTACCGCTTTGAGACTTAACTTTGAGCGGAGCGGTAGGAAATGCTTACATTTACCTTAAGCACAAGCGCACTGTGCATGCATTCGTTTGATTTCGCGATGTGTTACTTCTATCGAGGGCTTACCGCAATGCTTAGGTAGCACGGTGAAATGTGACAAATTTTTAATGATGTTGCACGATATGACCGAATTTCACGCTTTGAGACTTAAACTTGAGCGGGGCGGTAGCAAATGGTTACGTTCGCCTTAAGCACAGGCGCACTGTGCATGCATTCATATGATTTCATGATGTCTTACTCCTGTCGAGGGCTTTACCGCAACGATTGTGTAGGGCTGTGAAGCTTCATGAAGTTGTAATAAGATCACATGGTCTGATAGAATTTCATGCACTAAAGCGTTAATTTTGTGCATAGAGGCAATGAAACTTCATACTGAACTCGCAGCTTGACAGGCATAGGTGAATTTTGGGGTCAATAATAATACTGTGCATGTTTCTTTTGATAGCAGCCTTTGCAGCATGAATGGTAGTCATGCTGTGAAGCGTGCAGGGCCAGTCATCAGCCATAGGCGGCGCTTTTTCGGATGTTTTATTATGCTTCTGTAAACTCATTCTGTACGTTCACATTTACGCTTCACAAAAGAGTCTGGTGTGATTATCTCACAGGAAAAGCGCTTAGCAGGAGTTTGTGTTGAAGAGCTGTGAACGATGACTGACCCAGAGGGAACGTAATGTACGATGGGCGTTAGCGCGGCGCGCGTACGTAGCTGACCGAGCATAGGATATGCAACCTCGGCAGCGCGTTCGCAGAACTTTCGCTTCAACACCGCTTCTTGCAGAACCGGCGCGTAGTAATAAACAAATCAAATATAATAAATACAGTGGTAAAACACCACATTGTTCAAGTAAGATAGAGATGCGGGCAAGCATTGCAAGTCAATCCAATCCACTTATGTACTAGCGTATCGTAACTTTCGTGAGTTCGCGTCTCTTGTGCGCGCCGTTTGAATTTCAAGCGTGAGCATCGCTTCTGAACGCTCTTCAACGACGATGTGTTCGACGGTGAGTTTTACGTTGAGGTTACGACGAGTTGTAAAATGTTTCTATCTGAACAATTGCGACTGCTTTCGGCTTGCTATAACTGTGCAACGCCTGGATGGACAAGTAGCACGTTTTGCAAACAGCACTTCTAGTGCGGGATTTGGAACTGCGTCCCAGAAAATCTGCACTAATTATGTAATGACAAATAGTTATTGCTGCTCTCAAACAACGAGTGCACGGTGCCACCACCGCAAAGTAACGTCGAATTTACGCGCGTTAGATTTTCGCACTGAAATTTGTGCCGATGCGTGGTGTAAGTGATGTCCCTGTACTCAGTTTAGTAGGGAAACTCTATGCCCTTGCTGAAGGTTTTGCTCTTCCATAGTATGGGGCGTACCGGCCCAGATGGTGCAACGTATTCAGCTCTTAGTATCTGTAACCGGAGAACAACGAGGCAGCTCGCACTAGACGCGGGCGCACTCGGCCGCTGTTTTTGCTCCCAGTCAAAAAAAAAGTTTGTCACACCAGTTGCATATTTCTAATTGTGTTTTAGGACACCCATTGGAAAAATCGAACAGCTCCAATTGGACCAATTTTTTTAACACAATTGGACACAATTGGTCTGAATTGCACAGCTGGCTGGGACCAACATGAAAAATGAAGGAAAGAAAAAAAAGCCTAGATGGTCCCTCACCCTGATTCGCCACGGATATACTTGAACTCTTTTCGAGAAGCATACTCGTGCATGAACACACTATGCACTGCGGCAATTATCTTCATTGAAATACCCAACGCTCACCACTTCATTAAGAGAGATGCATATCAGGTGCTATATCAGGAGCAAAATTTGGTTGACCAAGTGGTGGTTCATGAGATATTGGTAAAATTTCAAGATAGATTTTTAACTTGACAGAAAGCTAAATGCTTCTCTCCATTCATCACACCAAAATACCGAGATGTTTCACTTAAAACTAACATTATAGTTGTACTATTATTATTATCAACTATTCTGTTGTTCCACGAGATTACTCAGTGACTTCCAATTGGGTCCAGTTGGGACCAACTGGCTTACCAAGCTCCAGTGATGTCCAACTGGACTTCTCATGATGCCCAATTGGAACCAACTGAACTTCTCAAGAAGCCCAATTGGAAATTGAGACTCCGGTGATGTCCAATTGGAACCAGTTTGGTCCCATTGAAAAATTCAACTGGATTCGAGCTTTTTTTGACTGGGCTCCATCACCATGTAACCGAGTAATCCTTTGTTAAACCATTTTCTTCTGTATCAAGCCACTGCCTCCTGCCCGCAGTGACGCCATTTCCTACAACCTGATGCGGCAGCTTTTTTGTCTATTCTGCTTGCACAAAGCGCACTGTCATGTATTTCCCAGTGAAAGCTGCATTAATTGACGCACTAGACATGCTTGAGCTAGGTTTTAGCTCTAATGAAACTTCGCTTGAGCAAAGTGGCATCGTGGCAGCAGTTCTACCATTCTTCCACTCGCGCCCTTCTATCCATTGTGAAAGTGTGACACCTCATTTAGTGCAAACACATTTTGATGAAGGAGTTCTTAATGCATTGATGAATTAAGAATACCTTGCTCCACTAAGCTTGAGCAGGCTAAGAAGATTGGTGTGGAAGTAGAGTGAGCTTATCTCATAATGCCAACATACATGACTGGTAAAGAGTTATGCAGACAGGCTGGAACTAAGGAACATGGTAATGTCACTTCTAGGTGCTTGACACATTAAGAGAGCATGACATACTTACAGGTAGAACATTAGCATGACGTATTATGAGCATGACATGTTAACACATAACAGCTGCAAGGACCCACTAATCTTATTGGGCTGATGTTAGTTTATTACTTTGAATGCAACAGCGTTATAGGTGAACTTCAACCACTTTGAAAGATCTAGTAGAAAGTGTGGCCTGATCGCAAAGACAGTGCAGTTTAGCACAGCATCTCAAGATACTAGCTTTCAAGAGGGAAGAATGAAAGAACTGGCACGTTTTGCACGTGCAAGATGTTTCCAAGAGCATAGGCATATCTACCGGGGGGGGGGGGGGGGCACTTGCCTCCCCACTGTCAAAAGTGGGGGGGGGGCGAAGTATGCCATTTGCCCCCCCCCCCCCACACACACACACTTTTGAAAGTGGGCACTTTCGGCTGCATGCTGGAAAGTTCAACAAAACTACAGCTGAAGCTAAATTTTATTTTGCAATAGAGTGGCCAAGTAGATAATGCTTTTATTTACTATATGTATACCCTGCTTAGGCAGCGAGGATTGTCTTTTGTGCTTCCTTGTGATGCGCTGTAGCGGGCGAAACACGGGATTCGCCATACACGCTCACATTGTGAAGGTCTGGAGCTGGACTGTTCTAGCCGTAACAAATTTCCGCTTGTGCTACTCGCATCATGCCCAGTTTTTTGGGACCACTTAACCGTATTTGAAAACACAATCCGCTTGCCATATATAATCCGCGGGCGAGGGGAGAAGTCCTGATAAAGATTTACAATCAGCCGCGCGACCATACAGGACCAATGTGCCCTGGTGGACCGAGACCGGGCTGCCGCAAAAGCTGCAGGGGTCCTGGAATAGGAAGCCCTCCTAGAATTGGTACGGGGTGGGCCCTTCTGGCTCGTCCCAAACGTTCTCTTTGTACATATCCACAATAAATGTTTTACTCACTCACGCCCAACGATTGGTGTGCCTTGCGGCATGAAATCCTTGGTGTGCCTTTTGGCAGGAAATTTTCGAAGCACAACTTCTAATTTTGTCGATTTTATTTTCAGGTCGCTTGTAAATAAGAGCTGCACTATTACTTGTTTCCTGGCAGGAGAAAGAGCAGCAGATATTTGATGTTTTGAAGAAATGGCCACTTTTTGGTGACGTGTACCGAAAACTTGGACCGTGAAGGTTGCTTATCTGCTCAAAAAACAGTTACGGAATACTCTCTTTCCCCAATTTTTTACGCGTTATAGACGGCATTTAACAGCACGGTGTTTATATTTATTCGAAGTACGAAGCATTGTTCTGAGTGACAAGCGATATATGTTCATTCTATTTAGGTTCATTACAGCCTCTGTAGAAAGTTACTCATTGAAGTGTTTCAGGGTGTCATAGTGCCGCCAGTCTATAGTTTCTCAGACTTCTCAAACAACTGCACAAGATACGGACTTGAAATTCCGTGAAATAAGAACTCTGAGCGCAATGAGTAGCGAAACTTTCCCTTTCTTGCTTTAAATGCAAGTGTTCCAGATAATTACTAAACTCTTGATTTTTCACGTGTTTTTGTGCATCATACGAGGGGCGTAGTTTGTTTCTCCGTTGTCCTTAGTGAGCCAACCATGCCATCTTGTTTATAGCTGGGGAAAATTAGGGCAGTATATTCGCAATGTGTATGATGAGTGGGTTAAATTCGCCTTTTTCGATAGAATAGACTGCTGCACTGTCATAATTACAACTACAAATGAGGTAAAATTGTGCGAACGTAGGGGGAATAATACGCCAAGTTTTATGTGCAATGGTAAATGCATGTTGATCAAGTACAGCTTTAAAAAACCGTCTGTAAGCAAGTATTAGAAAATATCATGCTGTTGTTAGGTTTCACAATGCTAGGTTTCACAATGTCCCCTAGAGAATTCTGAATTTCAGATATTTTATACTTTTATGGAATAGGCAGCATTTTAACTACAATGTCTCGCGGAGTTTTAACATTTCTGGCTTATTTAGAAGCGTTACGAATATTTATTGAACCCTCATTTTTTGCCTTTATCTTTTTCATGCGTGATATAACGGGTTCGCATAGTGTCCTCATTGAACTAAAGGAGGTAGCTTCTTTTAGTTTTGTGACTTTGAAGACCAGGTAACGTTTGATCTGGAGGTAAAGTTCACAATAGATGGGTAATTGGGACTGTTGCAATGAATTACGTATGCAAGCACTCTAGAGTGCTTGTAGCAATAGCCTCTAGAGATTATCTAACAACTGGGGCAGAATTGAGCCCACTGCCCTGACAGAACTGTAAACGCCACCAAGACCAAATTTAGTGAAAATTGGTGGTAGGCTATGAAAACTCTCTGCGTGAGTTAAATGGGGTTGGGTCAAACAGTCTTCATAAAAAAATCTTATTCAAGCGTTAGAGCATATAATATGACCACTTTCAGCTGTGCTTCCCAATGTCCCGACGTAGCTGTTGGTTACAACAAAATTATATTTCGTCGAAAGGGGAGGGGGTTAAAGTAAGTTCTATGTGCGACAAAATTTTTACATTCATGGTCTAGTTACAAGCGTTGCAAATAATTACTGAGCCATCATTTTTCCCCACTGTTTTTTATGCATCATAAAACGTTCCTAGTTAGTTTCAGCGATGTCCTCGGTGAACTAAACAAGACACATTGTTTATATTTGGCAAAAATAGAGAGCGTAGTATGGGCATTATGTAAGTAAACTTCAGACAGGGGACTAATTATGATAGTTGCAGTAAAATACGCAAGCAAGTGATCTGGAGCTTTCTGAATGCGTTTTACGAACAAAGCAGAATTTATCCCGCTGACCTGGGAGGACTGTGAACTCAACCGATATCAAATCTACAGAAATTTGAGAGGGCAGGGGGGGATGAGTAGGGAGGTAGTACACCATGATAAAAGTTATGGCGAAGTAATGTGTTTAGTGAATTAATGTTTTTTTTTTAATTTCCAAAAAGAAGTACTCCAAAGCATTACATGCAAGCCAGATTTCCAACAGAAAAGTAATATACAGGCAACTTTTTAACAGTGCGACATAATTACAGGAAACTGAAATTTACATTTCAACTGTTCGAAAGAAACAACTTTGCTGGAAATTTGGTTGTAATTCTCCAAGGTCGCACACATCTGCTGTCTTTTCTTGTGTGAATATTGAGACTCATTCACGTTGATTGTACTTCATTGTGTATAACCTCGATAATACTACTACCCTAACTAGCGATACATTTGTGCTGTAGACCTAAACAGCACGTACAATTTCTTGTTTAATTAGTAAAATTCTCTGTAACAAATGGGGATTTTCTTTACGTGCCCTGCGGTGCTACTGGGTGGGATCAGGAACCTCTGGACGCTCACTGCCTTTGTACCTGCATCATCTTGAGACTTTATATAGTTGCAAGAAATAAATGAAAATTTAAATAATATTTCAGGCTGCCATGGTTCACCATGTATGATTCATAGATATATCTGTCTGGTGAATCTAAAAATAACTGACAGATACATTTCCAGGCTCTTTCACTTATTGTAATAGTAACTCCAAATACATATACATATATATATAATGACAGAGAGAGAGACAGAGAGTTGCGAGATCGTTTGCAGTTTGCCCCCCGCTCAAGAAATAATTGGTACGGCACTGTCCAAGAGTGACTTTGGCATGAGAGAAGTACCCGTGCAATTGCGGATTAATGGTTAGAACATTATATACCTCGTACCTCTCACAAGCTTATGAGAGGTACGAGGTATAGGAATGTCACTTTGATAAACTAGAGTGTGCAAGGTCGCACGTGCACGCAGGTGTCGAGATGTCACAATTCTCACAACCTATTGCATACTTAGACAGTTAGCAGTGCTATGTTCTAGCCTAGTGTTCTTAATTTACTTATGCGGCATATCTGGAGAAACATTAGCACATGCAAAGAATTCTCAATACAGAATTCTGTGACACTCTGCAGATGACCTATTTATTGATTTGAGCTTCTTGCAGTTAGGCGCAGGGGAAAAGGGATGGGTCAACTGCATAGCTTCACCACAGCATGGTAGGATGCTAAGTGGCGCAGTCAGCGGGTAACTTCTTGCTCTACGTGTTTGTTTAGTGTGCTCTACCAATTCTGAAACCCTAGAGAAAGAAGCGTTTAGTAACTTTCGCATGAATATATATGAGCCTGTTCACATTTCTTTCTCGGTGCAAAGAAAAAGCACTTCAAGCCATACGGGTTCACTTTTTGGTGGAAGCATTAAAGTACCTAGAGCAGCTACTTGTGGCCTGAAGCATCCAAACAACAGGGCGATATGAATTTCAATGTGGCAAAGTATGCTGTCAAATCCTTAGTTTTTATTGGTTACCTTAACCTGAAGCAAAATGATAATAAAAAGCCATAAATTCGTAGTAGCTGAATCATGAAATGCTTATGTTGTGCATGTTGACATGTTTTCTCCACACCACATATAATTTTTAGCTTTCCCTCTAGATGTATAATAAAACGAATGAGCTTTCACGTTACTACTTATTTAATTGAAATTTTTTGCATGCTCAACAGTGTTTGTAGTGATAGTATGTAAACAAGGCGTGGAAAGTTTATTTAGGTGCTTTGAGTGAGTGCTCAACAGCAAGTTTTAACAATTGTAGTGAAATTACCTTAGTATTATTTTATCCCTCAAATATGTCACACCTTTTCACACCCATTTCATGTATTAAAGCAGGCTACCTTTATATAGCTGTTTTAATGAGCATACAAATTACTCTGCTACATTAAAGTAACATTTAAGTGGGCTACACTGTCATACACCATAAAAATGTGCTGTATGCTTTCACTCAAACAAAATATGAATAACTTTGAAATAATATTGAGGCCATTTTCAGGTAACATTTCAATGCCCTTTTCTAGATGTTCACTGAACATCTGCGTAATATGCACAAGTCTTGCAACACAATGTCTCTGGGATACTCAGAATGCGTTCTGGAAAAATACAGAAACATGTATAGAGCATACAAAAATGTGATCTGGATCATTGAAACGTGTTATAATTCTTTAAGTATGCTCAGTGCAGGTACAGGAGCCCAATACTTGATCACCCACGCAACAGTAAAAACATATGTGAAAGACAGTCCAACAATAAATGTGTGTTGTGCATTTAACGCGAGTTCATTGCAAAAGAGCATAATCTGGACTTGAGCGTTGGATTCGAGTGCTGCCCTTTAACATGAATTTTTTTATGCTGTTGTGTCTGTCCACTTGTGTTAATGGCCAATAAAAATTGTAGGCAAAGCTACACCTTGCCTCAAATATGATAGTGATATGCACCCGATCAAAGAGTAGTCGTATATAAAAAGGCTAACCGAGGACCTAGTTGGCACTTAACTCAGTTAGGGCAAAAAACAAACAGTTATGTGGAGGCTAGTTGGTTATTGAACACAGAGGCCAAGTTGTGCTGCATAGCTGATACAAAATACTCCTAAGTAGAAATGCTAAAGCACACAAGATGGTGCACAATCGTCTTGTATGTTTCGTAGCAACTATACAGTGCACTTGGCTTCCATGCACACAGTACAAAAAAAAGTCCAGTGTATATCTTTTTGTTGTGCTGTGTGCTTTTCTTGCATTCTTTTGCACTCACTATATCAAAAGGAAGCAATGCTCCCAATTTCATAGCAGGTAAATATTGTGCACCTGCAAAAAATGTTGAAAAAAGATATATATAGGTAATATGCTGCATTGGCCTGTCACATATACAATGCCAGCTTTGCAGGAAAAGTAAACATTTATAACCAAACTTTTATTGGCAGAACCATTACAGCAAACTAGACAAGTCTGATTTTTCATCTTGGACAAAATAGCGTACAATTCACATAGAGGTACACGCGTTCCTGATGACTTGATGGTAGTGCATGCACGCAGGTGGTACATCTAGGGGACCTGTACAAAAGAGGAAAAAGAGCACGAGTGAAGTACAAAGGATTAAAAAGAATCTGCAACTTGCACTCAAATATGAACATGCAATCTGAGTGCTGCTGCGTAGCATTTTTTTAGCCTGTTGGTCCGCGGGCACACGTGCCTGTCTTGCATGAAGCTGCTTAGCACGGCTTCATGACAAGACTTTTCTCTATCCGATACCCGATAACGCGCTCTGTAGCGGTCAGGCTCCACCGAGAGACTTGCGGCAACAGGAAGGTAATGTGAGCAATGCAAGTACAGATTTTAGTTGCTAAAGCTGTGCCAGACCAATGGAAAGCAAATTTTGTAACATACTTGAATATCCAAAATACTTGTGGCTACTTAGAAGCAGAATAATCGGGTTTTCAAATTGAATAATACAAAGTGAACCTGCCCACATTAAAGCCCACAATAAACCAGTTCCCGAGGGATTGTCGACGCCAGCTGGCGGTGTCCAGAACAATGAGACACTGGGGGTGACGCTCTTTAGATGCTGAAGTCTGCCCATGCCAAATCAAATAACCGATCAAAAATATGTTGGGAACTTGTTCCTTGCAGTTGAGCCGTAACTTGTGGCCATCCTAACAATCCCGATGCTGCAGGCAACCATAAAGCAGTTAAACAACTACCAATGGAACTATGTTAGTGCATTGTTAATGAACAAATAAACCTCTTAACAGCATTGAAGTGTACAAATAAATTGTAAATTGCCACCGGGGTTAGGTTATATTAGGTTAGTTTGGGTAGAGTTGACTAGAACTAGTTCTGGCTGCCTTCTCGATGAAATGGTGCCCTACTTTGAAAGTAGAGTAGAATAGCACTCGCTCTGCTTCCTTCACGATGAATGTGGCAATTCTTGGCCAGAAACAAGTTGACTGGAACTAGCTCTGCTTCCTTCACAATAAAATGTTGCCCTTTTTGCCAGTTGAGTTGACTAGAACTAGTTCTGCTACCTTTACATGAAATGTTTCCCTTCTTTGCCAGTAGAGTTGACTAGAATGACTAGAATTTAAAACTGACTAGAACAATCAAAAAATTTCACATCACTGGGTTGTGCCAGTGTTTACTTGTAGCTTGTGGATACACTGAAACCTGATTAGAACAAGCAGGCCTATGCACTAAAAATAGTTCACTATATTAGGTAACTCTTTAAATCCAACCCATCTATAACGAAATGAAAAACTTTTGTATTGTGTTTGTTGTACACGAATTTTTTGTCTTAAGTGGAAAAATTAAGCCAAAGGTATCTGCTTTTTTGTAAACGGAACTACGTATAGTAGACAGCAATTTTTACTTGTGCCTTGAACAGCTTACCAGTTGCTAAAAATTGCGACTCGATTGGATCTTGCTTATAGTACACTGCTGGAATGTTTCTGATTATTCTTGCATTTAGGCTAAAAAAAGCCCTTGTTATGAGCAAGTGTCTGACATGAGTATCAGTCAAGTTATGCGTGTGTGATATAGAGGAGAATTCAGTTTATGCTGGTCTGGTTTGTTATGTTCGGGTTTCACTGTACCAAGAGAAGAATGCTATGTACTATGAGTATGGATCTTTTCCTTGGCAGTAGCCAAACATGACTTAGAGCACACAATTACTTTGTTATCCCATTTATCTGCTGAAGGGCCAAGGCATGCTCTCTGAAATCCTCTTGAACATTATGCGCATGAAATGTCCAGTTCTACTCCAGCATATAGCGGTTGCCTGCACACACAATGCAACTTGTAAATGCAATCTTTTGGCCGCACAAGAATAGTGAGAGAGCTTGTGAGTGGAAAATCTTCCATGTTGCCTTTTTGTATGCATTTCAGCAAATGTCTGCGCAGCATACTCTGATTAAGGTTTAAACTTTCTGGACGCCTATGTGATGCTACATAATACATATTTGCAATTGCAAACAAGCCACAGTCAAGTGTGTTGCGCTGGTTTTGTGCCCCTTTAGTACCAATGGTCAGCGTTGGAGACTGCAATTTTTGCAAAGGACAGATTTGCGTAACGGCATCAGAAGGTGTATTTTTGTCAATTGAGTCATATACAAACACTGTGTTTTCATCAGCGTCATCATTGCTTACTGTAAGCCAGTGATCGGGGTATCGGACATGCAAGATTTGAATAAAACGGCTTTTTACTTGAGTATATTGTAAACGATGACCTAGAAGCGCATCTTGAAAGCCATCCCAATGAGGAAATTTTTCATGAATTAAGTATTGTGCTATATTAATTACGTTGTCTGATATCGAGGTGCCCTGTACTAAAGCATTTAAATCAGCATCTGAAAGAGAGTAGCGTTTGCAGACATTTAACATGTCTGCTGTCACCGTTGCAAGGCCTACTATATTCTTTTGCGATAAAACCTTGCGCTTAACAGCTCTGACTTTCCTTGGCCGTCCTCTTGTTGCTTTCACCAAAGGTACAACAAGCTTTGTACTATTCGAATGCCTGCAACTGCTTGTAGCAGTCATTTGGGGTAATGGAGCTGGTGTACCTTGTAAGCTAACTGTAATTTGATTACTAGGAAAGGTGGTCAAGTTCCTGAAGAATGCCTCGCATGATGCAAGTTTTTCCATTAGCTCCTTCTCACCACAATTAGCTAATACATTAGCAACAGTGTTGGACATTTCCCAAAGTCTCTTGTAGGTGTAAGAATACTTTTCTTGTACAGTGTCCAGCTTCACAGATGGTGGCATCTGAATGCTGCTTGTCACTGCTGGTGTGGCACCAGAGGCCATGCAGCTGTCGCTCAGGAAATGATCCTTGCACCACCTGTCCGGTATGCATGCTTTGTCGAAAAGGTCTTCATCGTAAGGATCGTAACAGCGCAAACAAGGCACGGACAAAAGGAAGGAAAAACGACAACACGGCACTGACTCTCAACTGATATTTTATTGAAGGATCGTCTAACATATATACCAAAATTCAAAGAACCATGACTTGCGCAAGACACAGTGATACATCAAGGCCGTGGCGACAATCTAGGCATAATCAAAAGTTGCATAAGTAATGAAATTCCTTGTCATGAAGACCGATCGATGGTTCGCTGATGCATTCCTTGGCTTGGAAAAGGTCTTGCTGGGCAAAATGGCGAGCTGCTAAAATGTGGGCACACGGCAAACTGTACTGATTATAAAAAGCACATATGCAATGCGTCAGGCATAATGAAACACTGTGCTCAGAACGTGCAGATCTCACTACATAAGAATTAGCAGTGAACGTGACCAGATAATCTACTTTTTTAAACCGTTCATACTGCTCTAGTACTTTACCTGTGGCCTCAGAAGTACAATTACGGGACAAGGCTAGCTGAAATGGCTCACTGGCATTATTTACATTTAGGTTCAGTTTCATTTCCTTAAACTTGGAAAAATTTTAAAGATAAGAAATCCGTGTCAATATAACTTACTAATGCTTCTATGGCTTGAACCAAATGCATGCTTGAAGTGAGATAACTTTTAATCTTTTGATTATGACACTCAAGGCGATTATTCGTGTTATTACCAAATGTAGGCAGTTTTTGCCGATATGCATGTACCCACATTTCTTCACAGGAGTGCCAGTTCTGCATGTAATAAGAAATAAAATCTTTAGAAGCCATAGCTTCGAGCTCAGCAAGCCTGTCTAAGTAGTCCTGTACCGTGAAGGAATAAACAATTTTTTTAGCAGAGGAAGTAACTGATCACGCTGGAGTCTAGCTTTCTCATTTACCTTTTGCTGAAAGCAGTGCAGCACATTCCATGTACACAACAAAATTTCAGAATTAGGAAGAATCTTGGTCAAAATGCGTAGCTCATTCATATCTTTATCTATCATGACTACTCTGCAAGCCGACACAACAAACGGGTTAAAATCTGCGAACTTAGCAAACATAGCGTGCACAATTTCAGTCGTTTCATTTCGTAAAAAGGCATAGCACACAGGTCTCCCGCGACCTCCACCGTCTTCAATCATAATAGAGTACAAGATATAACCTTCAATATTTACTTTATATGTTCCATCAAGAAATGCAATCTCTGGATACTTTTCCAAAATCTCACGCATGTGCGTTGTCTGAAGCTGCACAAATTGCAGCTTATTTTGATTCTTTTCATAGTGAATGACCGTGTTTGGATTATTTGCTAACATGGTGTGTATTTTTTCTAAAACCACTTCTCCGTGAGCCTGCTCGTTGCGAATAGGAATAGAGAACCTTTGCTTGTTAACACCTTTCGTAGTTAACTTCTTGCCTGTTTTCTGTGCGACCAAATTTTTAAATCCTTTGGGCCAATATTACATTTGGCAAAATCAAAAGAATTCTACCTTCTCTGCATCGTTCAGAAGCCTGCTATGAGGATACAAGTCATAATAATTCGTTGTGTGATTATGCTTAGTTTGCAGCTTGATTATCTTATAGTTCAGAGTAGGCGATTTCCACAGGCTCACCGATACTGCCATTTCACAACCAGTACCATTGTATGCTTGCTTGGGTCGCTTTCCTGTGCCTTTTGGTTTTATGGAACGACCATGAACACAGCAATATGAAATCCTAATATACTCAAACTCTAGATTCTGTTGCAAATGGACTTTTGTGAGACTGTTAAAGAAGTATGAAGAGATGGGGCATTCGCTCAGCTCGCGGGTCGTGGCCGCGGCAGCTGAAGCACAGCTTCCATTGGGTTGCCGCCGTCTCCGCGATTCACCCGTCCTGTTCGGCCTCCAGCTCCTTCTGCCTGCCTGCGTCCCAGAGCGTAGCTGGGCTGCTCTCTTCGGCTACGTGTCCCTTATCCCATTGGCCACGTAGCTGCGCGTGCACTTTTGCGCTTCTTTTGCTTTCATGTTGTATTCCTTTGAGACGCTCTTATTTTCTAACTTCTTCTTTCTTTATTTCTGTCACCGACTGCACGTGTCTTCTTGTTCTCTTCTTCTGCTTTTTCTTTTTCTTTCTTTCTTCATTTTGTGGCTCATGACCCATGCCCACCTTCAAGAGTTTTTCCATGTGAAAAACTGCTTCTTCCTTGCACCGGATATGTCCGCCGTCTTCACACGTCTTTGTAGCATTAGCCCTTGATGGCTTTCACCATTTTGTCATTTGCACCACTGGGTACCTTCCCCGCACACCACTTCACTTCACTATAATTCACTGCACTATGCACATCGTCGAGATCACCATTGCACACAAAAAAGTCATTGTCCAATACTCCTAAACCACAACACTGCTATGGTAAACCCTTATTAACACTTGTCACGCTATATACTATGAAGTTCTACTCATAAAATCTGCTCCAACATTTTCTCTTCCCTTGATGTATTCTACGTGGAAGCTATATTCTTGAAGCGCAAGGCTCCATCTCATCATTCTGGAATTAGTCAACTTTGCTTTATTTAGGAACTCAAGGGGTTGGTGATCTGTCTGCACCCTAAAATGTTTTCCATACAGGTATATGTGAAACCGTTTGACTGCCCATACAAGAGCTAAACATTCTTTTTCCACAGTCGAGTAGTGTCTTTCCCTTTCGAGCAATCGTTTGCTTGCATAGAATACCGGATGTAATACATTGTCGTTTTCTTGCAGCAACACCGCCCCAAGCGCTTTCTCTGAAGCATCTGTGCGCAAAGCAAATTCGCTTTCTAAAATGGGCGCCACCATAATGGGAGGATTGGCCATGTGCTGCTTGAGTGTTTCAAATGCGTCCTGTGGCGCTTTTGTCCATTTCACTATATTGCTTGCACCTTTCTTTATTAATTCCACCAAACGATCAGCTATCTCCGCATAATGTGGAATGAAGTCCCTGTAAAATCCCGTCAATCCCAGAAAAGACTGTACTTCTTTCTTGTTCTTCGGTGGGTTTGCTTCTTGAATCTTCTCTAGTATTTCCTCTTTCGTCGAAATGCGTCCCATGCCTAACTTGTGTCCCAAAAATGACACTGCATGAAAACCATATTCACACTTCGTTGGCTTGATGGTCAGCTTGGCTTCCTGTAATCTATAAAATAATCCTTCTAATGCTTCCAGGTGCTCTTCCCAAGTGTCTGTTGCCACCTAAATATCGTCAATATAATGTTCTACATTTTTCAGACCGTGAAGTACTCTTCTCATGAGTTTCGTAAATACTGCAGCGGCTGTCTTTAGTCCAAATGGCATGTACTTGAATTGAAATAGCCCATTTGTACTTGAAAATGCCGTCTTTTCTTTGGATGTCTTCTTCATGGGTATTTGCCAGTACCCCTTCGCTAAATCAAGCTTTGAAAAGAACTTTTTTCTTGCCACCTTTGCAAAAACAACGTCCACTCTTGGTATTGGCTCAGAGTCAGACACTAATACGCTGTTTAACCTCCTGAAGTCTACACAAAGCCTATTAGAGCCGTCTGGTTTCTTCACAACGACCAGAGGTGCGTTGTAAGCTGATGTAGACCTTTCAATGATGTCTTGACGTAACATCTCGTCAACTTCCTTCTCGATAGACTCTTGAACCACAAGTGGCAATGGGTATTGTTTGACGTACACTGGTGTGTCTGTGGTGCATTCTAACTTGCACTCAATCACATTTGTTCTTCCTGGGAGGTCTGAGAATAACTTCTCATACTTTTGCAATAATGATTTTAACTCTGCTGCTTCTTCTCCGTCCAGACATGGATTAATGACTGCTTTTTCTAGCCCCATGGTTTTCTTGTGGTTGTAGGTGTGTGCTTCCAAGTCTTCTTTCTCTTCTGTGACTACCATGTTGACAACTTCGGATTCTTGCGAATTAGGTCTCTCTTCATATTTCTTTAACATGTTGATGTGAAATACTTTTTTAGAATCGTTCACCAGGAGATCGTAATCCATCTCGTTCCTTTTCTGGATTACCTCAAATGGTCCCTTCCACTGCATCAACAGTTTGTTTCCATCACTGGGTAGAAGGATCAGAGCTTTGTCAACTGGATTGAGTCATCTTGTGACCGCCTTCTTGTTGTAATAGGTCTTATAGCGTGCTTTGGCTTCCTCCAAACTACGATGTGCTAACTTGCACGTTTCTTCCAGCTTCTCTCGAAGTTCCAACACGTAGGTGTATGTTGTTTTGACTTCGGTGTCGAGTCCTTCATTTCCCATACCTCCTTGAGGATAGTTAACGGACCTCTAACCGTGCGTCCATACAACATCTCGAACGGTGAAAAATTGAGACTTGCTTGTGGCACTTCTCTGTATGCAAACAATAATGCTGGTAGGTAACGGTCCCAATCCGTAGGTCTTTCTTGACACATCTTCTTTATCATGTTCTTCAATGTGCCATTAAATCTTTCTACCAGGCCATTCGCCATAGGAAGATACGGCGTTGTGAGCAACTGCTTTATCGAGAGCAACCTGTTGAACTCCTTCATTAGGTCAGATGTGAAGTTGGATCCCCGGTCACTAAGAATTTCTCGGGGCAGACCATACCGAGAGAACATCTCTATTAGAACCTCGGCAACCTGAATTGAATCTATGCCTCTTAATGCGATGGCTTCTGGATATCTTGTCGCCATATCGACCATCGTGAGAACATAGCGGTTTCATTTTGCTGATACCGGCTTTATTGGTCCTACGATGTCTATCGCTACTCTCTGAAATGGCATGTCAGTGGGTGGCATATTACCAAGTGGAACTCGTTTCACTCGTCCTTTTGGTATCGTCCGCTGGCAAATGTCACAGGATTTTACATATCGCTTTACTTCGCTTTGTAGCCCTGGCCACAAAAATTCTTCTGTGATCTTCGCCACCGTTCTTTTTATGCCTTGGTGCCCGGCCATGATGCTGTCGTGTCCCAAATTCAAGATCGTCCGTCGTAGCGGTTTAGGAACCACCAACTGCATCACTTCTCTGCCCGAGGTAAACTTGCATCTTCTGTACAACAACCCATTTTTCTTCTGGAATTCAAAAATGGTTCTTCCTCTTTTATTTGTAGTGACTCTCCTTCCTTCTGAAAGCAGGCTTGTAGTGAATCATCCTTTCTTTGCATTTCTGCAAATTCTGTTGGCGTCAGCGCAAGCACTTCGGTTGTAGGTATTTTTAGTGCCCTCAATGTTCGCTGCATACTTGATCTTGTAGCTATCGCCGACGACACTGCTGGACTATCCTCCGTAGTCTTAATTCTTTGTGTCGTCATGTTAGGATCGCGCTCCTGCTGTTTTTCTTTCGCTTTTCCCGTGTCGGTGCAGCTGCTCTTCCACTTGATATCTGGGTCATCGACGCTTCTTACCCCTGGTAGATTGCCCAATATTAAATCAAATAGTGGCTTATCTACACACTTCACTATCAGCCATCCGGAGTAGTAGGGAGTAGTAACTTGAATTCTGGCCTCAGGTAAATGCCTAACCGTGCTGTCGACCATGATAACTGCCGCTTTTTCTCCTGTTAGTTGTTGCTCTCGAATCGAACTCCGTCTCACCAAGGCCGTGTTGGTCCCACTATCTCGAAGAACTGAGACTCGTATTCCGTTGATCTCTCCATCAACTACAGGGAGACCCAATGATAGTCTCTTCTTCTCGAACGCGTCCTGGTTGTCCGGGAGCATGGTTTTCGACGTCTCCTGGGTATCCTTGGTGGATTCTTGCGATGATGCTGCCTTTCCACCATTTAACAAAACCACGCCTGCTGCCTTTTCTCGGTTCTGTAGTCTGCAGTCTTCTGTGCGATGTCCTCGTCTCTTGCAGTGCTGACAAATGATATGCGCCTGTGGTCGGTTCCCTCCTACACGACAATCGACTGCACGATGACCGACGCGGTTGCACAGGAAACATCTAAGTACCTTAGGTACCGCACCTTGCCTAACTTGGGTTACATCATCGTCTCTTTTGCGAGTTTCTTCTTTGTTTTTTCCTAAATTCCTCAAGCCTTGCGCTTCCAGAAATTGGTCAGCAGATTCAGCGAAGTCATCTAGACGTTTCAATAAACGTTCTTTAAGAAAAACATTGAGTTTTGGGCTACAACAAGTCAAGAACTGCTCAATCACAATGCGCTCCCTGACTCCTTCGTACGTCTTCTCCGCGTTTGCCATTTCCATCCATCTATCAAAATAATTTGTTAAACGGCAAGCAAACGGTTTACCAGTCTCTGATTGCTCTGGTTTACTATTCCGGAATTTCTCACAGAATGCTTCTGCAGTTAGCCTGAATCTCTGCAATAATGCTTTCTTGACTTTGTCGTAGTCCATTGACTCAGAAGCTGACATTCTTCCAAACACGTTCAACGCTTCTCCAACTAAACACAAACTAAGCGCTGTCGCCCACTCAGATCGCTCCCAGCCTTGTCCTAAAGCAATCTTTTCAAAACGATGTAGATAAGCATCAAGGTCATCTCGCTTTTCGTCAAATGGAGCCATTAACTTTCGTGGATAAATTGTCTTTGTTCTTTGCGGCTCTATTTCCGAAGAAACCGACGATCTGCTCGCGTCATCTCTTCCGATAGACACATCGGCCAAACGCAACTTCAACAACAAAATTCTTTTTCCGCTTCGCGTGCTTCTCGAGCTTCTTTTTGTGATTTATCAAAAAGGCTAAGCGATTCTTCGCGGCTAAGTCCCAGAGAACTGGCTACCCCCAACAGCTTCTCATAATCCATGTTCCTGCGAAGTGTGAGACCGAGTATTCAGGAAATAAATCCTGGCAGGCTCGCCAATATTTTGTCACGGTCTCAGGGTGGTAAACACGACGCAAGGAGCGTTTGGGTTAAGAAAAGCCTTTATGGGGCATGATCACAAGAAAAATACAAATATTAAGAAAACACGCGTTATCAAACCGATATCTAAACCCTAACACAATAAACTATATACAAAGCTGGATAATTACAAATACTAACTTAAGTCCTCGCACACGACGTATAAGCAGTTCAAAATATTTACATGAAGTCCCTTGACATGGCCACGTCACGTCGTCGTCGGTGCTTCCGGCGACACGTTGTTGGGCCCGCTGATGCGTCGTCGTAGAGTCGGCGTCGCTGATTCCGACGTTCGGCTCTCGGTTGAGCTGGTCAGGAGGTCAGGATGGTGGGGTGACCTGCGCGCCTGGAGCGCCCGGTCAACTCCGCAAGCCTGCGGATCGTAGCCGCAGGGAATCCGAGAAGCAGCGCCGTCAGCCCGTAGCTGCGGCTTCCGATGGGGCATTCGCTCAGCTCGCGGGTCGTGGCCGCGGCAGCTGAAGCACAGCTTCCATTGGGTTGCCGCCGTCTCCGCGATTCACCCGTCCTGTTCGGCCTCCAGCTCCTTCTGCCTGCCTGCGTCCCAGAGCGTAGCTGGGCTGCACTCTTCGGCTACGTGTCCCTTATCCCATTGGCCACGTAGCTGCGCGTGCACTTTTGCGCTTCTTTTGCTTTCATGTTGTATTCCTTTGAGACACTCTTATTTTCTAACTTCTTCTTTCTTTATTTCTGTCACCGACTGCACGTGTCTTCTTGTTCTCTTCTTCTGCGTTTTCTTTTTCTTTCTTTCTTCATTTTGTGGCTCATGACAGAGACTTATATTGTGACTATATGCTAGCCCTCTCTGCACCACTCCTCAACGCTTTGCCTAAAAGAAATAAAATTATCAAATGTTGCATTTAAATAAACTTTGCTGCCTCCACCATGCAATACATTCACAGGATTAGGAACTCTGGTTGTGTTGGCACCAGCACCTTCACAAACAGCCTGGGCATCAGAGCTGGCAGGCCTGCAGCTGGATGTCAAAGCAGCCTCACAACACCTACGTCGCGTGGAAGCAATGCACCCAGCTTTGTTAAGGTCACCAGCCTCTGTGCCAGGACTGCTCGTGATCTGCCCTCCATCCTTCATTGTTCCTGGCCTACAGCATTTGCAGACAGTGACCTCATTTGGAGCACTATTTATGACAGGTCTGCACTCAGCCGTAGCAACTACCAAGCAGTCTTTATTCTGCCTGCTACCCACATGCTGCACCTTGCCAGAACTGTCACAAATGGCATCCCGAGAGGCAACAGCTTGTCCTTCAAGCTTGTTACCAGAGACAGTAGAAGAAGCAGACTCAGACCTTCCACTGTCAATGCGCGTCTGTTTCCGGCTTACAACTGCTGTCAAAGGTGAAACGAACTTGAAGAACTTGGCAGCTGTCACAGCGAGAACTTTGCCTTCCCTGTCTGCACCCAGGTCAGAGCTCCACCCTTGCTTGTGCAGTGCCGCAGCCTTCCGCCGCCGTCTCTTCGATACTACCAGCTTCCACTCCCTGTCACCACACTGGGATACAGCCTCTGTCACAACTGCTTCTCGAGCACTGGCCTCTCCTTCTCTCACAGAAGAGCACACAACAGGAGCACTCTCATGCTTCTGCGTGGCTCTCCTAGTTCTCCTGACACAAGTGGTGCTTGCACCTCGACCAGGAATCATTGGCTCATCAGACCTCCCCTCGGCTTTTCCCCTGCTTGGTACACTTGTGCCATGGAAAATGCGGGAAGGCAGGCTGTCCCCAAGCCTTGCTACCCTTGCAACGGACACGGACACCGCGAACAAGTGAAAAGCCAGCACCTTGAAGGGTTCTGGTCGGCTGGTTGGTGTCGTGCCTCTGCAAGGGAGCAGTGCTGGCTTCCCAGACAGGAGCTGGTGCTGTGGAAGGTCCACTTGCTGCTTGAGAAGAAATGAAAATATGCAAACCAAGTGGCGAAAAGTCCGCCTCTGAGATGGCAGGGATACTGTCCTGCGAGTCCGGCCGGTCCATGAAGAAGGTGCCTGGGTCTCCTTGTAGCACTGCTGGATGCGGCATATCTCCAGATGGATGGACAAGGTGCAGGCCTCCTGATACAGGTAGTCTGCCAGCAGCGCGAAAAGACTAAGGACGAGAAGGGGAACACACCTCAGCTCTGGTGTGTGTTCCTGTTTTTGTCCGTCGTTTCGCGCTGTTCCTCTGTCGAGTATGTACCTACTAGCCCAAGCCTCTAGTTTCACTTAACTTGGGCTAAACTACTTAACTTGGTCCAGCTACGTAGCAAAGGCTACGTAGCTGGACAGAACCAAGGTAATGTTTGCCGTCGCTTAGAGATACTCAGATTAAATTGTGCATTCCGCCTAATTATATAATTGGTCTTCAATAATTACTCAACTTCTCAGTTCTAGTTAAGTGTCAATGCGATAAATGTCAAAATACACGCAAACTGGCTCGAGCGGCAAGTCGCGCGGCAGTTCTGTGTTCGGGGGCTTCTATCACATTCGGAAAAACGCTTTTAAGTAGCACGTATTGAGCAGCAGAAAGCTGCATCGGGAGGTTCTCATGTTGCTCTACAATTTTCTCATTGACACTTATTTAATTTTAATAATCGAGAAGTTGAAGAATTAATGAAGAATATTATCTAATTAGGTGGAATTCAAAAAATAATCTGAGTGTCTCCAAGCGGCGACAAACATTGCCTTGGTTCTGTCCCGCTATGTGGCATTTGCATATTGAATGTTTGGGCCAAGTTACGTGAAATACCCTGTATAAAAAGCGGCTGAGGAAGATGACGATGGCTGCTAGAGGGCGAACTGGTAAAGCGTTTGCTCGGAGTTACATGTTCGAAAGCTTCTTATCATTCAGAGCTTTTTTTGCGTTTACTTTAAAACAGGAGATGTGTGTAAAGTGTAATATGGCAGTGTACAAACGTATTCATTGGTTCAAAAATGATTCATTGCGACATTTTGCTTGTTTTTTTTTCATAGTGGTACATATGTGCCTCTTGTACAATGCTTTTCCTATAAACCAAGAATTACTTCCTTGGTTACTTGAATGAAGCTTTTGGTGCAATAGCTTTAATTTCCTGGTTTACATAGGTTTGTAATATGAGGCTTATACATCCACGTCTCGTGTACTAGAATGCTAAGATTATTTTATTCATGTAGCATTACTCAGTCTCATCGTAGACTGCAATACAATTGTGCACACTTGTGACACTGATTTCCCCGTTTGAGGCATGGCGTGCCCCGAGCGCGTTGGCCGCTTGCACCCACATAATAGGGTCACTGGGAAATCCGTGGAACTCCGGTAGTTCCGAGGCAGCAGGTGATGGAAAGGCTGTTAGAGGGAAACCGAAAGTGGCTGAAACTAAGTAGTCCAGCTGCTGTGACAGCAGCCAGATGGCTCGCATGACGCCGGACAAGCTGCCGGCTGAGCCGTGCGTTGAGCCAAGAGCGGAATCCGCGCACCCTGAGGCGGCCGCAGCGACCGCCGCCTCAGGGGCGCTGAGGGAAGCGCTGACGGCGTTCCCTCGCCGAAAGGACCCAGGACGGTGAGATGCAGGAGAACGCAAGGCCTCCACAGCACGGTGCTTAAGGCTGGAGGACCTTAAGACCACGACCTTAAGTTCGTCGGCTGCGCCATTGTAAAGAAGACACACAGAGACAGCACGCGTTCCTGGGCCAGCTGTTCTATATTCTGCTTCATCCTCATCTTCTCCTCGTTCGCCCCCTAGCGCCCGGTGTCCCGGCGCCAGAGCCCAAGTGCATGTCTTCATTTTTACACAATATATATATTGCCGCGCCTGTACTCCGACGAAGAGGAGGACTATACGAGCAGGCATGCGCGTTTCTATCAAGGCGCCGCGAAGAAGTCGCCGTAGCGCGCTGTATTAAAATGGTGACCTGCTGCTATCCCTCTTGATCAGAGCTCTGCGACCTCTGCTTTTGACGTTGCGACACTGGTGGAGGTGCTGGAGCCTTGAACCTCATGCATTCAACCCCTATCAGGCCCCGTACACCCAGTCCGGAAGCTCCACTTCTCGTCATGACTCCAGTCCATCGATTCAGTCGGCGCCTGCTCGGCCTGAGCCCGGAATTCCCTCCCGTTGCGCCTCCCACCAGCATGGCAGTTCCTACACCATCGGCCACTCTTCTTTCTCAGCCGGCGCCGAGCCTTTCCCAGGTGACTCTTGAACAGCCTCGCCTTCCCGCAACCTTCCATGGTGATGCTTTTGAATATGTCGAGGACTGGCTCGATCAGTACGAGCACGTCGCTGATGTCAATCACTGGACCGAGCGAAAGAA
Organism: Dermacentor silvarum; assembly: GCF_013339745.2. Lineage (NCBI taxonomy): Eukaryota > Metazoa > Arthropoda > Arachnida > Ixodida > Ixodidae > Dermacentor > Dermacentor silvarum. Next base: position 168,994,341 of record NC_051157.2, read on the forward strand.
ACTCACCCATGCTTAACTCGTGCTCGAAAAGAGTGCTCGCACGTGGTACGAGAACTGGGAAGCGAGCTTACACACGTGGGGCAATTTTCGGCGTTGCTCCTCGGTACTTTTGCAAGCTCGGACCAGCGCGATTACGCGCAACAACTTATTGAGGCTCGCGTACATCAGCCGAACGAGTCCGTCGTCATGTATGCGGAGGATATGGCCCGTCTGTTTCGCCGAGCTGACTTCGATATGACCGAGGCGAAGAAGGTGCGTCAGCTTATGCGGGGAATTTAGAAACCGCTGTTTGCTGGCCTTGTACGAAACCCGCCCACAACGGTCGATGACTTCATCAAAGAAGCGACTATCATTGAGCGGGAACTTCAGCAACGTTGCCGCCACTGGTGTTGACCAGACTTCTTTGCGGGAAATGATTAGAGTCATTCTGCGTGAAGAGCTGCGAGCCCTCGGCATTCCTCCTACGGGGTCTCCAGTCATTTCGGTTGCCGAAGTCATGCGCCAACAGTTGCGGCAAGCCTTCTCCTCACCCGCTCCATGCCCTGAGACACGTCCATTGAGCTATGCCGACGTGGTCCGACGTCCTCCCTCTTCACCGGAGGTACCGCCATTTCAGCCTCGGACCGTTCCCGTGCCGTGATGGCAACGGAAGTCTGTGAGACGACCTCCTGTTCGCCGTACTGACTTGTGGCGCACGGCCAACCGTCGACCACTCCGTTTTCACTGTGAGGAACTTGGCCACATTGCCCGTTACTGTCCTCATCGAGATGCTGGGATGGCAAGTTTTTCGCTCGCCGCTGCTCTGCGCTTTGACGACGGTTGTGCCCCGAACCGTGATCACCTGTCGACCAGCCAAGCAGCTTCACCACGTCGTCGCTTGCAGTCCCCGTCACCCGTGCGTTACACTTCCCCAAACCGCCAGAGTTTCGCTGACGTGGTCAGGGGTGGTCGTTCTCCTAGTCCGCGCCTTGGAAACTAACAGCAGCGACCTCCTGGGGGAAGGTTGCCCAGTGCCGCGACGCCAAAAATACCCCCCACGCTACCCAAGACGAGACGACGACGACGAATACTAACACCGACGACGCTGACCGTGCCGATCTTAGCATTCTGATAGATGGACATCATGTCACAGCACTTGTTGACACTGGCGCAGACTTCTCAATCATGCGGCAGGAGCTAGCCAACCGCATTCGAAAAGTGAAGACGTCGTGGACCGGTCCACACATAAATGCCGGTGGGCAGTTAATGACGCCAACGGGAACATGCACCGCTCGAATCCACATCGGTGATTCCAGCTTCGTTGCCACTTTCGTCATTCTCGCCGACTGCTGCAGAGACCTCATCAGGGATGGATGTTCTGCGAGATCACGGCGCCGTCATAAACATTCCGGACCGCATGGTGACGTTCTCTGCAAGCCCCTCTGCCGACACCATTCATGACGGGCAATATGAGCGTCTGCGATTCGCCGACGATGTGACCATCCAACCGCGTTCCTGCCGCCTTGTATCTGTCTCGTGCCAGAAGCCCTACCATGGGGATGTGATCGCGGAGCAAATCCTTGCACTATTGCTAACCCAAGGCATTTCGATTGCTAGAGGCCTACTCGATATGACTCATGGGCATGCGGAAGTCCTTCTCACGAACTTCAGCGACGAACGCCGTCACATCCAGAAGGGCACCGCAATTGCCTACTGCGATGAAGTCACCCAAGTAAAAGACCTTTTGGCTGTACAACGTCAAGAATCGAACGTTCTGGCCTCGACACATTTGTCTTTCGACGTCAGCTCCACCCTGTCGCCTTCTGAGAGACAGCGCCTCTGGGAGCTGATACACCAGTTCGAAGATTGCTTTTCGACTACGTCAAAGGTGAAACAAACGCCACTGACCAAGCACCGTATAATCACGGATGATACCACGAGGCCGATTCGACAAAACCCCTACCGTGTAGCTCCGAAGGAACGTGAAGAGATTCAAAAGCAAGTGACCAAGATGCTCGAGGATGACGTGATACAGCCTTCGAACAGCCCCTGGGCGTCACCCGTGGTCTTGGTCAGAAAGAAGACGGCAGCTTGCGCTTCTGCATCGATTACCGCAAATTAAACCAAGTCACGAAGAAAGACGTCTACCCGCTGCCACGCATAGACGATTCGCTGGACAGGCTGCGGCATGCACGTTATTTTTCATCAATGGACCTGCGAAGCGGGTATTGGCAGATAGAGGTCGATGAGAGAGATCGTGAGAAAATGGCCTTCATGACCCCCGACGGTCTTTACGAATTTAGGGTACTTTCGTTCGGTCTTTGCTCAGCGCCAGCCACTTTTCAGCGTTTAATGGACACCGTACTATCAGGCCTGAAGTGGCAAATTTGATTGGTCTATTTAAACGACGTCATAGTGTTCTCAGCTACATTCTAGGAGCACCTAAGCCGGTTACTTACTGTTCTTCAAGCCATACGCTCAGCTGGCCTTACGTTAAAGCCCGAGAAATGTCATTTTGGTTTCACCGAACTGTGCTTCCTCGGCCACGTCGTCAGTTACGAGGGTGTACGACCTGACCCAGATAAACGCTGTGGCAAACTTCCCCACACCGCCCGACAAGAAGGCAGTGAGGCGCTTCTTGGGGCTGTGCGCCTATTACCGGCGGTTCATTGCGAACTTCTCACGTATTGCTGCCCCGTTACCACGCCTTACACGCGACGATGTTCCCTTTCTGTGGGGTGAAAATAAGCAAGTAGCATTTGATGAACTACGCCAGCGCCTGAAAACGCCCCCAGTTCTTGCGCACTTTCACCTGGAAGCCCCCACAGAACTTCACACCGATGCGAGCAATGTTGGTCTGGGGGCCGTACTGGTGCATTGGCAAGACTGCTTCGAAAAAGTAATCGCTTACGCCAGCCGAACTCTCTCTCGTACGGAGGAAAACTACTCGACTACCGAGAAGGAATGCCTCGCCGTGGTGTGGGCGGTTACCAAGTTTCGCCCGTATTTGTACGGCCGTTCATTCAAGGTTGTCAGCGATCATCATTCTCTTTGTTGGCTGACTAACTTGAATAATCCATCTGGCCGTCTGGCGCGCTAGAGTCTTAGGCTTCAGGAGTTCGACATGACCATAATTTACAAATCTGGAAAAAGGCACACCGACGCCGACTGCCTTTCGCGGTCACCCGTCAAGCCCGCAGGTACCGATGACGTGGACGTGGATGCTGCATTATTGGGAGTCGTCGACGCCGTCGCCGTTTCACAGGAGCAGCGCCACAACCCAGAGCTACTCCCACTCATTAATTTCTTGGAAGGCCGAAGTAAAGACGCCCCGCGATTCTAGGCCAGGGGACTGCCGTCGTTTTGTCTGCGGAATGATGTCCTCTATAAGAAGAACTTTTCTGCCAGCGGCAACACGTATCTGCTTGTCGTACCCGCATCACTTCGCAAAGAAATACTAACAGCATGCCCCAATGACGCCACCTCAGGTCATCTAGGCTACAAGAGAACACTGTCCTGACTCCGACGCAAGTAGTATTGGCCAAAGCTACCCGCTGCTGTGAAACATCATGTACAAACATGTTCCGACTGCCAAAGACGCAAATCACCTCCCGGCAAGCCTGCAGGTCTCTTACATCCAGTGAAGGTACGAGGACAGCCTTTCACCCAAGTTGGAATGGATTTCTTGGGCCCATTTCCAACGTCTAAAGCCGGCAACAAATGGATCATTGTCGCAACTGATTACCTGACGCGCTACGCAGAAACTAAAGCTACGCAGCGGGGCGCAGCAGCCGAAGCGGCTGATTTTTTCATCGAAAACGTCGTCCTTCGGCACGGTGCCCCAAACGTAGTCATCACAGACAAGGCAACTGCCTTCACTGGAGAACTTCCTGACTCGGTTCTCACACTAAGTGGTACAAGCCACCGGAAAACAACCGCATATCATCCCCAGACCAAAGGACCAACCGAGCAGCTTAATAAGACCCTTTCAGACATGCTATGCATGTACGTCGACGTGGAACACAAGAACTGGGATCAGATTTTGCCTTATGTGACTTTCGCGTACAATACCGCTCGACAAGAAACTACTCGAATGACACCCTTCAGCTTGGTTCATGGTCGCGAAGCCACGACGACGTTGGATGCCATGCTGCCTCACGAGTGTGACGGCATACCTACCGACGTTGTCGAAATTACTCAGCGTGCCGAAGAAGCCAGACAGCTTGCCCGCGTACGCATCTGCTATCAGCAAGGCAAAGAAGCGAAACGGTACGATCTTCGACACAGGTCCGTTCTCTCCACTCCCGGCGATAAAGTATGTGTTTGGAAACCCATACGCCGTCGTGGACTTTCTGAAAAACTGCTAAGACGGTACTTTGGGCCGTACAGAGCGATTCGACGTCTGAGCGACGTGACCTACGAGGTCGTTCCTGACAGTGACAGTAGCTCCAGTCGCCGCAAGAACTTACCCGAAGTGGTGCATGTGGTGCGGATGAAGCCGTATCTCTCGAACTAAGTTTCGTTTGTTCTTTTCTGTTGTTTTGTGGTTTTGTTTTGCGTGTCTTACTCTGTGCCATTTGTACACCGCCCTCATATGCGCATCGGGACGATGCTTCCTTCGGAGGGACGCAAATGCCGCGCCTGTACTCCGATGAAGAGGAGGACTATACAAGTAGGCATGCGCGTTTCTATCAAGGCGCGGCGAAGAAGAAGTCGCAGTAGCGCGCTGTATTAAAAAGGTGACCTGCTGCTATCCCTCTTGATCAGGGCTGTGCGACCTCTGTTTTTTGACGTTGCGACACAATATATATATATATATATATATATATATATATTGTGGGAACGCCGACATTATTAGCGGCACTGCGGGCGAAGACGAGGAGAGATGCGCGAGAGTGGCGTGATGGACGCGCGAGCCGTGGCTGGTCGCCCTTGGGCGCGGCCGGCGGAGACAGGAAGCCGGCTGGTATGGACTGCGGGATCGAGCGGTTTCCAACATGGGCGCCCGTGTCGTGGGGCCCCAGCTACGGTTCAGGATTGACCATGGTCGTGGGGAACTCTGATGGCGCCCGTTCCACGGCCAGTAGCGACTCCAACCCCGACCTGGTGAGTGACCATATCCGCGGTGCGAACTGCACCACTGGTGTTCGGTGACGAGCGCTTCCGCCGGTTCCTCATCCGTCACCGTCACCGAGACTGGCGTGGGCCCTGGTGGCGTTGTGGTCTCCTACGCGCTGCTGCAGCTCCCAGCGACGCCGTTCCAGAAGGGCACCGCCGGGCAGGTGACGTCATGAGCGCGATGGCACCGACACCACATCAAGAGCGGCTCAGTTCCTCGGCGCTGCAGTGCGTGTTTCTACACAGACGGCTCGAGAGGACGTGGTGAGCGGTAGTGTTCCGGCGAAATTACGGGAGCTCGAGGCCAGTTGCCAAGGGTAGCGGCGACAGCACAGTTAGAGCAATATGGATCGGCGATCTTCCCCTCTTGTCACCTGCGTGATGCGGTGGCGTGTGGTCTCTGTAGTGGCAAGGCATTGAGCGGGCGGGGGCGCCTTCCGGCCACCTGCTGCGTGCACTCGTCAGAACGAGGTCGGCGACGAAAACCAGACCAGGTGTGCATCAGGGGACGGTTTGGGCCTTTAGGTTCCTGCAAGACCTCCACTCCAAGGCTGCACCACCTGGTCTGCCCAATCTTCGCGAGGAGTCCGTCCTGGAAGCCAGCCAGGTTTAGGTCCTGCGGGTTCCTGGAAGACCATGGTGACTCGGACGTTGCCGGCTCCACCGATCATCGTTCGGTGCATTAGCAGTCTGCAAGGTTCGCCCGCCGGAAGGGGTGTCATTCCGTCGTTGCCAGCCACCGTGGGCCAGTGCCTTCAACGCCTTCGCAGAGGGAGGGGCAGTGTGGGAGTTCTGACATTATTAGCGGCACTGTGGATGAAGAAGACGAGATACACGTGAGAGTGGCGAGAAGGTCGCGGTAGCTGCGGCTGGCCACCCTTGGGCGCGGGCGCGAAGACTGGAGCCTGCAGGCGTGGACTGCGGGATGGAGCCGTATATGTATAAGTGACTGGATGTTTCAAAGGACCAAGCGTATTTAGTAAAATGAGAAGCGGTTTGTTTACCCAACAGTGTCGGTCGGTGGGCTGACCGCAACTGTTGGGTAAATAAACCTAAGATAACCGCGAAGTTCTGCTACTCATTTCTCTCTCTCTCTCTCTCGCTCTCTATCTCTCTATATGTATATATGTATATATAATGCTTCAACCTTTTAAGTAACGTTAGCTACGACACCCTATTTATGAATCGGGTCGTAGTGCACCCTCACAAGATATAGGGGAGATGTAAATTTGCAAACAGCGCATTTTTATTTCGTTTCTGAAGTATAGAAAACGTTGGAATCTTCGGATGTAAAAAGGCTAACGTAATAATCGAAAACCGCCTCATCATCTACAATGCGATATGACTACGCACTATGCAGCAGATTAATGCCACGCGAAACATTGTGACACCATTCGGCCAATAACGTTGTTATGATAAGCGTTAACAGAACGCGTATCTCTTCGAATTCTGTTACTGCCCACCGGTCTGTGGTTGAAAACCAATGTTCGGTTCACTTCACCATTAAATAAATAAATAATAACGTTAGCGTAAGATGTAGACGTTAGGAAAACGAATTGTCATTGGCCCGCTTCCTACGGGCTGACCAACAGGCATTTTGACTTCTGAGCGCTTGATGTATAGTTATGCGCAAAAAAGAGCGACAGAGCCTTGAGCATGCGCAGCCTAGACAACTCTCCGAGTCCACACTGGTTTGTATGGTCTTCAGCTCCGATGTTGGCAGCGGCGATGTGGAACTTCAAATCTGTCACGTTGCTCTTGGCTTCACACAACTGCGAGAAATACGAAAGGGTCGTCAGTCCTGTTTTCTAAAGCACCAAAATATCAAATGAAAGGCAAACGCATCCATTGGCGTTCAAGGAGTTTGAGGAATAATATACGGCCATGAAGGTTGTAAATATTGCACAAAGCTTCCGTTAAGGCCTGATAGTTAATTGCCGATAGTCAAGGAATGAAGGACACACACGTTCGCAATCGCTGCCCTCTCGACGCATGCCTAGTTGTGCCCACGGTTACATGGGAATGGAAGACTAGTTGAGCAATTTCTCGCTGCCTAATCAATGCACCAGGCTCGTTTTTTACGCACGTTTGCCTGCCACGTTGTCCACGCGAAGCAGTGCGCGCAAATTGGTTAACCTCACTTCGAGACATCCGTTGTCATATGTATATGTTATTCAATAATTTGTTCCTTGGGTCGACGCTGCAGTGAACGTCATTGAATAAGAGTTTGAGGTCCTACTTTTTATTTCTGCCACATCAGACAAAATTCTAAAATCAATTCATATCTTTATATTTCCCCTCGTCATGGCCCTTAATAAATAAACGCCACCGTCTCTCCGAAGAATGAGTGGCTTGCAGCAGTATAGCAAAGGAGGCGAATATTGTGTGCTATAGTTATGCGCAAAAAAGAGCGACAGAGCCTTGAGCATGCGCAGCCTAGACAACTCTCCGAGTCCACACTGGTTTGTATGGTCTTCATCTCCGATGTTCGTGTTAGAAAAACTTAAGAATTCAAAAAAAAAATCACAGCATATCCACGGGGTGAATGATGATGAGCGGGCGAAGCGTTAGAAACGTGCAGTACTCTCTAGTAAGGGGGAGCGGAGCGGCCACAGCGTCTTACGCAGCCATTTACACATGCCGGAACGTGCACCGCGTTTGCCGACGCCATCACATGCCTGCTGAGAGAGTATACCCCCCATTTTCATAAACGCTCCTCGACTTGAACTTGACTTGCCACCGCTTTGGGCGGCGCGTTCGAAACGCGCTGAAGGTAAGGTGGAGAGGCCACAGCGTCTTACACCAGCTTCTTACACGGGCCGTAACGCGCTAGCACAAACGCGTTAGAAACGCGTTAGAAACGCGGCCTTTCGTTAATGTTGGGTATTTATAGCCATCGTGGTGCGTTTGTCCATGTCCGCTTCGTGGCGTAGTGGGCTAACGCCGCGTGCTCGGAAGCGAGGGGTCCCTGGTTCGATTCCGCGCTACGGACACAACTTCGGAATTTTTTTCTCATTTTTCTCAGACTGGTTACACACTACTACTACTACTACGACGTGGACGGAACGGGTGCCGCCATAAGGAGCTTCGCCCCTAAAACGTTAAATACGAACGTAAATGATTGAAAACACTAAAATAATTTTTTTCAGAAAGGCACCGGACACACGATATAAATGTTAAACGCTCCACAGAGTAGAACTTATTATCGTTTTTTTTCCCGCTGTGAACGCTACCGACTGCGCTTCCGGAGATACACGAGTCACGGCGTCTTCCTTTTGCAATCTAATATCTTTTGCCGTCTCTGTATAAAGCACAAAGGGCATAATGGCTTTCGAATACGATAATTTCATATTGCTGTAGAAAAAATGAAGGAAATTTAGAGAGTGCGCTACTTGCTGCTCGTGGCTGTAACTTTTATATGTTCTCCTCATTGTTCTTTTGTTCTGTTATTTGTAGTGATGTCTTGTTTATATTGTAATTTATTGTAGTGCTTGCTTCTCTGTAATATATATATATATATATATATATATATATATATATATCTGTGTGTGTGTGTGTATACATATATATATGATTGTTTTTAACGAAGTCAGGCACACCCGTATCCGTAAACTAGTACACACTGTAAATACGCGAATAGCTTGTGTTTCTAGCCCCATAGAAATGGGGAGCCAGAACCTGGGAATTAATCTTGCTGAGCAGCTGAACGCCTGAACCACGGACTAATGTAGAAGCTCGTCCAGCTAAAATCCCGCGGATTTAAACTTTGCGGATCGATGAATAGACGGCGTTGAAATTTACTACTCTCACTAATAACAGCCGCACACCCTAGCAAGGCGCCTGTGCACTCTCCAAACCCAAACAACCTGGCCAATCGCCACGCTGCAGTGCATCTCTACAGGGCTTCTCAACCAACCGCCGTTACCAACAATCAGCGGTGCTAGAGAGTTCCTAACAATATCACATAGAGCGGAATGAGGCACAACGGTTTGTGCGAGCTTCCCAAAAATTGCTGCGCCATCTGGCAAATGCCGAATTATGGGTAGCTAAATTGTAGGTCGGCGTGCGTTTATAGTGCCTTAGGAACAGACAGCTGGAGAAATGATGGAGCTTCCCTTAGGAAAGTCCTCAACTGTCGTGGTTCACGCGCAGCACGTGCTCTAAAAATGAACATCTTGGGGGTGGGCAGCACGACCCGGACGGAAGGAAGTAGACGATACGAGCGCAGAATGTTCAGTTAGAACATTAGAAGAACATGTTCAGTTACCAACTCATCCAGCTGGCTGCGTCAGTTTAGTCTAAAAATGAATACTGATATAACACAAATAGCGGTGGCTGAGTCGCTACGGTGTTACTCAACTTGGTATTAGGTCGCTGGTTCCATTCCCGGCCTCTGTGTTTGTAATTCACGGTGCTGTGACAATACAGAAATTTGCATCCGCTACGCTTTCGCTGCGTGTTAAGGAACCGCCTACGGCCAAAATAAACCGGAGGCCTCGACTGCTGTGACCATGAAAAATTAGCTGCGCAGTTTCGGGACGGTGAACTCTATAATTTAGTAAATTAAGGTCTTAAGACTGGCTATTGGCAAGTCGAAGTCGACTAGAGGGACAGAGAAGACTGCCGGACGCTGTCTTCCAATTCAAGGTCGTGCCGTTTTGCCTTTGCTTGGCACCCTAAACATTCCAGCGCGTGAAGGACGTGGTCCTGGCACGCCTAAAGCGGCAAACGTGTCTGGTCTACTTGGATGACGTCGTCGGTTTTGACTGAACTTAGACGATTACCTCAGGCGGCTTGCAACCGTTCTCGAAACAACCAAGTCATCCGGGCTCACCCTGTAGGCGCAAAAGAGCCGCTTCGCGTACGAAGAGTTCATATTACTGGGTGACGTCATGAGCAAGTCCGGAGTTCGTCCTGAGCCACAGAAAACAGCTGCAATAGCGAAATTCCCGATGTCCGTCGACAAGAAAGCACTGCTCAGATTCCTTGGCGTCTTTGCCGATTATAGGCGCTTTTCTCGCATCGCCGAGCCATTCCCCCATCTCACGAAATCAGACATCGAGTTCACGTGCTAAGCGCCGCAAGTAGAAGTATCTCAAGAAATTAATAAAAGCCTCCACTCACCACCAGGTACTGGCCCACTTCGATGAAACCGTGCTATTGTGAAGAAACGACAGACTTGAAAGGGTAATAGCTTACGCTAGCCTCTCACTATCGAAAGTCGAAGTCAATTATTCTACGAGAAAAAAAAAGAATGCATTGTCATCATTTGCGCTACAGCAATGTTTCCATCTTACCTATAAGGTAGGCCCTTCAAATTCGTGAGCGGCGATCACCCATTGTGCCGGCTGACAAAAGTAAAGGACCCTTCAATGCGACTAGACCAGTGTAGCCTTTGCCTTCGAGAATTAGATGTCACCGTAGTCCACAAGCCAGGACGGAAACACTCTGATGCCGACTGCCCGTCTCTCGCCCCCTTTCGACCCGCCACCGCAAGACGACCAAGACGAGTATACCTTTGTGGTAACAATAAGCGCCGACAACTTTGCTGAACAGCACCGAGCTGACTCGCAACTAAGAAGCCTTGGAGCGCTACCGTCAATTCGGCCGCTGGGCTCTATGGGAGTGTCCGCTCTTGTTGAATTCCTTTCTCTATGGCCGCCGGTCCCCGCCGGGTTTTCAATCGACGATCGTCGTCTCGCATGAAACAGCGAGCGCTCGCGGTGTTGCTCGCGCGTTCGGAGAGCGCGGGAGATCTGCCGCGCGGCGAGACGCGCGTGCCACGGTGGCCTCGCGGCAAGCTGCCGCGTAGCCGCGCCTGAACACCGGCGTCGCCTGCTACATCTGAGCCACGCAAGACACCACCATCAAGGCCAGTGGGACTGCTACAGTCAATATAGCCTCCTTTCTGACCGTTCGAACAAATTGGGATGGACTTACTGGCGCCCCTTCCCAAGTCAACATCCGGGAATAACTGGATCGTTGGGGTTACCGAGTATCTTACCCGCCAGCCGAAGCGAAAGACCTGCCCAAAGGTAGTGCTGCCTAAGTAACTAATTCTTCGTCGAGAATGTCCTGGTACGACTTGGGGCCCGGAAGTGCTCATCACCGACGAAGGAACGACTTTTACAGTAGATCTTACGCAAGCGATTCTGCAACAGACAAGCCACAAGAGGACAACTGCCTACCATTCAAAGACGAACGGTCTTACGGAGTGGCTGAACGGAACCCTCGCCGACATGTTAGCAATGTGCGTCGACGTCGAGCACAAGACGAGGGATGTTGTCTTGTGCTCGACGATCACCTGGTGGTCAAAATTAATTCGGAGTCCCTAACTACGACGTGCCTTCTAATCAAATCGTTGTTTTGGAACGTGAAACCCCAGAATTCCATAAAATAGAACTTCTGGCAATTTAACGCGCCACGACACAGCTGGCTACTCACCCTTCTACCTTCAATTCGTCCACTAGCCAACCTTACCTTTCAAGACGGCTTTCCAGCACACTCGACTCGCCGACAGAGTATGCTCGTGACGCGATAGCCACAGCGGTCCAAGCACGCCAGATTGCTCGCCTTGATCTCTCCGCTTCACAGACACGCCAGAAGTTCCTTTACGACCTACTCCATCACGACGCACACTACGAACGACGCGCATTTGTTCTGGTTGGATCTTCATCTCGGCGTGTTGGCCTTTCGGAAAAGCCCCTCTCGCGATTATCCAGCCCTTACCGCATCCACCGCCAAGTGACCCCTGTTACATAAGATGTGACTCCACTCGGCGCAACTGCGCCTGCGCCTTGCTCTGACATCATCCATGTCAGCCAGCCGGCTAAAACTACACCTTTCTGGAAGTGAGCCGCACCAATAAGGCGCTTCTTCTGCCAGCGGTAATGTAAAAGTGTGTAATTTTGGAAGAAGAGGACGTGGATTCTGGCCTGAAAGGCGACTTCAAAGATTTGGGACCATCGTTCTTCGGCGCGGGTTGGCTCAGGCATAAAAAAGATTTTTAAATGTGTTGTTTTTCAGCACCTAACAAACTAATCACCTTGTGCAGGGAAACTAGACCAGAGAAGAAAGTGGTTTTAGTTGCCAAGTAAAACAAAAACAAGCTTGTACAGTGCAACACTTCGATTATATTGTGCGAGATTGTGCACGTAGTGCGGTTAAAACCATATCGCACACCACCATAGTCGTGGTTTCCGGACCATTACGTTTCTCCTGGGACAAGTCTTTCTGCCCGTCCATGTTTTGTTTAGCATCGAGTCGATGCTCTTCTGGGAGCAAGTGGCACAAGCGCGTGGCATTACCCCTCCTCCCAGAAGAGCATCGACTCGATGCTAAACAAAACATGGACGGGCAGAAAGACTTGTCCCAGGAGAAACGTAATGGTCCGGAAACCACCACTATTGTGGTGTGCGATATGGTTTTAACCGCACTACGTGCACAATCTCGGGCCGCGGTTGTCGGCGTCGTGCTGGCTGGGTGCCGTCAGGAAGGACTTCATAATTGAGGTCACTCACTCGCCGAAGCACTTTGTAAGGGCCGAAGTACCGACTGAGAAGTTTTCCGAAAGGCCTTCACGGCGGACGGGGGTCCAAACTAGCACTTTGTCACACGGTTGGTACTCAACTTGTCGGTGGCGAAGGCTGTAGTGTCGCGCGTCAATACACTGTTGTTTCCTGATGTTCACGCGAGCCAGTTGGCGTGCTTCCTCGGCACGTTGCACGAAACGCTCAGTGTCTTCATCAAGATTGTCAGAAGTGTCACATGGTAACATGGCTTCTAACATCGTCTGCACTTCACGACCGTAAACAAGAGCAAAAGGCGTGAAGCGTGTGGTGTCTTGCGTAGCGGTGTTGTACGCAAACGTGACGTATGGTAGTACTTCGTCCCACGTCTTATGCTGCACGTCTATGTACATCGACAGCATGTCGGTCATTGTTTTGTTAAGCCTTTCAGTCAAGCCATTTGCTTGAGGGCGATAGGCAGTCGTCTTTCGGTGCGTGGTGTAACTCAGCTGAAAAACTTCTTCAAGCAGCCTTGCCGTAAACGCCACTCCTCGATCCGTGATGACACAGGATGGGGCGCCATGACGTAGTACGATGTTCTGTACGAAAAACTGTGCAACCTCAGAAGCTGTGCCTTTAGGAAGAGCCTTTGTTTCAGCATAGCGGGTTAAATAGTCCGTGGCGATAATTATCCACTTGTTTCCGGAAGTAGACAACGGAAACGGGCCCAGGAGGTCCATGCCGACTTGATCGAAGGGCCCTCGAGGCGGTTCGATAGGATTCAGCAATCCCGCAGGCTTCACATTCGGCGACTTTCGGCGTTGGCATTCACGGCAGGCTTGGACGTATCGTTTAACACAAGTGGCGAGTTTCGGCCAGTGTACGATTTTCGTACCCTGGCAAGGGTTCGAGTGAAACCCAAGTGGCCAGAAGCAGGCTCGTCGTGGCATGCGAACAAGATTTCATCACGAAGCTCTGCGGGTACGACCAAAAGATAGGTGTTGTTGCTGGCAGCAGAATTCTTCTTGTATAGGATGCCCTGCCGTAAACAAAACGACGACAAACCGCAAGCAATTTGCGGGGGCAGAGTGACGTTGCGGCCTTCTAGATGTTCAATTATGGGGCGCAATTCACAGTCTGCTCGCTGCCGTGTCGATACGTCTGTCCCGCTTATGGCGCCAAGAAAAGCGCTGTCGTCTTCGATGTGTTGATCGGCAGATTCAACAGGTGCGCTCGACAATGTGTCGGCATCGTCGTGTGCGCGGCCGGACTTGTACACGATGGTCACGTCGTATTCCTGTAGGCGCAGGCTCCACCGTGCCAGTCGTCCAGAAGGGTCTCTTAGGTTTGCCAGCCAGCATAAGGAGTGATGATCCGTCACGACCTTGAATGGGCGGCCATAGAGGTAAGGTCGAAACTTGGCAAGTGCCCATACGACGGCAAGACACTCTTTCTCCGTGGTAGTGTAATTAGACTCGGGTCGTGATAGGGTGCGACTGGCGTAAGCTATGACCCTTTCGTCGTTCTCCTGCCGCTGTACGAGCACCGCACCCAGACCGACGTTACTGGCGTCGGTATGAATTTCTGTTTCGGCGTCCTCGTCGAAATGTCCAAGAACCGGGGGTGATGCCAGGCGATGTCGAAGCTCGGCGAAAGCTGCTTCTTGTTCAGAGCTCCAGATGAACGGCGTGTCGTCTCTAGTGAGACGAGTAAGTGGTGCAGCAACTTTAGAGAAATTGCGTATAAAGCGCCGGTAGTATGCGCACAATCCCAGGAAGCGTCGAACGCTTTTCCTGTCTGTAGGAGTCGGAAAAGCAGCTACAGCGGCAGTTTTCTCGGGATCGGGACGGACGCCTTCCGCGCTCACGACATGACCAAGAAACTTCAATTCTTCATAACCGAAGTGACATTTCTGAGGCTTTAACGTGAGGTTAGCCGATCGGATTGCCTCGAGCACTTGCCGCAGTCGCTTAAGATGTCCGGAGAAGCTGCCTGAAAATACGACCACATCATCCAGGTAGACGAGACAGGTTTGCCATTTTAGGTCAGCGACTACCGTGTCCATCATCCGTTGGAAGGTTGCCGGAGCAGAGCACAACCCGAACGGAAGTACTCGGAACTCGTAAAGTCCATCCGGAGTGACAAAGGCTGTTTTCTCCCGGTCACGCTCGTCTACCTCTATTTGCCAGTACCCACTTTTCAAGTCAAGGGAGGAAAAATACTTGGCTCGCCGTAGCCGGTCAAGAGAGTCATCTATGCGCGGCAACGGATAAACGTCCTTCTTTGTGACGTTGTTGAGTTTTCTGTAATCAACACAGAAGCGGAGAGTGCCGTCCTTCTTCTTTAGCAGGACAACCGGTGACGACCATGGACTGTTTGAAGGCTGGATGACGCCATCGTCAATAATTTCCTTGACTTGTCGTTGAATTGCTTCTCGTTCTTTCTACGAAACACGATATGGCTGCTGGTGAATAGGACGTGCATCCTCGTAAGTAATTATCCTATGCTTCGTGATGGGTGTCTGACTGACTTTCGACGATCGAGCAAAGCAGTCCTTGAATTCACGCAACAGTCCCCGCAGTGCCGCCTTATTGTCCTCCGACAGCTCGTTATTGATGTCGATATCTGGGACGCATTCTTCATCGCTGTTGCTTTCTCCACACGCGAAACACTCAATGACGTCCTCCCAGGCTTCAGCGTAAGCGACGGCAGTGCCCCGGAAGAGGTGTCGGTGCTCATTTCTGAAATTGGTGATCAAGACGTCAGCTTGGCCATCCCTAACGTCAATGATTCCTCGAGCCACGCTAATTCCGAGCGTAAGTAGAAGGGAGACTACACTCTGCGAGGACTTCGCCTTCACGTATGCCCTCGGACGTTACCGCAATCATTACACTAGCACGAGGTGGTATCGTGACGCTGTCGTCGGAAATTCAAAGAGCGGCTGTGCGGTGGCTGGCATCTCGTGTCGTCGCTTTCTTTGTAGAGAAAGAGATACAGCGTCGGCGGAGGTCGATGATGGCGCCATACTCTCGAAGAAAGTCTATGCCGAGTATTCATTCACGGGAGCATTCTCGGAGAACAAGGGAGCTGATCAGAAATATAGAATTTTGAATTTGCACCCCAGAAGTGCGCACACCAAGCGGTTTGACGACATGTCCGCCAGCTGTCCGTACGTGCGTCCCTGTCCACGGCGTAATGACTTTCTTTAAACGGCTTGACAGTTTTCCGCTGATAATCGAATAGTCAGCGCCAGTGTCGATTAAGGCAGTAACATTTCGACCATCGATCAGCACAGGTATGTTCATGGAGAAGTCTCCAGCCTGAGATACTGGCGTCGTCAAGTCTCCGTCGGTCTGAGGTCGCTTCGATTGGAGGTCTTCGGCACGTCCAGTATCAGCGGCCTCGCCTCGAAAGGTCGCTGACGTTAGTTTTCCAGGCGAGGGCTCGGAGATCGTCCTTGCGACATCCTCCTTGCACCTCCCGAATAGGATGGTCGTGGTGACGGCGATCGCGACTGGCGCCTTGATGACGGTGGCGCACGCTGTCGGGCGAGAAAATCTTCAATGTCGGGTGGCTGTTGTCCGAAACGGGGTCGGGGTGAATTGACAGGAAACCCCTGGAGTCCAAGGCGGCGGTACTGGCACTCTCGGTATAAATGTCCCGCCTCACCACAGTGGTAACAGAGCGGTCGACGGTCAGGCATGCGCCAAATGTCCGATTTACGCGCGGATGACCGAGCCTCTCCAAAATAAGGAACCGCCTGCGCTGACTGAAGCGTCGCATACGGGGTGACGGCAGGTAGGGGCGCTGGTGCAGGGATAGGGGGCCTGAATGCGTCGGCATAAGCCGCACGCTGGTAGTCGCTCATGGTAGGAGGCGTCACCGGCAACGGGCGGTGCATCTTAAAACGTCAGCGTATGTTGCCCGTCGAGGTTCACTTGATGTTGTGAAGGCCTCAACTGGTGGAGCGGCCTGAAGTGCTGCTTCGTAACGTGGTGCGCCGAGCGCATGCTGCACTTCGTCACGCACGACGCTAGCGATGAAGTTGGCTGAAGGCTGTTACGTCTGATGCAGCTGTCGCAGCTCGTCGCGGACTACCGCTCGGATAATCTCGCGAAGCGACTCGACGTCGGTCGTGAGAGCTCCTAGGCCACTGGTAGCAGAGGAGAGATTCACTTGCCGATCGTATTGGTGCGAGCGCTGGTGCCGGGCCTTCTCCATGGCGGCGGCGTCAGTGAGAAACTCCGCAACCGTTTTGGGCGGACTACGAACGAGTCCACCAAAAAGCTGCTCCGCGCATCAAGTGACGCGCATCACTCCGCGCATCAAGTGACGCAGCTTCTTGTCTTCCGACATGGTAGGGTCAGCTCGCCTGAAGAGACGCACCATGTCTTCCACGTACATAGCCACACTCTCGTTGGGTTTCTGAATGCGAGACTGGAGGGCCCATTCTGCTCGTTCTCGACGATCGGAGCTGGCGTAGGTGTCCAAGAGCCTGCAACAAAACTCACGCCATGATGTCAGGATGCCTTCGCGGTTCTGGAACCACGTGCGAGCACCATCCAAAAGACAGAAATAAACGTTTTTGAGCTTCGCCTCGTCGGCCCATCCGTTGAACTCTGCTACGCGCTCGAAGTCCGCCAGCCAGTCTTCCACGTCTTCTAGAAGGTCGCCATGGAAGGGACTTGGCACACGCAGTTTTTGCAGCGTGTAATGAGGAGGTACCGAAGGTACCGGAGTAGCCGTCGCAGGGTTTGTCGAGGTAGTAGCGGATGTAGCATTCATACCTGCCGACGTTGTCGTTGTCCTCTCAGGTAGCGGCTCAAGCTCGGGGGCTGGATTCTCCGGATTCTCCTGCATTCTCCGGCTGGCGCGATGTACTGGCGTGAGCACCGGTAGCGATCTAGCGTTCCTGCTGCTAGGAGGGGTCTGTTGCATGGGTCGAGAATACGCAGCACCGCCACCAGAAAAATGTCACGTTTAATGAAGAGGCGACTTCTAAAAGAGGCCGTTAAGGTAAGTCCGAGTCGCCAAAGGGCCAGCGCAGCACCGACAAAAGACCAAGGCACTAGCTCGTGCACAAGACTTTCCTCGTCTTCTTCT
This sequence comes from Dermacentor silvarum, assembly GCF_013339745.2. Lineage (NCBI taxonomy): Eukaryota > Metazoa > Arthropoda > Arachnida > Ixodida > Ixodidae > Dermacentor > Dermacentor silvarum. Next base: position 169,012,049 of record NC_051157.2, read on the forward strand.
GGGAGCAAGTGGCACAAGCGCGTGGCAATATATCTCGTACACTTAAGGCCCGTTTATAGTCCGACGTTACCGGCGCGAGGGCCAGCGTCGTTTGCGGCCAGTCACGCTACGCCGGTTGCGTTGCGTCGGCCAAAACGCCATCTCCTCTATACTCCGACGCGCGCGCCGTCAGCTGTTATCTTCGGAGCATGCGCAGAACGATCCCAAGCCCACGCGCAGCTTTAAACCTTCGGCGAAGCGGCCTGGGCGCCTTTATTTCTTCGCGCGAAATGCATTGTGGGTCGGCGCAGTTGGCGCGACCAACCGTCACCAACGCGCGAATGGGTCAATAGCCAATTCAGCGCCAGGCCCGTCGGGCGCGTTGGAAGCCGCCGGTTACGTTGGCTGCGCCGGTGCGCTCGACTATTGACCCTTTTCGGGGCGGTCCCGTTGGCGCTGCCATGTTTGATCACGTGGTGACGCATCCATTGCTTGCCTCAGCTGCCTCCGTTGCCTCCGCGTTTACAATACAAGCGCGTGACGCCGGTGCGGCGCATTAAACCTCTGTTTCGACGCAAATCGTAGACGATGGCTTTGTGCACGACACGATGCTTTGACCATAGCTTTAGAGGACATGTAAGTGCTTTCAGAGCTCATTATCAGAGCTCATTAGGCTTTGTACAAACAGTGCGAGCAGCGTATACGGTGCTTGTACTAAAAGCGGGGCTATAAATGTATTCCAAGCTGTGGAAACTTTCCGCTTAAGAATTAAATCGGAATCAGTGTGCTCTTTGCGTTCTTTATTTGGCCAATATATTGAAGCAGCGGCTTGTCATGTTTCTGACTCAGTAAAGTTCCTCGGTGCGGCCACTATCTGATTCTTTGTTTTCAGCCTAATCGCTCGCGGGTGTGCTCTGCTGCGATAGGTTTGTTCTTGCTGCGCACAAGGCTTGGAATGTAAATGTTCTGTACTTTACGGTAGCTTGTAGCAAAGACGTATTATCGTTAGTCCCTCGCTCACTCTGTGGACCTTTCGATAGGGGCGAAATGCGAAAACACCCGTGTACTTAGATTTAGGTGCTCGTTAAAGAACCCAGGTGGTCCAAATTTCCGGAGTCCCCCACTACAGCGTGCCTCATAATCAGATCGTGGTTTTGGCACGTAAAACCCCATAATTTCATTATTTTTACTCTGTGGACCGTCACGAAACGTACAGCTTCGAACACTCGTGTCTTGTCGGTGTAGTCGCCGTCACTCATGCTTCGGCACATTGGTTCAAATGTGCGCTCATTCACTTATTATTTATACGTTGGCGATAGGGTAGACGTACGTTTGCGTGCGAGTTGGCGTGGATGACTGTAGATAACGTGCGAGAAGCTTATTATGCCAGTAATTGGCGCTACTTCCTTTTGTAGCGAGCGGTACTCCCTCTTAAGTGCCGACGTTCCGGAGTTGAAGTGCTTTCTTTGGAGGTTAGCTGTACAGCGCTGGCTGATGAATTATCTTTTTGAACCTCGAGGAAAGACGTGCATCGCAATGGGCCGGCAACACAGGCAGTCCTTATGCAGCAGGGGCGCCACTGGTTGCAGCGAACAACCGCACACGTCTTCCCTATATCGTTGCACATTTTGTAGCATGAATTGGGCACAGTGCATTAGCGAACACCCAGTTTGCATTTCCGACAGCTGATCTCACAGTAGCAGGGCAGAAGCAGTAACAGTTTTGAATATTCGTGCGCATTCGCTGAGGCAACGTATGGCGCGCCGCCAAAAGCGCCACCTCGTTCCTCTAGAGCAAACTGCTCCGCGAAAAGGGTCAATAGAGGGGGGTCGTTTTCGCCAACGTGACGTAGCATGCGCGCGCGCTCGCGTTACGTCGGACTATAAACGGCCTTTAACGTGTTAAAAGTGTTACGTCGCGCAGTCGAGCAGATGCAAAATGATAGATTACATGAACACAAAAATAGGGTCGGCAAATTTGCATCAGATGGGCTTCTTAAAACCCCTATATATAAAAAGTAGCGACACTCTCCTCCTCCGCCTTCCCTCCTCCTCGTTTCTCCTCTCTTTCGCGCTGCTTTTTCGACCGTTGCGCCGCCTACACCACTTGAAACACGTGCACTTGTTTATCTTTCGCCGCTGATCAGATTCGACGATTGCCGACTGTGTTCGCCGCTATCGTTGTGCCCCTCGCCAGTCGGTAGACGCTTCTCGGGCGAAAATGGCGATGGAGTGCGATCGTAAACAAACGCAGCCAGCGTCCGGCGGCGCGACGGTCCACGTGATGCCATTAGGCCAATACCGACGCGGCGTCGGCCTCGGACAGGGTGTGCGAGGAGGCGGCGGCATTCTTCAAAGCGTGACGCTACTTTTTATATATAGGGGCTTTAGGGCTTCTCTCCTTTCATTGTAAGCAGCATCAGTTCTCTGTTCTTTTTCAGTCAACAACCGTTACTGTTACAGTGAATACCCGGGACCACCGCCAACCCGGGTTCGAGTCCCGGACCAGGACGAATTTTTCTTCAACTGCGAGGCTTTCTTTCGAGGAACCCGGTTGGGCTTCCATTGTAGCAAATTGCTACATTTGGGTGGATGTCTCAGTTACCCTTTAACCATCTTTCTGTGCTTGCGTTCATTGAACGTTGCGAAAAAAAAAGTGTGCATGTGCTTATGAGAATATGACTTGAAAATAAAATGTTTCGTCTCTACCAACACTTGTCATGTTTATTTAAAATATCTGCATAAACACACAGCGGCATCGTGTGCTTGCTGCTCTAGCGGTACAGCTTACACGAAGCTACTCGATGCATGCAAAAAATCGAAATATAGCCTCCGGGACGAGCACTCGCGCGGAAGCAATCTTGGAGGCCGTGTAATTTTTCCAATCGCCAGAAGATAGTCTTCGAGATTAGTTTTCCTGCGGTCTCAATCTCTGAGTCTGCGTAGATTCCACACACCCGCTAGGTGCGCTGCGAACCAAATCGGCCGCAGGGGCCTATGGAAGTGTCCTCTCTTATGCTTGTATGTTACTCTATGATAGAGTAACATACGGATTACAAGAGTGGCCACTCCACCCTAAAATCGGCCGAGCTACGCAGCTTCATATCACCCGCTAGAGGGCAATACAACACTCCCTGTCTCCAAGGAAACGCGCGTACTTGTTATCTACTGTAGTAACTTTTCTAGTGCACTATACCTCTACTTGTCTATGTGGCTGTAGACGTAGACGTTATCAACGGGATCAGGCGGCCGTGAGCGGTGGATGATAAGACTAGTATATAGAATAAAGCATAACGCATCGCTACAAAATATCGGCCATGGTGTGATCAGGCAAGGCGACGCTACAAAAGATGTGCGATAATGCCCGCGTGATCTTTGCTGGGTTTGTCTGCTAGAACGTCTGTCTGCTTGGCTGCTGCTTGGTAAGAAGACCTTCATTGCGTTCTTTTTAGCCTTCATTACTTTGCAAATTGCTTAAGTATCTGTCGCTTCAGCCGTAAGTTAACATTTGTCGCATTGTGCTGTTCGGCGCAGAGAACTTTTTAGCGTTCTTCACTTCACACATTATGTTCGTGGATTGCTTCACATTATGTAAGAAACGGCGATTTGGAAGGCTGCGCAGCACGTTTGCGAAGTTTGAGACAAAATTGTTTCTTGGCGCGAGAAAGTGAGTCGGCACACGCCGGTATAGGTAGTCTGAATTCAATGCATGTGTGTGCAATTGTGTGAAAGAATGCAGTTATGCTTAGGATCGTTATTCGTGGCGTGCGCAGATTTCTTGAAACCTTTGTTACGAGCGCAAGTAGAGAGAACTTGCGAATTGACAAGAATGTTTGTAAGCTGTGGCTACGACGTATTCTGAATAGAGACTCCTGCCTCAGTAGCGCATGCATGGCACCGAAGGTTGCTTTTTTTGGCTTCGACAATTGCACGTGACGCTTTTCGTGAAAGGGCGACGTAAAGTGCATAGGTGAAAATGTGTGCGAAGGCGGGATAGAAGACATAACCAATACATTTTTTCAGGTCATGCCGTCCGTAGTAAGTACTACGGGAATTACTGTTGTGTTGCGTGGTGCAGTAACAACGGCAGAGCATTGCGCCAATAAAAAACACATATTATTAACAACGGCAGAACAGAGAGAGAGCGTGGTTGGCTTACAACTGCAGTGAGCAGCCTTCATTCCTTGTTTGCTATGCAGCCCGAAACTACCACTTAATACGAAAGGTATAGGCTTCAAAGGACGAGCATTGTTTTCCTCTTTAATGCAAATGCTGTATTCTGCAGCTTTACTGTTCTGTGGGGTTTTTCATAATATTGCCTGTTTATTCCTTTTGTGAAATTTATTCTCAACATATGGAACCGGTATTGGCATACCTTGCACTTCGCAGTGCAACCATCTTTCTGTGCGTGCGCTCATCGAACGTTGCGAAAGAAAGTGTGCATGTGCTTACTGAGATTTTTTTATTTACTTTTATTTACTTTTTTTATTTACTTTTATTTTTTATTTATGACTTGAAAATAAAGTTTCGTCTCTTCCAACACTTGTGATGTTTATTTAAGATGTCTGCATAAACACACAGTGGCGTCCTGTGCTTGCTGCTCTGACGTTACTGCTTACACGAAGCTATTCAATGCATGCAAGCAACGCGTTAAAAAATCGAAATATACCCTCCGCGAGGAGCACTCACACGGAAGCGATCTTGGAGGCCGTGTAATTTTTCTGCACACCAGGAAATAGCCTTCGGGATTAGTTTTTCTGCCGTCCCAATCTCTGAGTCTGTGTAGATTCCCCACACCCGCTATGTGCACTGCGAACCAAAATTGGCCGCAGTGGCCTATGGACGTGTCCTTTCTTATCCTTGTATGTGTTACTCTATGGCATACGCCTCAAACAGCCGATGCGACCATTGGAGTCTAGAAGAATATACGAAGCGACGGTAACTAGAGAGAGAGAGAGAGCCGGGGCGCCGAGACACCTTCTCACCCGGCAAGTCGAGAGAGAGCTTACTACAGCGTGAGCGTGCGCCTACAGGATCACCCCCCCCCCCCCGCCCTCGACGACGCTCCGACGGCGGCGGTCGAAGATGCGAGAATTGACTGGAAGATTCCCAGGATATGGCCATGCTACGGGATCACGACTCCGACCGCAGGTTCGAGAATTACCGTCAAGGGCTATAAAAACGGCGTGCGAGAATCACAAGAGTTCAGAGAACAGACCGCTCCGGTGAAGAGGTGTCACGTGAAGACTGACCGTCTGCGGAAGGAGATTCCCCGGCAAGCTGGTCGACGAGTTCATCGAGAGTCTGCATTTCCGGAAGAAGTTCCTTCGTGATTTGCCCGAGCTACGCCGAGATCGTCTGACTGAAGACCACCACGGTGAATCCGATTGGACACTTAGTGTTCCTATTCATTTTGTACCTTACGTGTCGGACTCTTAGTGCTTGTCGTTAATTATTTTCCTGTTTTGTGAATACCCATCTGATTTGGATTGTGTTGTGTGTAGCCTAAGTGTGGAAGTGTGTGTGTGTAACTACCTGGTGTGAAGAATTTAATTTTGTTGTATTGATAACTCTGGGCTCTGACTCGGTCTTTGGACAGCAACGGGCGTTCGCTGGCGTACCAGAGGGCCCATTACTAATTGTCCTTGCTTTCGTGGCATTATTTTCGGAAGCTGATAAGCCGGCTGCGGAATTTTGTCCGGCGTCTGCGCCTCGTTCACGGGGTCTGTGACAATATTTCTGGCGTCCACGACAGGACCTTTCTGGTGCAAATTGTGTGTCAATAGTAGGAAGAGAGAGTCGAGGGTCGTTTACATTACCATCGTAAACGATTTTAAGTGTTGCACCACGTTTTGCTACTTGTGTGCAGAGAGGAGTTCGACAGTAGAAATCTAGGCACATTTTTTGCACGCGGCTAGTTTTTGAAGGGCATCATGCATCTAGAGAAGTTAGCTGCCCTTGGTGTAATGCCCTTGGTGGTGATGGGTCTTTCCGAAGCTGAACTACGGAAGTGGGTTAGTCAGAAGGAAAAAGAAGCTGTAGAAAGAGTGAAGCAAGTGGCCGAAAGGGCCAAAGAAGAAAGAGAGGGGAAGGAGCGACAGATAAGAGAGAAAAGAGAAGCAAAGGAGCGACAGATAAGAGAAGAAAGAGAAGCAAGGGAGCGAAGTATAAAATAACAACGAGAAGCCGAAATAGATGAGAGAAAGACAACGACAGCACAAGCTAGAACTCGAACGACTTCATTTACAGCAGTGCACAGATGCTCCCGCTCAGGCCAGAGGTGATAGCACTGAAAGAGAAGAAACTAGCTTCCGTCTGAACCCAATCAAGCTGTTGTGGCATTCGATGAAATATAAGATGACCTGGGTGCTTATTTGCACAGATTTGAGACAGTTGCTAAAAGCCAGAATTGGCCAGAAGATCAATGGGCAGTGCGTTGAGCACGTGTTTGAGTGGCGAAGCACTTAGTGTGTACGGTAGACTGACGCCAACCGATGCCTCTAATTATGGGAGGGTGAAAGCCGCTCTATTAAAGAGATTTAGATTCACCGTAGAAGGCTTCCAAAACAAGTTGAGGACCGGAAAGCCCGCCGATGGCGAGACTGCCACGCAATTTGCCGCGTGGCTCAGCAACTATTTTGTCAGGTGGACTGAACTTTCGGAGACTGCACAGGAGTACGGTGCGCTTAGAGAGCTTTTGATCAAGGAGCAATTCCTCATCAGTTGCCACCCGAGTCTGTCACTCTATCTGAAAGAAAGGAAAGCTAAATTGCTTCAAGATGCATTGGAATTGGCCCACCAATTTTTGGAAGCACAGGAAGGCACCAATCTCTCCAAGATCAAAAAAGAGGAGCCAGAGGACGCAATGAAACCGGCATCCGAAAAAAGGAGAAACCCTCAGTAGCCTGTTCCAAGGCGTTATCTTTGTAACCGACTGAGCCATCATGCTGGCAACGGCCGGAGCAATTTTACGCGCCCCAACCATGTCAAATGTTTTATATGTGGGCGAACTGGGCACAAAGCCGATACATGCCGCCAAGGAGTGAAGGAAGCAACCCAAGCATCCTTTGTGTATGCCCCATCAAAACATCAAGAAGACGCAAACGCCGACTTTTTTAGAACTTCGAGACGGAAAAAGAATTCCGGTCGTTAATGCGGTGGTGACACAACGCCGAGAATTTCCCGCTCAGGGAATGCCTGTACTTGCAGGAAGAATGGCAGAAAAAGAAATCACGGTGTTACGAGGTACCGGAAGCAGTACAGTGATCGTGTGAAGTGACTTGGTCAAAGGCAATGAGCTCACGGGCGAAAGCCGTTTAGTTTACCTGATTGACGGTACGGCTAGGAAGCTTTCCGAAGCCAAGATTGAGGTCGAGACCCCCTATTACAATGGGAATGTCACTGCGCTTTGCATGGACAGCCCACTGTATGACCTAATTTTAGGAAAGATCGAGGTAGTTTGCGCCCCACACGATCCGAAACCTTTGGAAGAAGAGCCGAAGATCGAACCATCGACGATTGAAGAGCCACGCGGAAAGCCGCCAACTGCTGACGAGGACAACGCGGCATCTGTCTTCCGAGCTCGAGCGAAGGCTTAGGCAAGGCCTTTCCAGCCCCTTTCCACGCCCAATTCCGAAAATAAACCGACCTCCCGACTCATAACTACGCAAAAAACCTCCATCGAAAAACGAAGGACAGGAAATACAAATTTAAAAACCGTTGACGATTAGTGCGTGGTGCAAGTGTTTTGATTGAGTGCATTGAATGTTTATTTATGCATCATAAACACCGTGTTGTTTTGTTTGTAAACTACACTGACACAGTTCTGTATACTTGTCGCACATGTTCTAATTCATATGTATGCCTTATTGCTACGCGAGATGTGTTTTTCTATAGTACAAGTGTAATTGTTACGCGAGAGATGTATTATTGTTTAGTGCAAGTGTACTTGTTACGTGACAGGTTTGTTATTGTGTAATATAAGTGTACTAATTACGTGAGTTATGTGTTATTGAGTAGCCCAAGTGAACCTGTGTGATTGGTGTTTGTACTCGATGTATCGCAAGTGAAGTGACGTGTGAATTGTGGTGGACTGATTTTTGGGCTTACGAAATCGTGCGCAGTGGACTCTTGTGCGCACTTATTTTGTGTTTTCTTAATATTATTGCATAATATTCTTAAAGTGGGGGGCAGTATCACAAAAGAACGCGTAATCAAGGCGCGCGCCGCTTGTCGCGCAAGCCAGCGAAAGAAACACGCCGGGCCCGCAGCAGCTTCAACAGAGGGGGAGAGCGCCTACGCCTCAAACAGCCGACACGACCAACGGAGTCTAGACGTCTAGAAGCGTTGACTAAGCGACGGTAAACAGAGAGAGAGAGCACGGGCACCGAGACACCTTCTCACCCGGCCAGTCGAGAGAGAGCTTACTACAGCTTGAGCGTGCGCCAACAGCATTAGTCATCACCCCCACCCCCCTAGACGACGCTCCGACGGCGGCGGTCGAAGATGCGAGAATTGACTAGAATATTTCGAGGCTTTGGCTATGCTACGGGATCACGACTCCGACCGAAGGTTCGAGAATGACTGTCGAAGGCTACAAAAACGGCGTGCGAGAATCAGAAGAGTTCAGAGAAAAGACCGCTCCGGTGAAGAGATGTCACGTGAAGACTGACCGTCTGCGGAAGAAGGGATTCCCCGGCAAGCTAGTCGTCGAGTTCATCGAGCGTCTGCATTTCCGGAAGAAGTTCCATTCTTCGAGATTTGCCCGAGCTACACCGAGATCGTCTGACTGAAGGCCAGCACGCTGAATACGATTGGACACTTAGTGTTCCTATTCATTTTGTACTTTACGTGTTGGACTCTTAGTGCCTGTCGTTAATTATTTTCCTGTGTTTTGTGAATACCCTTGTGATTTCTATTGTGTTTTGTCTAGCCTAAGTGTGCAAGTGTGTGTGTGTAACTTACCTGGTGTGAAGAATATAATTTTGTTGTGTTGACAACTCGGGGCTCTGACTCGGCCTTTGGACAGAAACCGGCGCTCGCTGGTGCACGAGAGGGTCCATTACTAATTGTCCTTGCTTTCGTGGGATTATTTTCGGTAGATGATAAGTCGGCTTTGGAATTTGGTCCGGCGTCTGCACCTCGTTCACGGGGTCTGTGACACTATGAGGCACCAACACTCACGCAGTTGGGGGCGGTAGTAAAGGAATAAAAATGTATAAGCACACCATTCTGCTACTTTCAAATTAGAACACGCTGTCACCTTTGACCGGAGCGTTTCGGCGGTGTCAAAGGTGAACAGAAAGCCGTGGTCCTTGTTGTAGCCCACCATCGCCTGGAACGCCTGGTCGATCTTGAATGAGCTGTTGTACCGTTGATCATTACAGGCCTGTCGAAAGGCGAAACGGCAATTTCATCGCAGTTGAATCGTTTGCAGGTGTCCAGGAAATATGCTGGCCAGTTTATAGCCCGAATCGAACAAGGGTTTTTTGTTCGCTGCCTCGTGAAATGCGCTCAGACCTTGTATGCCGAAATATGGTAAGCATGACCTTAAATAGTTGAGCTTATTTCTCGTACCGCGACATGCTACCGCGATGGTTATGCACTTAGCAGATATATACACGGACAGTGCAAATTTCCGGAATTCGATTCTGTTTTCAATTAGGGCAAAATAATCTCCTAGTTTACGTACAGATACTTTGAACAAAAGACTCAAAAAAGACTAAGTGTCCTTCAATTAGGAAATTGTCCTAAATGTCCTTCGTAGGGAAGAGAGGTGATATGTGCATCAAGTTAATTTAAAAGGTAGGATACTCAACGCAGTATTCCCATTGAGAGATATACCACGTTTGTAGCATGACTGAAACAAGTTATGCTGCAGTTAATTCTCATCCTGCGCAAGACCAACCAGTAAAAACGGGACATTCAGGTTTACTTTAAACGAGCCTGTATGTTAATCACTGAAGGCTTTCGTTACACTGTAGAATACCCTGCAGAATTTAGTCTCAACTTTCAGTCTCCTTCAATCTAAGTGCACATGTGGCAATATGGGAAGCGTAAAAAGCAGTGAACTGAAACATCAATAAAAGAAGGTATAAACAAACAAACAAATGTCTGGGCCTGTGTACTATGTGTGTGCGCTTCTTTATTGTAACGTCAATAAAAGAAGGTATAAACAAACAAATGTCTGGGCCTGTGTACTATGTGTGTGCGTTTCTTTGTCACTGTGCAGTTGTCCAGTACCCTAACAGTGCTAATCACGCCGTTGACGCCGACAGCTCCAAGAAATGATCACACGAGACACCACACAGCCTAAGTGTAGAAGAAAGCCGGACGCGATCACTGTGCGTACGATGATAATTAGGCTTAGCGCAATTCGTTTGTAGATTGGGCTATACTGACAAAGGTTTTCCACGAACATACGAACTAAACAGACCATCAAAACAGAGAAAGCATAGAGAATGCTTATTGGTGTGTTTAAATGATAATGTCAATTAATAATGGCATAATAATGAAAGTGAACGAAAAGATACACTGCCCCAAACTGCAGCGCTGAGTTTCTGATTGCTCACTTCACGCCAAAGGCACCGGGCATGGAACGTCCTTAGAACAGCAGAAATATCGCAGTAGGCTGCCTGTTCTATTTGACAGCTCCTAGTCTCACGTAGAGAAAGCTTTCATTTTTACAAAAGTGGTGATTGGGGCGTGTTGGTTGATCATCGACAGGGACTTCGAACAACCAGCACAGGCAAAGTAGGATTACGGAAGACCATGTTGTCGTCTTCCGTAAGTCATGTTTTTCTTTGCTGTTTGTTCGTAACAACGATGTTCTCATTTTAAGGCTAATCACGGACATTTGGCGACCGACGTACTTACCAATGCAATCCAGGATGTCTGCGTGATTAGCGAAGGGTGCTTCGAGAACTTGCACGGCATGCCAAGCTGGTATTTTCCGGGACCGTTGGGATCATTGTCAATTTCCGTTGGCTTATACCAACGGCCGTCCATGCCAACGGACACAGCAAACGAAGTGCTTCGAGTCCACGCTGTCTGATTGACCGTCATGCTCCAGATGGTGTTGGCCTGATTATTCGGAGGGACCAAGGCAAGCGATCGTCTCAATTGATTTATTTGAAAAAATCCAGAGCTTTTACCACAGAAATAAAGGTACATTGCAAGGTGTGTGAGCTGCCATAGCGTAGCACTTCGCTCAAGCAAGAGTACAAATACGAAATGCCGACAATGGTGCAACATAGACGGCGTAGGTGCAAGTACCCCCCCCCCCCTCTTCTTACACACTTGTATGTGAGTGCGGCGAACAGTTCTGTTTTATGGAGTTATTGTATACGCAGGCCGTTGCGGTAAACCTGAATGTGTTGTGTAGAACCATGAGGCAAATTCACAAAGATGCTGCAGTTTCGTGAAGGGAAGAATTAGTTAATATTTAAAAAGGTATCATGTCAATTGCTGCTCGATGCTGCGGTGAGTGAAAAGTGATGAACGAGAAGGTGTGTCGTTGTCGGGCATGTGTTCGCGCAATGCGGGCCAGAGAACATTCGCCCAGCATCGGACGTTCACTTTAGGCAGTCAGCCAGCAACCTCTGCTTCAATAACCTCAGGGCAACCCTCATCCCAGACGTTTCACCGCTTGCATCTCTGCCACCAGCGCCGCATTGTGCCCTCCCTTCGGCCAAACACCAAAGCCAGCGCCAATAGCAGCAGAAAGGGCACACCTGCCAGTCCTAGGGCACGCGAAATGACAACACATGCCAGCATGGAACAAACGGCAAGCTACAAGAATACACGTAGTGAAACTTGATTAGCGCAAGCAGACTTAGTGACCATTTGTCGCGTTGCGAGGGGATGTCAATAGAAATCAACATCAAGGCGCATTGCGATGGCTTCCTGCTATGATCAGATTCCACAGATTTCGAAAGTCCTGCGTACCATCTGCCACAATCTTGGCGCTGTCAGGGCAGGAGGGATAAGTGCAGGAGGGGGGCGATGACGTAGCCAAGATGTAAGCGTAGTGGAGAGTGGACCCGCGTTCTTCTCCTCTCCCCTCCTCCACGGCTGGGCCCTCTCGGGCAGGTCTTCAATTGCGGTGACACTCTCGGCGTAGCGCAAGGCCGGAACGCACCATGAATACGCAGGGTGTCCTCAATGGCGTCACATTAGCTAAAAACATCACGTTAAGTGCGACTATAAATATTTGAATGCCTCATCATTAAAGTGCTCATGTGATCGAAAACCCATCTGTCGTAGGCTTGTGTATCGCAAAAGAGTGGAGTGGAAAACAGGCCGACGAAATTGAGGAGGTAGGATGCACCTGACAGACGCGGCCCGCTGGAATGCGGCTCCGCAGAGGTGGCGCTCGGCGTCAGCCAATGAACCAGGGTGGCCAGGGTTGGCTAGCTTGCACCCAACAGGCTACATTTGAAGCCTTGTGGTGGGAAAAATTTCATGCTGGCGACTTTGTTGCCTACTTTTAAAGCCAACATTCTCTGATAAGAACTACGACCAAGCCGAAATATTGCGTTCAAATGGTATTCAGTGTACCACGCCTATTATGCCACAAACAACTTGAACGATCGAGCTTCATCACCATGAGCATCCCTTAAAAAGGGATGGTGCAAACTCCACCATATTGAGCATTAACAGCATGTTGATGATGAAATCTGGACGGGTGACTCAGGATCCTCACCTAATCGGGATTTGTTATTCCGGCGCAAATGATTGGTGATGCAAACACGCTATTCAACGTTAACTCTAGTACCGGCAAATGTGGTCTCTTTTTATTGATATGTCAATGTATTCCTACATGGGCTTTAATATGTAAGATTTTATTGCCGACTAGGGACTTCTTATACATCACTTGAGAAAATATTTTTTGTCGTGCAATTTTTCAGCCATATATTGGCATGTTCATATGCCAAATTTCATCGTCGACCATAGGAAACAGCTACTTTCATGTTTGCCATTTGCTGTAATGTTTGACTTGTGTCCACAATAAAGAGATTCGTTGTTTGGCCTGAAGCACGTGTTTCTGTTAAATGTATTTTCCATCTAAATATTCACGCTAACGAGTAGGAGCCGAATATCGTAAGACACTTTTTTAAACGACTCGAGGGGCACTAAACATAAGGGTTTCAAAAAAAAAACAGTTTGACAATGGACCTCAGAAGGTTTTTCTTTGCGTGATTGCCCATGGGGGCAGCTTGGCGACTTTTTTGTCTACTTTTAGCGATTTCTTGTCTACTTGGACTTTTCATACTTGCTGCCCTGTGCACTTAGCTCCTGACCCGCCGCGGTGGCTTAGCATTTCGATGTGGACGAAACGCAATAACGCCCGTGTCCCGTGCATTTGGTGCGCATTAAAGATCCCCTGGTGTTCAAAATTAATCCAGAGTCCTCCACTACGGCGTGTTGCATAACCAATCGGGATTTCAGCGCGTACACCTCAGAATTTCACACCCGTGTCGAGCGTTCCGATAGTTACGTTAGTGGTTCCGTTTCTGTTCTGCGTGCTGTATTGGCCGTTGCTGCTAATGGTGATTTATTGGCATCCCCTTTGAAATGGGGCGGTGACAAATTATCACCTAACCTGCTCGATTTAATCAGGTATACGTCACATGCTTTTCATTCTACCATTTTAACACTAAGGTGTTTTATCCCGGGTTTCATGACTGATTTCCGGCAACGGATGTGATAGGCGTCATCTAGGAGCGGTGAAGCAATGTACAGTGTAGTGACACTCACGAGCGCCGACAGAGAGCGCTTCTGTAGTCACAACACAGCAGAGGGTCCAACGCGGTGTAGCCATAGAATAAAGAATCAAGTGTAAACCGGCTTCGTGACTTTGTAAACTCATCATTTTCAACGACGAACTGCGTAATAAATAATAAAATAAACATTAGTAAAAGTGCCTGACGGCAGGATTCCAACCAACGCCCTCTAGCACAGAAGCACAACATTGAAACCATTACGCCACGGCCGCTTTCTTTCTTCTTTATTGCCTTGCATGTCACAGAGCTTACGAGCTCAGACGAACAGAATTAAAAGATCATATATCGGTGACCCGTCAGCTCTTTGCTGACTACATATCATTAGTATTTCGGCATCTTGGAACCCACTCCGGTGCATACGTCTGCGCCTTCTGCACTTAGACAAAATGCGACACAGATTCGCAAAAAAGCTCGTGAACGGGTCTACCATCGATATCTCCATTGTGTACGGCCGTCCGAGTTCGCCATGTGCTGTGCAGGCCCAGGAGTATAACAAGATCGAAAGGAATGCCATCGTCGTTTTAAACAGTGAGAAAACGTATTCCATGCGGATTTTATGGCAACTCTTTTTTCAGAGTTCTCTAAGAAGTTCCAGAAGAACATCCCACTCCTGCAATCTAAAAACACATGCTCAATTGTCTCTGGTTCATTTACGGCATGGCCGCCTGCACCGACACGCGGCTTAGAGCGCCCTTATCAATTTCTCGCGGACAAGTCAGCGCGTTGAGACGCCTGGCGCGTTTCGAGGCCGTTATAGCCAACAGGACGCCACGCGCGAAGCAAACATGCAACACGGTCGCCGTCCCGCAAATTGTGCGCCTTTCACTTGAGCGGACTGTGAGTTCATGAAGCAAACACGCAACAGCTTCTGTAAAGACACGTTTCACTTTCGTGTTCTACCAACGCCTCCTCTAGAAAGATGCCTGCGGCGTCGCTCTCTCACCCATTGTAGCCGTCGTGCCTTGAGTTGCGGTCGGTTGTAAAGAGATGGGGGAAGGTTTACGTTGCCTACGATTCTCACTGGGTGAGAATCGCATTCTCACCCAGTGAGAACTCTTTCGCATTCCAATAGGATGTGCTGAGTGGTCTCCGGATTTTCGCTGCAGCATACACATGCCTCATATTGTTTCGAAATTGGAAAGAGATCTAGCAGAGTCGCCGCGTGTCGGGCACTGTTTCAACCACGGATAGTGTGGATGGCGCAACGCGTCGTCTGCTAGGCACTAAATGTTTACATGTGCGTGTACGGCGTAAATGTTTTCAAATATCCGTTTTTTTCGTGGTTGTAGCACAGTCGTAAATGCTTGCCTATATTTTTTGATGTAGAACAAAAGCATTTAGCCTTGCGATGTCGTCTTTGCGCTGTAGTACGATCAGTGACTGGCAGTCTCGAGCGCGCGATTTATGATTGTCCAACCCTCTGCTCGCCACAATCAGATCAATTTTATTATCGCTTCGTGTTCCGAGTTTATCACAAGAAGCGCTTTAGTTCGTTTCAAACAGAACAAGCAGTAGCAGCGGGATGTGAATGACGTGCGTTAGCGACTTGCCACATATGTGTTTATCACTCCACAATCTCTGTGATTCCACAAAATATTAACGCGGAGCCGTGAACATCACACAGCAGCAGACAAAAAAACGTAATCATGCACGCATATCGTATCACGTGATCACGTATTTCTCTTGCTTTTGCCCCTCAATCAACACAGATTTCTTGTGCAATTTACTTCCTCTCTTCACTGCGGCGCTGTTCGCATGACGTAACACAGTCGCTACTATTCGCTGCAATAAAAGAACGTAATGATATTAGCTCCTCAAATAATTACGCATAATCTTGCAAGGGCGATAAAAATAATGTCGTCCCAAGCATTATGATGGTCCCACTAATGTAATGCCACTCACAGTGGCCAATCTTGTCTACTTTACCATAGGAATTGTTTGCATTTCACAGCCAATAAAAAAAGTCACAGGCCTGCGCAGCACACGCAGCAAAGTCACAGCGTAAGCTGGTGGATTGGCTCAAGAGTAGCTCCAATGTCCGCACCACACACAATAGGATCTTAGCAGCAAAGTCTCTTCGCCTCGTTTTGACGAGAACGATCTGAACTGTCCGCCTGGCGTCGACGGTGCGGCTTGTAATGCTATCTGCACAGCAGTCTGCTGAGCCCGATGATGCCTGGTTCTAGCCGCGCACGTAGCTCTACGATTCTATTCTTCAGCAGCTGTTCGTACCTTGCAAGGAGACGTCATAACGCGTACCGAAGAGGTATCCAGAATACGTGGCGCACATCTAACATCCCTTCACTCGTGGCACGGTACGTTGTTGTTGATGATGATGATCGTTTATTGGAATTTTCAAAACGGGCTTGTGAGTCACCTAGCCTGCTTGAGTTAGCCAGGTCCAGTTACATGCAGCATGTAACTGCTATATGCAACTTACATGTCGGGCACGCTGCGTTTGCAGGTGCCTTAACTAGATGGCGCCCCGATACTGGTCGAGGCTCGTGATCGCGTTGATTGCGCGCCTTGTCTGAATCGCACCTCGTCGTCTGCGCCTACGCGCCTGCTTAGGGCGTGTTTATAGAGAATTTTTTCGCTGCCAGATAGCAAGTGCTGGTATGGCTCAGTGGTAAAGTATCCGGGACTCGCGCAGCCGCCTGGGTTCGATTCCGGCGCCGACCGGGTACTTTTTTCGCATTGCCGGCGATAGCGGTTACGGTCACCCGCGGCGGAGGCGGCGGCGGACATCATAGCGAACCGAAACAGCTATTGTAATGAGCCCATAACAGCTTACGCTCTAAAAAATGTAACGGAGGTGTATGCGTACAGTTGGTCATGTCGAGTGCCCATTCACTTGCAACTTCACATTCGTTGTATAGGAATACAGACTTTTTATGCCTGTGAATTCTCGCAGAGAATGCGGTATTATTTAACTTGCGCGACAATATCAACAGGGTAGGTGGAAGGCAAGCGAAACAGACACTGTGGCTCAGTACCAGCCGTCCGTTTACTGACAGTTTGCGCTTCTTTAAAGTAAATAGAAACGTTCTGCGCATTTCGCAGTAAAATGTGCCGTTCGAGGGCAATATAAGATCAGTTCGATTCAGTGAGTAGATTTATTACCAAAAAATTGGGCCAAATCACTCAAAGCGAAACTCCGCCGTGTAAATTTCAATACGCGCTACCGGACGCCTATCCACACTAACGAGGTGAAGGTGCTGCCAACTGCAGTTCACTCTCACCACCAATTGTGAAAAGTAACGATTGGCACCGCCCCTACTAAGAAAAAAAAACGCTTAACCTTACACGCGGTCACACAACGCTTGAAACAACGAAGCTGGGCGATCATAACCCCGCATTTTCCAGAAGTGCGCGCGTACTTTTCATCTTATCACTCATTATGATGATAATTTCTTTTCGCGCGTCTCGGACTTACGGCCGTCACTGCTGGTTGCATAGGGCAGCTTGCAACACCGACACCGCATTCCATTGCCGACAACGCGTTCCAGGAGACCCGCTCCGTGAATGCGTCTCTCTCTCTCTCTATCTCGCTATGATAGCGCGCAAAACCTCTTCACTTCACAGAGCACAAGCGTACGAGCGCACCAGCTATTGACGAAGACGACGACGCTCGAACGCATTGATATGTTTCGCATAAATGCATATTTGCAGGCGTGGCTGTATAGCCTAGATAAAGAAAAATAACGGGAAAAAAGTGGCTGTTTAGCCTAGTGGTGACGACGCTCGCTTTCGGACCGGGGGTACGCGGGCTCGAATCGCGCCTCTGCAAGGAAGTTTATTTTAATTTTTTTCTTGGTAGTTTCTTGATACGCACCACAAATTACGGCTGGCTTAAATAGCTCCGCTGTTAAAAAAAATAAAAATAACGCTTCGCCATCGTATGAATCCCATTCATCCCTCTATTTTACATCTCAGCAAAAAAAAAGCGATCCACACGAATCACTGCCGCACTTTCTTGGGCCGGCATACTTATTGCTTGAATAGAACATTTTACCTGTATCCTCAGAAATATGGCTGATATGATTAACGCAAGTGTTCCGCTGTAGCGGTGGTGCGGCTGCCACAAAAGATGTTTTTGGTAATAATAATGTCCGATATACCATGAAAAAGCTTTGACGCCAGTGACGCGTTGCCTGTTCATAAGTTTAGTTATGTGCACAAGACATCGTAGGGAACAAATGCAATCGTAGTGGGATTATTTCCGTGGGTTTAGGTTATGCCAAATAAGAATTCGCGTGTAGACAACTGCTTTTAGGAAAGACTTGCGGTATGATTCCGGGATGGTAATTCGCCTTGAGGATGTAATGCAGTTATATTGTTATGCTTAAATTCCAGCTGCTTAAATTGCATTGCCGATTGACAATTTCCGAGTGACAATTGTGCTTAAATTGTATTGCCGAATGACAATTTCCATATAACGTTCGTGCCAACGTGCCAGACATTTCATTTTGTCGCCCTAACAGCCTAAATAGGACAACACTTAGGAATCAAGGCTTTCTCACAGATTTCTCTGTAATCTCTTGATGTAGAATGCTCAATTTAGCCTAACATGCAGTCGTTGTAGCTCTCAGCTGGTCTAATGCGACATCGGAATCGCATTGAATTGAAGTATGTCAATTTGAGACACTGTGTTGCCATGAAACATCTATTTTTGTCGCGTTCACATAACACAAATATGTTCTTTCAATGAGGGCATTTTTTTCTCCAGCCACTGCTTTCAACATTTCCTTACGAGTGCAAGTGACGTAAATTAAATTTACTTTAAGATGCTAAGGAACTCCAAAGAAACCGTTAATAACATTACGATGCTGAGTAGGTGGCATGATTGAAATTAAAATTACCACGGAATTTACTTACCAGACGGACGCTATAAATACTGTAGAGCTCAGGAGGGAGTAGCTGCTTGGTCAGTATGGTAGGTGGAACCATATGGCAGCTGGCGTATTTGTAGTCTTCAGCTGAGTAATATCCCGCGGCAATAAAAATGTCCACTGGATGCATCCTGCGACACAACACATAAGTAACTTTCGTCATTCTCTTTCGTGGAGTACTATCTTTGTGTACATGTTCCCGAACAATATCGTAGCGCAATATTATTCCTTTTATCACCAAAATAGTTTGTACAGAATGAAGGACAATAGCCGATACTACGTTTTTGCATGTTCATGCTTCCTAAGTTTGCCAATTTGGCTGGGAATCTCCCGAATTGCGACAAATCTCCCCTCCATTGTACGGACAAGGCCATAGGACAAGGCCCGAAAAACTGCCCAAACCTCACCGCAAAAAATAAATCATTTAAAAAGTTCGCTTGAATCCTTCATTTCTCTTTCAGCATTTCGGCATATTTGTGGCACAAAAAGCCGGGCGCACAGGCTAAAAGCCACAAAAGGCTTCACTGGGTCTGTACCCAAGAATTGCGCTTTCACAGGTGGAAAACAAGATGTTCGTATACGACAAACATACAATAACTCAACTATACATGTAAAATACAATGCTAACAGTTTAGAAACTAACGCTAAGAACAAATACTTTTCTGCACTACATCAAAAATTGCACAGAAGAAAAAGCAATAACAACACTATAGAAAACAATGCTACTGGATAGGAAAGTTGGCAATGTAAATCAGATGTTTTTTTCGACCATAGTTAGTACGATCCCGTGGCCAAAACCAAAAACTGCGTGCGCGTATGCCAGACATACACTCTCTCTGTCAAAGTAGCAAGTATCTTCAAGTAGAAATTGTTTGTTTTAATGTCTTATTTGTAATGTGTCATTAGTTGAGATTCGTACAAGTCGGCAACAGGTATTGCGTTTACGTTTTTTTGCAGATAGGCCTGGAATTCTGTGTGCGATGTACTGAGCTTTGACAATGAAACGGACTGCACTTTTTGGTAATCTAAAAAATCTCATAGTCTAGGTACACATTGTGGTTCCCTAAAAATGTATCAATAGCAGATTTTCCAGAGGAAAAGCAAATTAAATATGAACAGTTTTACATTCTCAGGCAAAAGATAACGTATGGGCGTTAGCATACCAACCGTGCGAGAAAGGCTGAAACAAACAAACTCAGAATGCGAGTATCAGAGCATGTTTCATTATGAACTATAATGAACAGCATCAACGACCTCAATACCTTGTATACCAAATAAAATTGTCTCATAAACGCTGACTTCCTTCTTTTCAGCTCTAAATAAAGCCATCACTAACTCTAACTAAGCCATCACGGCTGCATCGTGATTAACTATATGCGCTATGTAACTAGTCGAATTCAGATCTAAATCCAAGACATTTTTGCGTAAGCAATGTAGAGTTGAGTCCGCTTTAGATTGAGACATACATGAATTAGGGAATGCGTGTGATGCAAAGGAACAATATGCGTTACATAATGGTCAGTTCCTTTGAGTCAGCTTCGCCCTTAGATAATCCTGTTATGCAGTGGAGCATAATAAATGTGAAAAATTGGATACTGTCACGGGACATTGTACGTTTTCCTTATTTATACACGCACGATCGCGTCGTCTCCGGTCACAATAAAAGTGCCGATACGTCTATTTACTGTACTTAAACCACATAAAACCAGGAGACAGCGAAGGCAAGGAAAGCATCGGGGAAATTAAGTGTAGTTGAAATTGGAATATAGAAAATAATGAAGAAAAGGGAAATGAAAGTGGGCGAAAAGATAACTTGTCGCCGGCGGGAGCCGAACCCGCAACCTCTGCATTACGCGTGCGTTACACTACCAATTGTGCTACGGCAACGGCCATCAATTCGTCCACTAACTTGGGTATTTATGTTTACTAGATCTAGCCCTAGTAGTGTTAGCCAGCGCCACTCCGAACCATGGTGGGCGGGTGTGGAACATCCTTTTCAGCCCGATGACGTCACTAAACACGTGATCTTGTGAGAGCAGGCACGTGGCTAATAAACCCTCGCATGCTACGTAATGACATCAAGGCTGCCAGATTCGAGACCCTCGTAATGAAATACGAAAGAAGAATGGGAACCGAGGGGCTCGATTTTATTATTCATAACCACATAAAGCCAGCAGACAACGAAGGCAAGGAAAGCATCGGGGAAATTAAGTGTAGTTGGAATTGGAATATAGAAAAGTCACTCAGGGCGCTTTGTTACGTTGCTGTGGCCCATAGAAACAGAATTATGTCTTTTCTTTTCTTTTTCCTTTTGTCTTCTACTGCAGACAGAAGCCGGAAGCAAGTTGTCTATTCGGACACATGTCCAGGGACCCAATGTTGTCTGCCCGGCAAGGCATCAGCCTGCACATATCTAGAGGCCAAAGCTAGTAGGCCACTTGGGTCGCTGGGTGAAAGAGGTCAGAAACAAACTGGGCAAACCTGAAAGTAGGTAATGTTCCCAAAGAATGCTAATCCCATTATTAACCAAGACCAAAAAAATTGGTCCGTGTCATTGGTACTATTAGCGAGATCCCGAGACTATACAATACATTACTGCACGATAAAAATGAAATAAAGAAATGATAGCAAACTCTGTTTCTGGATTTTAACAAAGGTGTCATTTGCAAAACATGCAGAGGAGCAACAAATCAAAGTACCATTAGCTTTTGATAGCTTACGCATTCGTATGTCTCTACTACCGGAGAACGGTATGCGTGGTGCACAGAAGTGTTGGTTGGGGCGCATTGCACTCAAGTACGCTTTCGGCACAGGAGAGAATAACTGACATAATTGTGTTTACAATGCGCCTAATATATTTCTGATAGAAGTTATGAAGGTTGTCTATTTGCACATCAGCTTCAATTCCAGTAAATTTTGTGGTTATTGTCATGTCCGCTGCCGGAGCGGTGATGCGAGCGAAACACTGACGCCCCTCAGATGTAGCGACGTACCGAAAAAAAAGCCCCGTGTTTATTAGACAGCCGTTTTTTGTCCCTTTTCCTCAGTGACGTCACAGAACCTCTGCACACGAGTGCTTCATCAGATCAAAGATAACCGATAACACTACATCTTCCGTTTTTTCACAACACATAGAAAACAAATGAATCACACAACAACCGAACAGTGTGAATCATATAAGTAGGATCAGTATGAATCGCGAATCGCAACAGCACCGAACTGCAGTATGCAGGTCTCAACTGTAGGCATATCGCTGTGGCGGCCTTATTTCTCGACAGTAGCGTGTCATATAACCAGCGGGTCTCCCGTCCTCATATGAGGCAGCAGCAGGCATTGAATTGGCGCAGAAGGCTCTGCCGAGGCCTTGTGTTCCTCGAATTGGCCTACAGCGTCCGGAGTCGCAGGAACTTCATAGGACGGGTCATGCGCGCCGGTTCTCTCGCTGTACCGGAACAACACGCGTCTGTTTCTTTCTAGTTCAACCCCGTCGTCCGTCCGCACGCGATAAGACCGAGGCCGCATGGCTGGACTCAACACTTTTGCTGAAATTTCGCTGTGTTTTATCCATACCCGGTTTGCTGGGGCGAGTAGAGGTAGCTGTGTTACCGCATGGTGACGGTCGTAGTCGAGTTTTTGCTTATTCCGCACTGTCTTGTCTTTGTATCGGAGGCTCCTGAGACCACTCGTAATTGACGGTACTAGCTTTTTCGGGTGCATGGGAAGCGTAGAGTGCAACCGTCTTCCCATCAATCGCTGCACTGGGCTTGTACCCAACGGACTTGGGGAGTCCCTATATGCTAGAAGAGCCAGGCAAGGGTCAACCGATTTTTCCAACACCCGGTTTATTGTCTGCGCTGTACGTTCGGCCGCTCCATTTGACTGCGGGTACCTAGGGCTGGACGTGACGTGTTGGAAGATATAACTTGTCGCAAACAATGCAAATTCTGCAGAAGCGAATAGAGGACCATTGTCTGTTAAGACAAGTTCTGGAACCCCGTGCCTAGCAAATATACTCTTGATTTGCACAGTAACCGCCGCCGAGCTCGTGGAAGATAAAAGGGAAAGCTCTGGATAGCGCGAAAATTAGTCTACGACCACAAGGTACGATCTCCCGTGCAAATGGTAAAGGTCAGCTCCTACCTTCAGCCAAGGCAAGCTGTGAGACCCTGATGGTATCATGGGTTCGGCTTTATGAACGCGCAGTCTCGCGCACTCTCTACAACTGTTTACCAGAGCTCCTAGCTCGGCGCGGTCTCCGCGCCACCACACAGATTCGCGGGCCCTTCCTTGCGCGACATTTCGCAATGCCCTGGTGACCAACATGCAATGAACAAAGTACTTCACTTCTAACATTCTGAGGCACCACGAGACGAGACCCATGCAGAAGCACACGGTCACATATTTTTCTAATCGCTATCACTATTTAAATTGCGATAGTAATTATATGGAGACTCCAAGCGGATTTCTGCCATCGGCGTAGCCGTCGTCGTCGCTGTGAGGTTCCGTATAAAGTCGAAGGGCGATAAAATCGTTGCTGCGCACCGTATGCTGTGTGTGCGAGTGAAAGCGCACGAGGGAGGCGTGCTTTCATGGAGAGCTAACGGACGGCGGAGAGCAAACGCGACTTCTGCCGTCGTGCAAAGGGCTGTGGGGGGATGGGAGGGAGGGAAGGCAGCGTTTAGCAGCGGCACCAACTGCGTATCTTGCGACCGGGTGCAAAGGGAACTGGCGACTCAATCTCCCACGCGAAAGGAGGAAAGCAGGAAGCCAGCGCGGGAGGTGCGGCTTCTACTGGGCCAGCAACTGCGTACTTTGCACGGCTACGGGCTGTCGCACGCACAGTATTTTGAAAGAGACATCCACACGGCTCTTACCTTTGTATGTGCTGTGCTTTTGCCGCTCAGTTTCCGTTGACGCAATAGACCGCACGAACCTTCGATCGCGGCTACTGCGCGTTTGCTCAGGCCAGCGTTTTGACAATGGTCGTCTTCGGTCAAGTGTGATCTATACATGTTTGCGTGTGTGCGCTGACACCATGCTTGTAAGCGAATATGCCCAAGTTTATGCAGCCGACAAAAACAACTATCCCTACTCCGTATAGTTCTCTACTAATTTGCTATCGCAACAGTGCTTCACCTTTCGGGAGAAACTACGACTTTTTCATCCTTGCTTAGGCTCATTCGTTCTACCGGTTACGCCGAGGCCAACGCTCAACGCAGGAACGGGTGCTTAAGAGCTGCGCTCTAAAATTTAATGCAGTGATACATTCCTACGTAGCAGGGTGGCTTAAGATTGCTAGCCATGCGTCATTCTTTAGATGTTAAGACAGTTATTGCTTAGCATGTTTACCGTAATAGCGGTATCAAAGTCTGCATATGCAGCACGCTAAACGACCCATAGCGTTTAGCCCGCGCACGCTATTTGTCAGATTAATCGTTACCGTCCTTGCGTGGCTTACGTAGTTTTCGTAAAGCATAGCGGCGTTCCCAGCCGCCCCTTCGAACTGATTTTGGCTTTGGTTTTGTAGAATTCGCTTCGTTCGTAGCAAAAGACTTTGCAAACGGCTTTCGTATTGCCGCAGGCCGCTTCGAAGACACAGTATTATGTATAACCTTGAGGAGCTTTCATCGCATTATGATGAAGATTATTTAATGGCATCCCCTTTGAAACGGGGAAGTGACAAATAGTCACCCGGCCTGCTTGATTTATTCAGATATGCGACACGTCTTTTATCTAGCATTTTTGTATACATATCATCAATCTAAACCGCTACCTATGACTGTAACCGATCCGGTGGTAACAATCTCTTGCATGCTTTTTTCCATGAAAGCTCTAGACGCCTCTTACTTATCTCGACTGCTGACCCGTTGATGCTTTCGTTCACTTTTTATCCAAGCGCTTCTGCAAGCTTTATGTTGCCTGCGGCACTGACTGGCTGAATCTCTTCGTATTCCATGAGGATGTGCTGAGTCGTCTCCGGATTTTTGCTACAGCATACACATGCCTCATCTAGTTCCGAATATTTACTCCGGTATGTTTTTGTCCTTAGGCAACCCGCTCGAGCCTCAAATAGTAAGGCACTGCACTTTGTGTTACTGTACAGATTTTTCGTTGTAATATTTAACAGCGGAGCTGTTCTAGCTACCCGTAAAAAGTGGCGCCTGCTGTCGCAAAAACTCTCCGAGCTATGACGTCACTGCGTTGCCTAGCAACCACCTCGCGGAGCGGCGCGTGCCTCGCCTCTTCTGCGTGCCATGCACATGTTGCCTGGACATGTGACGTTAAGCAGGCGCGCGGCGCAGGCTTAACGAGCAGGCGCGTGGCGCGCCTGCTCGTTAAGCCGAGTTAACGAGCAGTGACGAGCAGGCGCGCGGCGCGCGCAATGCTAGGGAGATGGAAAGAGAAAATGAGAGCGAGATAGAGAAAGAAGTAGCAGCACCAACGAGGCAAGGCGCAGAGTTGCTGCCAACGCCGCCCGCGTTGCCTAGCCGCGCGTGCGCCGAAGTAGTAGTGATGACGTCACCTCGCGTTGCCTAGTAACCACCGGCGCAGGTGTGCGCTCGCTTCGCCCGACACAGACGCGGCTCATGCCAGGAACGCTGTCGCTCGTAGGCGCCTACGCGTCCAGTGCTAGTCACGCGAAATGTCGCGAAAGGAAAGGTACCTCCGAAAATGATAGCTCGAGAATACTTTCCCTACATGCGTAGTGAAGTTAAACCAAGTTAAGACCTAGTAGCAACCAAGTTATGACCTAGCAGTAGCAGCCAATAAGACTGGAGGATTGACACTTTCGTTGGGCCTAAGCTTTGCACGACCGATTGAAAACTTGCCCGCATTTTTTTTCTTCTCATTCTTGTAAATCTCTATGGTCATTTTTGTTTGCATTCTTTGCATCCAATTCATTCCCTCAGTTTCTGTCACTTTCTATCTGGTAACTCCTGGTTGTCTATTTACTTTTTTAATTTCCCTGTATTTGGTTGTGAACTTTTTGACCTCTTCCTCCATTCTGGCTTATATTTTTCAGGTACAGATACTTGTGCAGTTGAGCAGCCCATTTATTAAGGCGGAAGCCTTTAATGGCTCATTGTCAAGGTCATCTGCCGTCAACAGAAACTGTCATAGTTTTCCGGCCACCTGATTGATCTCCTCTGTGTCGTGACGTCTCTGTCGCTGGGCACAGGTGTGCGCTTCCTGATTGGCTCACGTGCGTGACGTCACTGTCGTCAAGTGCGGGTGTCGGGGTGGTTCGGCGCCGGGCGGGTCTGTCTTTCTTCGTCGTTGCTACAGTTGCAATAGCAACGGCGCCGGCTTGCCTATCCGTTTTGTCATCTGGTCCACTCATGCCCTGACGCCTGTAGCGCGCAAAGCTAGCATAGCACCGCCATGGAAGACGCGACTCCTCCTGATCCACAAACGGCGCTGCAGCCGTTCCAGGCGGCCACAAACTACTTTAACAGACACTTTAACAGGCAATGGTGTTAGGCTTCCGCCGTTTCACACTTTAGTCTCGACAAAGTCTCTTCCGTTTTTTTTTTTCATCCATGTTCCTAAATCCTTGTTCAAAACTAATTTTGCTCTGTGCATCGCTGACTTCAAAGAGGCCCAACCCATGTCACCCTGCACTGCCTCATTTTTGGTTTTACCGTGAGCTCCCAAAGTCAAGCGGCCTACCGATCTTTGGTTAACTTCCTACCCCGACAAGATATCCAATTTCAAGCACAGAAACCTCCAAGATTTCAGCACCACCTATTGGTGAAGTCGGGAGATAGGCGCGACGGCATATGACCATTGAGATCGGAATATATTGTTATTAATAATAATAACTTTGATAGGATGCGTTGAAGGTTAAATGCGCTTGGCGTTTTTTTTTAATGCCAGAAACAGGCAACGGCCAAGCGGAGCGAGTGCGATCACCAACAACAAGAATCGTCTTCTTCTTCGTGTTCTGCTGGCGCCCGTATTGGTCACTACTAAGGAGGTTTAAAAAATTGTTTTCTTAAACCTCCTTGGTCACTACAATCACTCCCCGGCGAAAAAGGCGCCATCCTGGCGACCTATGGAACAGGCAGCACTGGTGGGTCGTTGTGCGGCTTCAGTCGGTCAACATGAACTGTTTCGCGTCCGCGACGCCTTTGGTCCGTAGATGGCTGAATAGGCTCAATGACGTAGTTGACCAGGGACGTCGGTCGGAGAACCCGGTAAGGGCTGTCTTACATTGAGCTGAACATTGTAGAAAGGCCGGGAGTAGACGAGGGAACGCTGAGCCATACCAGCGTTCCAGATGAATATGATGGAAAAGACAAGCCTGCATCTCCGCTTTGTTTCTGTCTGGCCTGGTTTTGCGCGGTAAGTGAGCGTGCGATCTGACGACATTCTTCGGCATAAGTGGCAGCTCCGGATAGAGTCGTAGAGTCTGCAGCGTCGGGGCGATACAAAAGAATCTTGTCCATGAACGAGGAAGGTTCGCGACCATAAAGAAGAAAGAAAGGAGAGAATCCTGTGGTAGACTCAGTTGCGCTATTGTAGGCATACGCAACAAAAGGAAGGATGCGGTCCCAGTTAGTGTGGTCAGCGGAAACGTACGTAGCGAGCATGTCACCGATAGTGCGATGGAAGCGTTAAGTCTTACCATTGGTTTGCGGATGATAGGCGCTTGTAGTTCTATGGACAACGTTGCAATCGCTGAGCAGGGCTTCTACAGCCTCGGAGAGGGATGACCGACCACGGTCACTCAGTAGCTCGCGAGCTGCACCATGCCGAAGAACAAGGTTGCGAACGATGAACAAGCCGACTTCACCTGCTGTGGCCGCCGGAAGCGCTGAAGTTTCGACGTAGCGCGTGAGGTGGTCCACGGCGACGATAACCCAGCGGTTTCCATCTGGGGTGTATGGTAGAGGGCCGTACAAGTAAATGCCGATACGGTCGAAAGGCCGGGAGGGACAAGGCAATGGTTGGAGCGGCCCTTTTATCTGGTTAGTTGTGCTCTTGCGGCGCTGACACTTGGAGCACGAGTGGACGTACTGCCGAACGAAGCGGTACATTCCTCGCCAGTAGTATCGAAGCCGTAGGCGTGCGTACGTCTTTAGTACACTGGCATGGGCGCATTGCGGATTCGTGTGAAAAGAGTCACTAATGTCGGAACGTAGATGGCGAGGAATCAATAGTAACCGTTTACGGCCATCAGATAGGTAGTTGCGGCGGTACAGGAGCCCTTCGCGGTTGGTAAAATGGCGAGCAGTGCGCCGAAGCAAGCGGTCGGTGGTGCGGTGGTGCGGTGATGCGGTTGAGATAACTACTCTTGAAGAGAGGCTATCCAAGGATCCCGGCGTTGCTGAGATGGCATGTCGGCGAATGTAAGAGAAGAATCATAGCTTGAGACAGGCGCAGCACCATACTCATCAGGCAGTGGTGAGCGCGAAAGAGCGTCCGCATCCGAATGCTTATGGCCTGACCGGTAGACAACACGAAGTCATAGTCCTGTAGACGAAGCGCCCAACGAGCTAGGCGACTAGATGAGTCGTTTAATGACGACAACCAGCACAGGGTGAGGTGATCAGTCACGACCTGAAAAGGACGGCCATATACGTAAGGTCTAAATTTGGTGATTGCCCAAACGATAGCAAGACATTTTTTTCCGTGACAATTTCCGCTTGGGTGAGAGTGCGGCTGGCGTGCGAGACGACGTACTCTTCCAAGCTAGACTTACGCTGGGCTAGAATAGCGCCGAGGCCGACTCCACTAGCATCCGTGTGGATTTCTGCTGGAGCGTCTGGGTGAAAGTGGCGTAGAATAAGTGGGGATATCAATAGATGGCGTAAGGTGGCGAACGCGTCCTCGCCAGCTGTAGACCATGCCGAGATGCCTTGGCTGTTGGCAAGCAGCTGCGTTAAAGGAACGATAATGGACGAAAAATTGCGCACGAATCGGCGAAAGTACGAACACAGGCCTATAAAGCTACGGGTTTCTTCAACGTAGACGGCCTGGGGAACTCGGCGACGGCACGAAGCTTTGCAAGGTCGGGAAGGACACCGTCCTTGCTGACGAGATGGCCTAGTATGGTAGGCCGGCGGGCGGCAAAGTGCACTTCTTCAGGTTAAGCTGCAGTCCAGCATCTGAAAGGCAAGTCAGGATGCTTGCGAGGCGGTTCAGATGGGAGTCAAAGTCCTTCTAAAAGAATGTGACGTCGTCCAGGTAGCACAGACACGTGTGCCATTTGAGACCTCTAAGAATGTTGTCCATTAGGCGTTAGAAGATGGCAGGCGCATTACAAAGGCCGAATGGCATCACGTTAAACTCATATAACCCGTCTGGGGTTACAAACACAGTCTTCAGACGGTCAGTGTCATTCATAGAGACCTGCCAATACCCAGATCGAAGGTCCGAAGAGGAAAAGAACTCTGCTCCTGGCAATCAGTCGAGAGCGTCGTCGATTCGGGGCATCGGATAAACATCTTTTCGTGTGATCTCGTTAAGGTGCCTATAATCAACGCAAAATCTGATGCTACCATCCTTTTTCTTCACCAGCACAACTGCGGAGGCCCAAGGGCTATTTGAGGGTTGTATTACGCCACCATGAAGTATATCATTGACCTGTTCATCAATGACACGGCGTTCAGCGTGAGAACCTCTATATGGACGCTGGCATAGGGGTGCATGGGTGCCGGTGTCAATGTGTTGAGCGATGGCGGATGTGCGGCCCAAGGAAGATTTCTTATGACCGAACGACATCCGAAAGCGGTCGAGCAGTTCCAAGAGTTCGGTACTCTGGGCAGGTGGGAGTTCGGAATCAATTGACGGAAGGAAGGCCTCTAAGGAGGACGAATCGACGGTGGTAACTGTACTAATGTTGTCGACGAGAAGACTTGTGTCGTCAGGCAGTGGACTAGTGTAGGCGGAATCAACATCGTCATGCCGACCTATACATTCACCACGGAATAAGGTGGCTGGGGAAGAGGACCGATTCGTGACATAAATGGCGCTGCAAGAGTTTTCGACTGTGATAACTGCAAAAGGGAGGAGGACGTCTTTTCGAGAGGTGAAGGCTTCGGAGGACGCAAACAGGGCGGTGAAAGAGGGAGCATAGTCGCAAGAAAGTTGTACAAGAACACAAGACAAAGGAGGTATATCAGTATCCGTGGTAAGGACCACTCGCGAAGACGGCTTGTCAGATGCGGCTTCACACGTCGGCCAGAACTCAAGTTCGGCACGCGGACAGTCAACAACGGCATGGTTAGTAGCAAGAAAGTCCCAACCCAAAATAACGTCGTGTGAACACAGTGAAAAAACGACAACTTCGACTACATACAAAATGTCCTGACTGACAAGGCGAGCTGTGCATGCCATTGAAGGTTGAATGTGGTGCGCAGTTGCGGTACGCAGAGAGACGTCGGAAAGCGGAATCGTTATTTTTTTAGCTTGCGGCACAGTTCTCCACTAAGAATAGACACAGCGGCTCCAGTATCGACAAGTGCTTGCACAGAAACACCTTCGATATTCACGGTTATTTCGTTCGCAGTTAGAAATAGAGGCCTTGAAGTTGTCGACACGAGCGCAGTTCTTGCCACCGGAACTGCGATGGCTAGTTTTCCGCTTGGACGGCTGGGATGTGACGACCCATAGGGGAAAGTGAACGCGACGCCGTGAGGGCGACCGACGTGGGCAATAGTCACGTCGATTCGGTGAACAGCTGTTCATCGTTGAGTGGAAGGAGATCGGGTGTGGTGGCTCAGAAAGAAAGTAGCCTTGATTTACTTCACCCGCACTATTACAGTAAGGTATTGTAACGTAAGGTACGATAAGGTAAGGTACTACACGTTTTCCCGCTCAATTTATTCCAAACGCCAGTCAATTTAATCCGAGCGCCAGTCAAATTAATCCGAGCGCCATTCAAATTAATCCACGTGCCAGTCATTTTAATCCGAGCGCCATTCAATTTAATCCCAGCACCACTTAATTTAATCCAAATGCCAGCCGGAATAATCCAAACGCCAGTGAATTTAATCCAAGCATAACGCAATTCAACAACCTTTGAACTTTAGGGCAACTGAAATTTTGTGATAAGGTTAGGGGTTAATACCTCCAAAATAAAAGTACCATATGAGAGATCAATATGTTTCCTGCCACGTGACTAACGGCAACCTTTGGAGGGTTTCTTGCCAAAGCCTTATATGTGTCGTTCTGAATGACCTTGAAGAAGTGGAGCCAAAACCGGGCAGAACATCAGTAAAACATATGTACATAAAAATCGATAACTCAATAAGGTAATTACAAACCTCATAACATTATATATCAATCGATAGGTAATTACATGAGGAATACAAATATTTATAAATTACATTAATAGTAATTAAATGTTTTCTAATAATCAGCTTGACAAAGCGGTAAATGGGTCGAAAAACCCACAAAGTGGATAATAACCGAAAATTAATTATGGTAATGGTTAATGATGATAATGATAAAAAATGGGTATTTGGAGAGGTGAATGAAGAATGAATTGAGGGTGAATTAAGAGTGAATTGATGGTCAATTAAGGAGGGGGGGGTTCCGTTGGGTGATTGGAGTCAAACGAAAGCTAGTGATGAGACAGAGAGAGCTAAGATAATGAAAAGTAAATGAGAGTGAATTAAGAGTGAATCAAGGTGAATCAAGTAGTGAATTGATGGGGTCAATTAAAGGGGTTTAGTTGGGTGATTGGAGTCACACGAAAGGTAATAATGAGACAGAGAGAGCTAAGATAATGAAAAGTAAATGAGAGTGAATTAAGAGTGAATGAAGGTGAATTAAGTTGTGTATTGACGGTCAATTAAAGGGGTTTTGTTGGGTGATTGGAGTCAAATGAAAGGTAATGATGAGACAGAGATAGCTAAGATAATGAAAAGTAAATGAGAGTGAATTAAGAGTGAATGAAGGGGAATCAAGTTGTGAATTGACGGTCAATTAAAGGGGTTTAGTTGGGTGATTGGAGCCAAACGAAAGGTAATGATGAGACACAGAGAGCTAAGATAACGAACAGTAAATGGGAGTGAATTAAGAGTGAATGAAGGGGAATCAAGTAGTGAATTGACGGTCAATTAAAGGGGTTCGGTTGGGTGATTGGAGTCAAACGAAAGGTCATGATCAGACAGAGAGACCTAAGATAATGAAAAGTAAATCAGAGTGAATTAAGAGTGAATGAAGGGGAATCAAGTTGTAAATTGACGGTCAATTAAAGGGGTTTAGTTGGGTGATTGGAGTCAAACGAAAGGTAATGATGAGACAGAGAGAGCTAAGATAATGAAAAGTAAATGAGTGAATTAAGGTGAATCAAGTCGTGAATTGACGGTCAATTAAAGGGGTTTAGTTGGGTGATTGGAGTCAAATGAAAGGTAATAATGAGACAGAGAGAGCTAAGATAATGAAAAGTAAATGAGAGTGAATTAAGAGTGAATGAAGGTGAATTAAGAGTTAATTAATGGTAAGTTATAGCGGTTCAGTTGGGTGATTGGAGTCAAAAGAAAGGTAATGATGAGACAGAGAGTATTAAGATAATGAATAGTGAATTAAGAGTGAATGCAGGTGAATTAAGTAGTGATAGGGTGAATGAAGAGTGATGAAAATTGGAAATTCAGAGTAGTAGAGGAAACCAAGTATGATGGAAGTAAAACCAAGATGGGATAGCGTGAATGAAGGCATACCAAGCAGTGATAGGGTGAAGCAAGAGTGAATCAAAGGGTTAGGGAGTAGAGAAGTGACTAGCAAAAATACGTGAGATTTCATTGTCCAAGTGAGGTGACTCAGCAAAATAAAGCGCTGAGTCACGATTCAAGTTTGGTGAATCATAGGAAGGGAATTTCAGTTCGATGTTTTCGTAATTACATACGGCATACAGTCATGGGTATCCAATTAAAAGGGAGTCAAATGGCAATTCAAGTTTAATAACCAGGTGAAGCTAGGAATTTGTCACGAGTGATCACGAATCACTTTGTTTTCTACGGCAGCGATAGCCATCAATCGTGCACATAGCCATTGATATCGATGCAATTGCTATTGAATAAGTATTTTTAATGAGAAGCAAATTGCCACTAGTAGACTATATATATATATATATATATATATATATATATATATATATATATATATATATATATATATGTGTGTGAACGAGAAGAACGGGAACCGAGGGGCCCGATTTTTATTAATATAATTATTATATTAATTAATTAGTAATATTTTTATTAATAAGAAGCTTGCTTCTTGGTATAATGTCGGTTTTTTGTACAAAACAAATTCTTAAACTTCAAGAGGAAAGACTACCATTCTAACTCAAACAGACGACATGCTGTTGTATCTCTCAGAGGTGCGACGCTGCCGTGCAGACGACAGGCCAAGGACCAGCGTCGGGCATTGTCGTGAGTGGCGTACCACAACCTTGCGAATATGTGAAAAGTGAATATTTTGTAAATTGGTGCCATGGAGGAAGGCAACATTCGAGCAGCGGGACGACCAAGAAATATGCCTGATGAAGGAAAGACCAAGTACAATATCGTTTCTACGGTGGATCGTTCCTGCATCATCGATGCGCACCGACGTGGTGGTGACTTGAAACAGCTGGCCGAAACATTGGGAATAAATATAAAGATTGTGCGCTCAATTGCCGCAACAGATCGCGAAACAGCCAAGAAACGTGGTCGTTCGTCAAAGAAGTTTCGCCAAGATCTTGTGGAGACCCTGCATGAAATTATAGAAAATAATCCATCCTTCACGCTCATGCAAATCAGGATGTCTTTGATAGAGAAATTTCCCGATACCGAAATCAGCAAATCAACCATCGATCGGCTTCTCGATGGCCATGGTTATACACTTAAGTTAGTAACTCAGAGGCCGGTTGATCGTAACCGTCCCGATGTTAAGGAAGAGCGCCGCAAGTTCACTCAATGGCTTCAAAATGAAGGGACCACAATCACGCGGTACTACATTGACGAAACGAACTTCAACGTGTGGTGCGCAAGAAGTTTCGGCAGAGCAAAACGAGGTGCCCCAGCTATTCGTCTAGCAACCAGCACAAAGGGCGCAAATATAAATGTTTTGGCTTGCATGTCTGCAAACGGCGTCCTGCATTGGACTTTAGTGGACAAGGTCCACTGGGCTGTATTCAACGAATTTCTCTGCGATGTGTTGGAGAAGGTTCATCATCAGGAACCTGGCGCTGAGGCAGTGTTCTTGTTCGACAACGCGCCAGCGCACCGCCGTGCTGAGGCGGTTGTCCTCGCCACCAGTGAGCACTCAATGAAGCGGCTGCCGCCGTACAGCCCATTCTTCAATCCAATCGAAGAAGTTTTTTCGAAGTTCAAGGCTGGTGTCAAGACTTTTCTAGCCGAACGGCAAGATCTTTTCACGACACCACCGGGCCTCTCCAAGAAACAGCATCGCCGGGCACTGTTGGTCGAGGCCGCCGGAGAATCAATGCAGCATGTTCTGCGTGTAGAGTGTGCTGCCTACGACCGGCACAACTACACTTTTGTGCAAGCTGCCCTAGAGTGCCACGACATGTGAGAACTGCTCAGTGCTGCACGCAAAGGAAATCGATTCCAACAAAGTGATTTTGGTTGATAATAATAAAGTTTGTTTCTCACAGATCTACTCATTGCATTTATGGTCAGTATTTGCATGAGCGGCTCAAACGCGTCTCTGCTGCAGCCAGCGCGGATCATCAATTTCTTCATAAGAGTCTGAAAGCACTTTAAACATACTAACCTTTTCAGATGAGTTCAAGCACCGTCGTCGCTGTGTTCGCTTCATAGCGCATGAAAGCAGTTTACATATGTGCCACATACGGGATATGTGACGGGATATAGCATCTCCACGGACTAAAGCATATGAGATCCTATATACCTTAGTTTAATTACCCTACTAACGGCTGTTCATGTGATACCCTTACACTGAAAGACTGTAAATATCCGACGACGCAGAAGTGTGCAAAATCACTATTTATCGCTAATGACTTGCTCATGATGTTCAGATAATTGCTAGTATATTGACACTCCATTCTACTCAACGGCAACGTGAGTACACATAAACGCTATAATGGTAAAAAGGTTATTGATATTTACTACTGGCTAAAGCTCCTCAGTTCCTAATTGTCATAATTGAATGAGCTTTTAAGCGACCTTTCATTTTATGCCCATGGAGCTCTGATTTCTAAAAAGTCGGAAAAACTGAAGTTTACATAATCACGAGTGAACACCGCTCTTTCCATCACATCTGCAATCTCAGAGCATTGTATTTAAATAAACATATTCATAGCTGTGGCAAAATCAATGAATGAGAACTACCACTGTCATACAAAAAAAGTTATTTGTGATCACAAGTGACTAACGCTTAGCTTCTCCTAGTTATTAGTTGCACCGAGCAGCGAGTGACACTCTTGTTAAGCGGTGACGTCCGGTCGACCACCGACTTCGGTTGGGGCGAAATTAAATAAATGGTTCTTAATTCAAAATAAATCAATAAAAACAAGAACTGTGAGAAATCGATGGTTCTACTTAATGTTCATGATAGATATGACATCATTTTATAAGTTCAATTACAAATTGGGTTTGTTAAGTGACAGGAATGATAAGAAAATAATTAGAAATCTCTAATAGCCGTACAACCAGGTGCGGGGAGGTTTGGCTCCATATGCGTGGGCGTTTGCTCCATGTGCGTGGGCGTTCAGCTCCATGCGCGTGTTGGTTTGGCTCCATGTGCGTTGTGTTGGCTCCATATGCATGGCGGTTTCTCACCAGTTCTGTTTTCTCGCTTCTCCGAGTTCGGTTTTCCACCCATTCCGTTCGCCATGGAAGTAGACAACGAGGACGCTGGGCCTTATGTAATGTTGTGTAGTTTACATCGTTTAGATCAAGAATTCGCCAGCATTCTCTGTGTCTGTGTCATACTTCACTTTATTAACGCAAAGTTCACTCAAGGAAAAAACGAAGTTACCGCAAACAATACGGAAGGGTACACCAACGCCGAGGTGCTATTGCCACTAGCAGACACCTAAGTCAATGATTAGGGTTGTTTCTATCATTTTGATCTTGAATGGAATTTCGAATTACTTATCATTTGACATTCATGACACTAGGCTCTGTAAGAATAACAGGGCACTGAACAGAGCTTATCACTTGTGATCACTAATTACTCTTCACAATCAGGTAGCAATGGTAGCGGGAAAAAAGCCGGCAGATCCCACGCCCTCTGGGAATCGATGTTATGTGAAGCAGAGCGCGCGAAGCCAACGAAGTTAACGAAACGACCATGAGAGCACAAAGACGTAGGCGGCTGTTTCATGACCTAAATGACACTCATGCTGTGACATTCATGTCACATGACCTATCATTTACATCCGAGCCTATTTCAGTGGTTTTGAGTGTTAATCAGTTTTCACTCAGTCGTCATTTCTGCTGAGTCGTTCTCATGACTGACTTCTACCATCATCTTTAGTGAAATTTCCATCACTTAGTACCCATGTCCGAACCCTTTCCAGCGACATACCAAGTGCGCGAAACGACCATGAGAGCACCAAGACGAAGGCGGCTGGTTTCATGACCTACATGACACACATTTCAGGATATCCATGACATAACCTATCATGTATGTTCGTCATAGACACTTGTCATACTATGCCAATTTTGTACGTACCAAGTAAAGGAAACCACCATGAGCGCACCAAGACGTAGGCGGCTCTCTCTCTCTCTCTCTCTCGCTCTCTCTCTCTCTCTATATATATATATATATATATATATATATATATACATATAAATACTCTAATAGTGGCAATTGTTCGCCAAGAAATACTTCTCATTAAAAATACTTATTCAAAAGCATTTCCATCGATGTCAATGACTACGTGCACGATTGATGGCTATTGCTGCCGTACAAAACAAAGTGATTCGTGATCACTCGTGACAAATTCCTATCATCTCCTGGTTATTAAACTTGAATTGCCATTTGACTCCCTTTTAATTGGACACCCATGACTGTATGCCGTATGAATTTATGAAAACATTGAACTGAAATTCCCTTCCTATGATTCACCAAACTCGAATAGTGACTCAGCACTTTATTTTGCTGAGTCACCTAACTTGGACAATGAAATCTCACATATTTTTGCAAGTCACTCCTCCACTCCATAACCCTTTGATTCACTCTTGCTTCGCCATATCACTGCTTGGTACGCCTTCATTCACTCTATCATCTTGGTTTTATTTCCATCACACTTGGTTTGCTCTACTACTGCAAATTTCCAATTTTCATCACTATTCATTCACCCTATCACTACTTAATTCACCTTAATTTACTCCTAATTCACTCATTTACTTTTCATTATCTTAGCTCTCTGTGTCTCATCATTACCTTTCGTTTGGCTCCAATCACCCAACTAAACCCCTTTAATTGACCGTCAATTCACAACTTGATTCCCCTTCATTCACTCTTAATTCACTCTCATTTACTTTTCATTATCTTAGCTCTCTCTGTCTCATCATTACCTTTCGTTTGACTCTAATCACCCAACAAAACCCCTTTAATTGACCGTCAATTCACAACTTAATTCACCTTCATTCACTCTTCATTCACTCTCATTTACTTTTCATTATCTTAGCTCTCTCTGTCTCATCATTACCTTTCGTTTGACTCCAATCACCCAACTAAACCCCTTTAATTGACCATCAATTCACTACTTGATTCACCTTGATTCACTCTTAATTCACTCTCATTTACTTTTCATTATCTTATCTCTCTCTGTATCATCATTACCTTTCGTTTGACTCCAATCACCCAACGGAACCTCCCCCTCCTTAATTGATCATCAATTCATTCTTCATTCACCTCTCCAAATACCCATTTTTTATCATTATCATCATTAACCATTATCATAATGAATTTTCGGTTATTAGCCACTTTGTGGGTTTTTCGACCCATTTTACCGCTATGTCAAGCTGATTATTATTAGAAAACATTTAATTACTATTAATGTAATTTATCAATATTTGTATTCCTCATGTAATTACCTATCGATTGATATATAATGTTATGAGGTTTCTAATTACCTTATTGAGTTATCGATTTTTATGTACATATGTTTTACTGATGTTCTGCCCGGTTTTGGCTCCACTTCTTCAAGGTCACTTCAGAACGAGACATATAAGGCTTTGGCAAGAAACCCTCCAAAGGTTGCCGTTAGTCACGTGGCAGGAAAGCTATTGATCTCTCATATGGTACTTTTATTTTGGAGGTATTAACCCCTAACCTTATCACAAAATTTCAGTTGCCCTAAAGTTCAAAGGTTCTTGAATTGCGTTATGCTTGGATTAAATTCACTGGCGTTTGGATTATTCTGGCTGGCGTTTGGATTAATTTTAAGTGGTGCTTGGATTAAATTGAATGGCGCTCGGATTAAAATGACTGGTACGTGGATTAATTTGAATGGCGCTCGGATTAATTTGACTGGCGCTCGGATTAAATTGACTGGCGTTTCGATTAAATTGAGCGGCAAAACCTGTAGTGAGGTATTTGCTGGTCGTACAGGATACGTGCTGAGTGGCATTGCTGGTGATTGGCGGCGTGCGACCTCAGCATCGGTCAGAGAAGCGGAAACAGGCGCATGCTAGTAGGTGTTGGTTAGACCCTCAGAAATTTGCTCCTGTGTGGTCTGTCGTAGCGTCGGAGCAAGCGCCTGCGCAGAGTCCGGGACGCAGGGAACATGGGACAATTGTCACGCCACTTCTTTTCCGACAAACTGCTGTATCTGCCGCATGAGCATTGTGGTGTCAGTAGAAACAGAGCCTACTGTTAACGCTGACGTGTTGGCTGTGTCGGAGCTCGGGAGGCGTGTAGAAATGCACTGTTTCCGCAACTCATCGTAGCTCTGACAGTACTCGACCACGTCTGTGACAGTTTGGGGATTTTTGGAAATGAGCATGTGGAAGGCGTCGTCCTCGATCCCCTTCATGATGTGTCTGGTTTTATCGGTTTCAGACATAGCGGGGTTGTTGCGACGGCAGAGGTCCACAATATTGTCGATGTGGGACGTGATTTTCTCGCCGGATGGCAGGGCGCGACCGCGTAAGCGCTGTTCTGCGCGGAGCTTGCGAACAGCGGGTCGACCGAAGACTACCGCGAAGCTCGTTTTAAAGGAGGACCAGTCGGCAATATCAGCTTCACGGTTGTGGAACCACAGCTGTGCTACGCCCAGCACGTAGAAGTTGACGTTGCTGAGCTTGTCGCCATCATCCCATTTTTTGTGCGCCCTTATCCACTCATACGAAGTGAGAAAGTCCTCGACGTCGTGGTCGTCGGTGCCATTGAAAATGACGGGGTCTCGCTATCGTGGTACGCCGGAGCAGGCGACCACCGGTGGTGCGGGACACCTTGCTGTGGCACGTCGTCAGGCATTGCCGAGGCGGGGGATAGGGTCCGGGTACGGAGTTCCAGGAAAAGGGAACCAGCACGCTCCACCAATTGATAGGAAGCGTTCAAAGTTAGATGCGCTTGGCGTGTTTATTAATGCGAGAAACAGGCAACGGCCAAGCGGAGCGTGTGCGAGCACCAACAAAAAGAAGCGTCTTCTTCTTCGTCTTCTGTAGCGCCCGTATTTCCCAGTACAACTTGTTCATTTCCATCGTTGATGGAGGAGACTGAGGGTAAAAGTCGCTTGAGAAACAAGCAACTTGACAGAACACCGCAGCCACCTCTACAAAGCAGGCAGCGGAAGCACACCTATTCAGAATACAAAGGATTAAAAAATTAATGCACTTTCTATGAAAGATGCAAAGGAGAAAAAAAGGCAGGATCTCGGAGGCCATGGTCGACAATCTGTACTGCTTTTACTGTTTTCGCCGCGGATCGGCGGACATGGAAAGTACAAATGCAACGCGCTGCCGGCTTCCATTGCGCTGCCTGTCCAAGTTTCCGCACGCACCCACAAGGCTTGGCGAATAGACAGAATGACTTAGGTGCACTGTGTATGCAAATTCCAAGTGTAATGGAATAGCGTCCCGCACGTAAACAACGCTATCACGCTATACTATTACTCGCTTTCTGCAAAGTTCGTTTGAGGAGCAGTAACGCTATTTCCCTTAACCCCGCTATTTCGCTCAACTTAAAAAAAAACTGTCTATTATTGTCTAAAATTGTGATCTCCTTACCTTAATGTATTTCCAAGGAAAGGAAAATTATCAGGAGCATACAACGGGAAGGAGAATATAATGTAGCCTGGGCGATTGACGTTGTCATTCTTGTCTTTCATCAAACTGAACAGCATCTGAGAGGAAGAAAAATGTTTTTATTGTAAATGAGTGTACAAGTTGCAGCCAGAGAAGGTACACAAGAGACGCACAACAACACATATGTTAAAATTTGTACGCTAAAAAGACGCAGCTGAAAACAAATGCAGGAGTGCATTACAGGTAGTGCATTTTTCGCAATGCTACCATAAAAATTGCTATGTATGCTCGAATGGTTGGTAGATATTTGCTATATCCATACTGCTGCAAAATGCTATTTAATTTCTTGGACAAGTTTCCGGCTTGCTTACAAAGATTACAGACGCTATCTGAAATCACGGAGTGGACTTTTACCTTCCTGAACATGTACGTACTTTACTGGCATGTTCCCTTGGGCTTGTTGCTTCAAAATTCTGCTGCTTAGCAACTTACATATACATGCCTCCTAAATAAAAATAATTTAGTGCATATGACTTTCCAAGCGGTATCCTTCATCGGTATCCGGAATTAGCATCCGACCAACTAACTCTACGTACATTTTATTGTCCGTACTCATAGGTGCTCGCCGCCAAGCAATTGACTTACTAGTGAAATGGTACCTGTATTTAAAGCTGATGATAAATTCTGTGCCTAATAAG
This sequence comes from Dermacentor silvarum, assembly GCF_013339745.2. Lineage (NCBI taxonomy): Eukaryota > Metazoa > Arthropoda > Arachnida > Ixodida > Ixodidae > Dermacentor > Dermacentor silvarum. The sequence continues at coordinate 169,052,583 of NC_051157.2, forward strand.
CCAATATCATTAAAAACACATGCTGGAAATGATTAGAGCACTGTAAAGCTAACCACGTATCAACTTTTTCATCAGACAACGAACTTTCAGTTCACTACCAGTGGGGTTTCGTAAGAACCACAACCTCGCAAAGAATAGATGATTCATGTCCTTTGCTCTTGCAATAGACACCTGACTTTAAAACGGATGCTATTTATTTTTATTTATCTAAAGCTCACGACTGGGTTCCACCCTTTTTGCTGATTTAAAGGTTATGAAAGGTTGGTCTACCTGGTAATCTTCGTTGGATTGAAGCATACTTAAAGAACTACACACATTTTGTTGACGTAGATGCGGTGAAGTCGAGCAATTAAGATGTATTAACCAGTATTTCACACGCTTGGGTCCTCCGACCGCTATTCCTCACAATAGTAAACGACATTGCCAGTGACATTGAATATTCAATTAAAGCTGTTCGCTGACAGCTGTGTACTATATCTTGTTGCTAAATCAGCGTCCTGTCAACCTATCATACCGATGAACTTATGAAAATTCGCACACTTCTGCGAAAAAAAAATGAATGAGCATCAACTTTTGTAAGATTATCTATGTCCATTAAAATAAAAAAATGCACAGAATTCATATTTATAGCATTGGCAATCATCCAATAAAAGTGGGATGATTTCCACGTTATCAATATTGCAAAAAGCGCATTCAGCATTTGCCGCATCGCTTCTTATCGGATGATGAATCTACGTTTTCGGTAACCAGCGTGTTGGAGCAATTGTATCTACACCCTCTACGACTTCGGCGTAGAATTGCCAGAGTGACGATTTCTTACGAGCTGTATCACAACAATATTGATTATAATCATGAAGCTCATTTGCTAGACGCATACACTGGTCTTCTAGAGCTAACCACACTCAGGTTGTATGCCCACGTCTCGCACAAACGAAACTGTTGAAGCATATATTGTTTCCTGGTTTAGGCAATCATTTGAACTGTTTGCCCATCGCTTCTGGACAGTGTACTACCTTTGTCTACTAGCATCTAAACCCTACCCTACTTGGGCCGCCTACACTATTTCAAATAAATAAATCAATAAAGTGATAAATTGTTTACGTACCTAATGCATTAATTATTGAAAGATTATCTCCATAGAGAAATCTGCTCATGCATGTATTTTGAGGGTGAGGGACCACACTTAAACGTCTGCACAACGTCTGCACGTCGGCACTAAATTGAGCACAGCATTCTCCATTTTTACTGCACTCCCTACTCTCGGCGATGTGCGAATCAGCAAACGTTATCTTCGCGATAACAATCAGCTGAGTTGTCAAATGCCCCTCTACAATCTTGTGGTGCCATAATGATCGGGTGACGTAGCACGTTCGATAAGCGCAAGTACACACATGTTTGGCAGGAGGATACCTGTAGCCAGCTAACTATAGGCGCAGAATGGAGCCCCTGCATCGGTGGCTATTCGCACGAAAGAAACACCACTCATATGTGACTTCCGTGCGCACAAAACAGTTGGTATCATCGTTATCATCGGCCTGTGTTCTGGCTTATGCAGGTGAGCCATTTAGTCCATGCTCTGTCGCGCTAAGGTCAGCTCACAAGCGAGACCTTTAACCATGATTGCGGCGTCGTGGTTTTTCCATCTCCACAGATGTTCCACGTGCACAACGATTGATTTGTTCGTGCTGTTCAAGCGGAAACAAACAAACATGGAGTGCGAGACACAGCGTTATTATCAGCGTCAATACCATAAACATCTACATACTTTCCTAGTTATATACACATCTAGCGGTTTCCTAAGTTGTCAGTTCACCATTTTTTTTCACCTTCAAGGAACCTGCGTTCGAACACAGGCAGGGCCGCAGGATGGGGGCAAAGTTCGAGCCTAGATCCGTGACTAAGTGGGCCAACTGGGAATGAATTTTGCCCAATTGTGAATGCGATACGTGATTCGGGGCGCTGTAACATATAACTGGTGGTAGTGTAGAGGTAGAACACCGGGCTTCTAATTCGAAGGTCGTAGGCACGAATCTGCCTACAATTCACTACATTTTCAGGCTTGGAGTGGGCCCTCGCTGCGGGGAAAATTGCCGTGAGCCAGTAGGGCTACATTAGTCCAGTTACAACCAAATTAGAAAGGCGCCCTCAGCTTCAAAAAAGGCACTGGCTCACCAGAAAAGGAATTGACCTCTCTAGTGCTGCATTCGGCCCCTAACTCCCTCATGACCCCTGCAATTAACCCATGGCCCTCAGTCCCCTGCGGCTGCAGAGCACCTGACCAAGGTGGTGGTCAGACCTGCGACGCGGCAGAGAGACAGCGAATAATGGATACCGTGCTTGCTGAACTGAAATGGCAAAGCTGCCTCGTATACCTGGGCGATGTCGTAGTGTTCTAGAGCACGTTTGACGAACATCTCGCATGACTGGAGAGCGTCTTCGCTGCGATCCGTACTGCCGACCTCTCGATCAAGCCTGAAAAATGCTACTTCGTGTTCCTAGAGCTCAAATTTCTTGGCCATGTCGTTGGTCTTAAAGGCGTCCCACCACACCCCGACAAGTTAGCTGCCGTCGCCGAATTTTCACCACCCACAGACAGGCAGGCTGTCCAACGCTTCCTTGGTTTGTGCGCATACTATAGGCTCCGTACAGAAGAGTTTGCGGCGGCTCTGGCGCCATCTGCCGTTGCGACGCTACAGCATTGAGAAGGTGGCTCCGCAGCTCGGTTTGCTCGATGCGTATTCGTTCCTGCGCGCTACACTTCGTCTCGGCCACGGTTGAAGCCGTTTTGCTTTGTTCACCAGCCTCCATTATTTTTTTGGATACGTCTTGCAACGGTGCAAGGGCATGCGCTTTATCGGCAAGACGGAGGGGAAAAAAGGCAAATGGAACCGGCGATACTGCTGCGTAAAAGACAGTCACAACCACGAAGGCCAGCCCGGGATAAAGTTGTACAGGTTTCCTGGCAAGTCTTACGAAATCGAACGGCGAAAGAAATAGATCGCAGCTGTGAGGAGAGTAAAGTAAGTCAGCTTCTTTCGTATTTGTGAGAAGGGTTTGTTTTGTAAATTGTGCTACACATGGTGCGTTTCACAGCTCTTCGTGCGACGCCAGCGGCCATGGCCAGCTGAGAGAGGGAGAGAAACTTTAATGAATAAAATGAAATTTTAGGTCCCGTGGCTGGGGCCCCTAGTCCAGGGCTCTACTGGCACGAGCGGTTCGCTGGGCTTGGTCCAGGAGAGCCAGTTGGCTGTCCTGGTCCTCGTCCGCAAGCCGCGCCTCCCACTGCCTGTTAAAATCTTGTGTTTTAAGTAGTGTGGAGTTTATATGTTTCTGTCTGTTTGGGCATATCCACGTGATGTGCGGTAACGTTGGCGTGTCCCCGCACCACGAGCATTCGTCAGTGTATCGTGCTTGGTGAATACGGCTAAGTGTATGTAGGCTTGGGTATGTGTGTGTTTGAAGTCGGCGCCAATTCCTCGCCTGTTGACTGTTTAACTTAGGGTGAGGGCGTCCATAATGCCTCCGCTCCTGTCTTTGGTGTTCGAGGATGTCGCGCGGTGTAGAGGGAGGCTCGTCACTGGGTCGGTCCGCAGCTCGGATGCTTAGTACGCGAGCTAGCCGGTCCGCCCTTGTGTTGCCCTCCATGCCCTCGTGTGCGGGGCACCAAGTGAGGTTGTGGAATCCGGTAATTTGACTCCATAGAATTTTTTGTACTAAGCGCGGCGCCGTCCCGGAGAGATACAGGCGGCAGGCGGTTTGTGATCCGTGAGTATGGCAGCTGATACGTCCCTATTCTCCGCGTCCCTAATTGCAAGTGCAATCGCTGCGGCTTCTGCTGTGCTGGTAGATTTTGCCCTGACCGATGCAGCTATCACACGATTTTGGTTCGTGGCTACCACCGTATACTTGTCCCTGTCCGTTTGACTCGCGTCTGTGTAGTACACGTCCGGTTGTGCTCTAAATCTCTGGTGCAAAGTTCTCGCTCGGGCCTTCCGGCGCCCTGCATGATATTTCGGACTCATATTCTTCGGAATTGGGGACACCATTATGTGCTGCCTGACTTCCTGGGTCATCTGCACTGTCTCTTCTACACTGAACTGGGGGCGGAGGGCAAAGCCCAATTTGGTTAATGTGGCCCGACCCTGCGTTGATGCGCACAGCCGTTCCTTTTGCGCGATGAGGGTGGCCGTCGCATATTCCTCGAAGGTATTGTGGATTCCTAATTTGTCGAAACGTTCTGTACTGGTATTTTCTGGGAGCCCTAGAGCAGCAGAATGATCACTTCAAGCTGTTTGAGCTCGTGCTTGGTAATGCTTTGGAAGGGGAGTGCATACGTTATCCTACTGATTTTTAATAAACGTTTTGATATATATATATATATATATATATCCTACTGATAACAAAGGCGTGTACCAGTCGGATCGTTTCTTCTTCCAAAAAGCCCTCGCGGGTTCGCATAACCCTACGGATCATCTTGGCTACGTTTTGTGTAGTACCTTTGAGGAGGCGGAGCGCGTGCACTATTCCGGCCGTTTGTTGGATCCATAATCCCAGGACGCGGAGTTTATCCACCTCTCTTACACGCCTCCCGTCCAAGAAAAGTTCGAAACTCGGACGATTTTCTCGTCTCGCGTACTTCGCTCTTATGCGAATAAATTTGGACTTCTCTGAGGCACAGGTCATGCCGGCCCCTTGCGTGAAGGTCTCGACCTGTTGGATGGCCCACTGGAGAAGCTCCTGCTTATCACCGTAGGTTCCCCGATTTGCCCACAGCGTAATATAGTCAGCGTAAATGGCGCTTCCTAGGGCTTGCTTCGCATCCAACTTTAGTGCGAGTTTACGCATTCCCAGATTAAATAGGAGAGGGGAGAGTATGGACCCTTGTGGGGTTCCTCGATCGGGAACTGCAAAGGGTTTCGACCTAGTTGAGCCCAGACCGATGGTGGCCGTACGGTTTCTCAGAAAGCTGCCTACATACGGGTAAATGCGCGTCCCGCAACCTACTGCTTTTAGTCCTTCCAGTATTGCATCGTAGGAAATCGTATCAAATGCCTTTTTTACGTCGAGAGCAAGCACAATGCTGTCTTCGGAACCCCTTACCGGGTGCAGAACGTCCTGCTGAAGCATAAGAAAAACGTCCTGTGCCGACACATCTCGACGAAATCCGAACATGTTTGTGGGAAAAAGATTGTTGCTTTCTATGTAGCGCGATAACCGGGTCTGTATCACCTTTTCAAAGAGCTTTCCGGCACACGATGTTAGCGATATAGGTCGTAGGTTTCGAATATCTCGGGGCTTCCCCGGTTTTGGAATGAGGATGATTTTTGCTTCCCTCCATTCAGCAGGTAGTTCTCCCTGATCCACCCATACATTCTCGTTAAAGTATTCAGTTAACTGCTCTATGGTTTCGTTGCTCAAATTTCGAATCATGGCGTTAGTAATCTGATCGGGCCCTGGCGCCGTGTTTCTTTTGAAGGACTGCGCCGCGGCATAAACCTCCGCCGTAGTTATCGGTGCGTCCAGATTCGGTTGTTCCAGCCCCGTATAGCTACCGCACCGGCTCGCCTCTTTGGAATTCGTACCTATGTAAATATGCTTTAAGTGATCAATGAGTTCCTCGTTGGTGCCCTTGAATTCATTCTCCAGTAGCTTGAGCGTCGTGTGCGCTGCCGTCTTGGTTCCCCCGGGATTCATCATGCTGCGGAGAATGTGCCATGTCTTTTTGGTACTGAGGGTCCCCCTAAAGGAATCGCAGAGCTGGCGCCAGTTACCGTCGTATAATTCCTGCGCGCACGTGTTCGCCTCTTGAGCTAAATGAGCAATGCGGATGTTAAGCTTCCTGTTTAAGCTCTGCCTTTTCCATCTCTTGGTGAGGCTACGGCGGGCTTCCCATAAATGTAGCAGGTGCCTGTCCACTACCGGGGTGTCTCACGTTGTGTCTACAACCTTCATCACACCCGCCAGCCTGTTGAGAAGCTGCTGCGCCCAGATTCCGACGTTCGTTATCGGACCTGTGCTGCCCTGGCGATCGCGATATTTCGTCCAATCTGTCAGTGTAACCTGCACAACCTTGATTCTTATACGGGACGAGTTTACCGAAAGGCTGAGGATATAGTGGTCACTTCCAAGGTTGCCCCTAGATTTGTCCACGTTATCTCATCCGCTTGGTTCGTAAAGGTTAAGTCCTGCGAGGTATCTTTCGAGACGCTATTACCGATTCTGGTGGGTTCATCAAGACGCGTTAACAGGGTTAAATCGTACCTCTCCGTCAAATCCAGCAAACGTTTTCCTTTCGGAGAGTCTGCCGCGTATCCCCATTCGGAGTGTTGCGCATTGAAGTAGCCTAAAACCAAGACTCTGTCCCGCCTAGACGCTAAACGCATAGCTGAGGAAACCACATCCTCAAAGTCCGCCAGTCTGTCTCTGGGAGGGCTATATATGTTTACAATCACTGTTTTCGGCTTGCCGCGCTTATGTGGCCATATCGTGATTATTTGATGTTGTATAATCTCCCCATGAATGTATTCTACACTTAGCGCGACACCCTTTTTGGCGAAAGTGGCCACCCGTGGGTAATCGGGATGGGTGTACAAGTCGTACCTTTTAAGATTTCTCTTGTGCTTTCCTATTTCTCGCAAACAAATGATATCCGGAGGAATAGGCACCGACTCCATATAATGTATGAAATTAGCGTGTTTAGTACGAAACGTGCAGCAGTTCCACTGCCACACCTCAAGACTTTCTGCGATACGTGTTCCTAGTTTAGCCATGGATGGTACTATCGCTGTCAGTCGCATCCATACCCTTTGGTCCCCGCGTTGGCGCTCCCGGGCTTACGCTCGTGCGCTTGCGGAGTCCCGCGCGAACTGACGCAATAGAGTCATCGACATGTCGTTTGATGAACATTGAAATAAAATTTGTCACGACTGTGCTGATTTGACGACCGCTTGCTGTTGCCTTAGCATTCCGTATGATCAGCATTACACTGGTATGTGCGATGAGCGATATTTTATGCCAAGGAAGCCTTTTTTTGTGCTGCACTAATTCATAGACGATCCTCGTTTCGGCCGCTGGCGCTTCAGAGGCGCGGTTTCACATGGTGAGATTTTTCTTCAGATTTTTCTTTGATTCGTCCAACAATCCGAATCGAGTGAGTTTAGCTCACTTGACATGAGTGTGCGGACGACAGCCTACGAGTGAGCGTGTAGCTGCACGCGGCCCAGATGGATCTGTATGACAATCTTAAGTAACAGTGTGACAGGTGCATCAAATGATAGGCCGCGGCGTAAAACGCGCCGGAGCGAAATGAGGCTTGCATTGCCAACAGTTAGGCGTTGATTAAAAATCGGTCCACTACTACGTTTTCTCTGTGCCAGTTTAGAGACTTCAATTTTAGTGTAACAGTAAGCTTTACTCACATGACGGATGATTTCGTATAGTTGCTTTCCCTGCAGCGAACGGCACTTCGCGTGAACGTCCACGCCGTTCAGTTCTTTCATAAAGGTAACATGCGAAGCAGCCCAGAGCTTGTCTCCGCTGGTTAACAGTGGACCATGAATGTACTCGTCTATTCCTTTAATAGGCCAGAACCCCACAAAACCTAATTCTTGCATCACAGAGGGCCACGCATGCACCTTCCCATACACACACGCACAAAAAAAGACGGCGGATCGCGGATACACGTGTGGCTTTAGGAGAAGTGTATACGCAGTTTAGAAATCTCGCGGTCTTCCCACCTTCCCAGTTGCGCGCCATCCGCCACATGCGGCGCTGAGCATCGCGACACCGCTGCTGCGCAGCCGCACCGCCTGTTCACTGTACGGAGCCTATAGGCGCTTCGTCTAGGGACTCTCGAGAATTGCCGACCCACAGACGTGTAGCTGTCCTAGCGGTCCGGAAACTACGATGACGAAGTCACAGACGTGTGCGGAAGCCCCACATCCTTGTGTCAATAGTGGTGGTAAAAGAAAGTTTATTGATGAGTTCATCATATTGTGCGTGGTGTTATTTGAAGTTGCGTATCTCTTACAATACAGCAGTCTTGATTTCAAGGGCAGACTATAAGCTTCATGAGCAGTGATCCCAAAGAATGCTGCACACTATATGACAATGCCCCAGTGGGGAGTCTATGTCCGAGCGTTTTTAACGGCAAAGCTGTTTAAGCTAGCCGTAAAAAGTATTATGTTTCATAGAAAGCCAGCCGCGCCGTAGCCATGGCAATCAGCAACGCAGCATCTGCTAGAACACCTGGCGCAACCTACCACCTGTGTACTGTGCATGCGCAGCCAGCGAGCGCGTTTCCCGCGTTTGCGCCGGCGAAACGCGGGCGGCGTCGGCAGCAGCTCGGCGACACTGTGCGCAACTGGCTTCTGCCGCCACGCCGAGATTTGCGCATGTGCCATGATAACGAATGGATCTGCGCATGCGCTGACCTTCAGTTAATAGATATGTAAGCATGTGCGTGGCGGCGCTCGATCAGTGGAAGCCATGGGACGCCCAAAGATAGTTGGTACTCGCGAAGAAGAGGCCGCGCTGCGCGATAAATTCCGGAAAATGCTGAGGATGACATGGTAGTGCTTAGCCAGCGCCTCGCTTAGCCTAGCCCTAAATCCAGGACTCGCTAGGTGCCTATCAGCTCCGCTGTCTCTTTACCATTGCGCCTTCAGTGCAAGCTACGCTATCTTTTAGATAGACCAAATTGAAAACCAGCCTTCATTCTTATATTGAGTGCTGGCGGATCTAATAGGCAGTACACCTTGCATGTCGTACGAGCATGAAAGAACCTCAACATTTGCGCTAGTTTAGGTGGTTTATTAAGAGAGTCAACAGAGATAAGGCAATTGTGCGAGTAGTCAGAAAGAAGGCAGTCACTTGATGTTCAATGATAATCCGTCTTTATATTGATACGGCACAGCCACCACAGTGTGGCTGCACTGAAGGGGAGGAAGACTACGTGTTCCCGTTTGATATAGCATCGCCATCGTGGCCTCGGTTGGCTTCCGTGTAAATAAATTGTAAATAACCTTAGGCATCAGCTACACGTAACATTATTTAAGGTAACGTAACGCAACTTAAGCTAGGAATTAAAGAGTAACGTACGCTTAAACGATGACGATGACAATAGAGCTGACCTCCACAAATGGAGCCAACTGTCGCTCAGCCGGAAAAGATAGCTAAATATCGGTTTGATAATCTTGCTCAAAATATGGAAATAATGTTCGTGTTCTCCGTTTGTTTTACATAACGGCATGTTATCTACTATCATGAAGTCATATATTTTGCGTTAAACTGAAAGCCAGGAGGACAGCCTTACGTGAAGTAATTAATATAAGCAATAGTTATGTTAATTCAAGGCTTCCCACAATCGCTGTGAGGTTTGCGCAGGTTTGAGCTGCGTTTCATGAATGAACACTTTCACACAACAATGCCGATATAAGGTGCACTCAACTACCCAATAGACGTAAATTTGAAATCTTCAAAAAACTAACCTGTAGGCCTCTGGCACAGTCGGTAATGACGGTTTGCAAGGCTCCTCCTGGATATCCGATGGGAGGGTTTACTTGCCCGTAGTGGTAAAACCGCTTACTCCACAAATAGTCCATCGCTGACTTGGTCATGGAATCGTTGACAAGTGATGTCATCTTCACAGCGCTCGTACAAAAGCTAAACATGAAAATAAGAACCGGCACAATATCCTAAAATAAGAACAGACCACGTAAAGCCTACACTATCTCTGGAATACGAGAATGCACCTTGTGGAGCTAATGTTGTTTGAGAAAGTTCTGCTATACGAAAGTTGTCCTAGAACTATCCAGATAGCGTACAACTCGCATGGGTTCAGTCAATTCGAAGCGATTGGAAGTCGATCATTATAATTATCGTCCTATAGCTATCTCAAATAAATGCAGATACAATTTACGTGAGTCATGCAATCGAATTCAATGTGTTGATAATCATTGAGGATCGCATAATGACATCAGTGAAATATAGGGGAAGAGCCGCATTTTTCGAAGATGCATACGGAAGAGGTGCCACGTAGCCTTCAGTTCAGATGAGTTAACAAGGTCCAGAACGCGGTGACGACATGGCCTCAAGAGCAACCAAACATTTCTTCGCCCACCTGAAAACAAGGTGATTGCACAAGAACAAAAATGCACTGATGTGCAGGGGGCATACGTGAAAGAAAGGATATGTATAGATCTTCCTGTGTGTAAACATATATGTTATGTGAAAATTGCCTTTACTTTTTTGAAGCGAAAGCTTCATTACACTACCCCGGGCAGCTGTCGGCGACTCAACTGTTTTCACCTTGAGAGCTAGAGGTGAAGCCACAAGAGACCATAAAGGCGCGTTTATAGTCCTACGTTATCGGCACGCGGGTGGCCGAAATCAGACGCCGGGCGCGCGGGAGCACATTGGCCACGCGTCCGGTTGCGTTCGCGGCGCCAGTACGTCGAACCATCGGTCGAACTATAGTCGCTGTTCTCGCCAATGTGACATAACGTGTGCGCGCGTTTACGCGACGTCGCGCTATACTTAGGCCTTTACGGAGCCCTGAAAGGAGACATTGGCGCCATTGCCCAGTAGAGTTGGGCCCGGCTGCAAGTTTCAAGCAAGTCTCACTACTTTTCTGATCACCGCAGTGTCTTCATAGGCATAAAAATGATGAATAAACACTGTATTCATTGCAAACATGTCTGTACATCATTGTGAAACTACACCTCGGCCACATCTCGACAATGGGCCTAGCCAGGTCAGTGAAGCTTCTGCTATCAACCAGAGTTAACCAAAGCTAAACCACACCAATTTTGTTTTTATAGACCTTCATATTTAGGTTTGCTTCTTCAGTGTGACCACTTTTAAGCTGCCAGTCATTTTTATAAATTTGTAACTTGGCACACGACGGTTCTGCGAAAAAATGGTAAATTTTTCACTTACGCTTTTTAAGGTACTAGTGTTAGCGTCAATACAATGTGACAACCGTAATCGCGGCAACATGTCATTTAAATTTTTAGAGCCCCACAATTGTTACCTAGTAGACAATGTAGTGCATATTATTTAGCCTTATGCGGAAACCATCCTTCATTCGTAACCAGTAGAGACACCCACTCGTACACAACTGTACGTACGTGTTAGTCATTTAATACGACCACGCCTTGTGAGAAAACTTGCTGAGAAACGGGTATGTTATGAGGCCACTTTTTTTTCCCCTAAGAGAAACCTTTAGCTCGGGGGCTCCTATCCAAATAGAACAGAACTCAGAAATCGTTTTTCTCTGTAACCACTGCACTGAATTTGGTGAGTTATGTTAAACCTAAAAGAAAAAAAATATAGTGACTGTAGCAGGCAAATTCGTTTCTTTTTACGCCATGCGCGTTTCTATAAAACCTGGTCAAAAAGGCAAAATATCAAGAAACGACACTCTCACGTTTGCATTTCTGCAACTCAGCATTGAAAATCGATGTGACAGTTCATTAAATTGCACCTAATAATGCAGGCAAAGCGGACAAAAATATTGTATTATACACCACTCCAAAATGACACCACTACGTGAGAACTTTCGCAAGATGCTTGTAAACCGCGTAACAAACTCATTTCACTAAATTCTGGGGTGTAAGGTGCCAAACCACCATCTGATTACGAGGCACGCCGTAGTGTATAATTCCGGATTGACTTCGACCACATGTGGTTCTCGAAATGCGGCCGCCGTGGCTTGGATTTGACCGGGCGACCTCGTGGTTAGCAGCGCAACGCTAAAGCAGCTAAGCAACCACGGCGGGTAAGTGTAACAGATACATGCAAGATCTAAATCCATATGCCAAATTTGTCCGTGTTAGATCCTATAACGTATAGAATGTATATAGCACTCCGACGTCTGTTTTTGGTGGGAAGTAACTGTTTTTTAAACTCAGTGCTACCATTTTTTACTTAGTAATTTTCAGCACATTTTGACAAAGTTCCATGCCCCAAATAAAGTGTTTGCTTGTCGCAGTCTCTCAAAATAATTTTCTTTCTCAAACGCAACAAATTGCTTCCACATTGGTCTAAAGCATTTGTGCGTTTTATATATATTTGAATAGGCGACAGTGGGGTTGGCACCGAGCTAAAGCTTCCTCTTAAGGGGCTGAAAAATTACTGAGGATGGAAGGCTTGCTGTCAGGAGCAGCTGAAGCTTCAAGAACATTTAGGCTATTTTGTTATTTGTTGGGTCTTCATAGAAGTCGCGAATCGTTCACGCCAGTAACACCGTACTCAACACTACAGCAAATAAGTTTATAAATATAACTGTTCATGCGCCACTATTTAGTTAATACGGTTATCTCAGCGTATACCTGTAATCGATGCCGACGCCGTACTCTGTCTTGTTCTGCTTTGCTGCTGCATCCACTATACTTTCAAAACTGTAGAACTTGTAGTACTTTGGGTCGAGGGTAATTCCAGAAATGGTGTAAAATGGGTAGGCCACAACGATCGTGCACAGTCCGTCCGGCGGGACCCTCAACAAGCCCTCTTTGAATGGAGTTTGTAGCGTGCAAATGAGGGAGCCGAGTGGCAGTGGCCTCTCTGCATGAGAAGGAACAGCATTGGTACAGCACGTTACTAGTGAACAGCATATATGCAAACAATTCTAGGGGCTCATTTGCCTGTCAATTCTGCCACTAATGGTCGTTCCTTAAAACAGTTGAAGGCCCTGTATCCTGAATAGTCTACGGCTATTAGAGCGATGCTTAATTTCCTCGCTTGACTGGCAAGACTTCCAAACGAGTAGTTGCACAACCCAAAGCTATCTGCCACAAAGGAGGACAATGCACCGGCGTCTCACACGTCAAGGCAGCCACCTAAATCAAGTAGCTGTATGCTAAAAATGTTGTTTCATGCTTTGAGTTGGCTTCCCTTCAATACAGGTGACGCTCCCAGTATCTCCTATAGTGTATGTTCGTGGCAGGATACTGAGTATGCCGCCTCGAGTAGCTTCTCTTGGGTTGATAATTGTAGCAAAACACAAAATAACAGATAAAAAAGCGCCACTACATCGACATCCCTAAGTATAGGTCGCTTATGCAATGAAATAAGCATTTTTCACGTGGGATTTGGCAGCCTGATGAAAAGCAATAAGAGTACAGTGAACATAGCACAACGAGGCTAATGTGCATGCCTCGTACTACGCTTTGTTTTTCCCATCCCGTATACCATGCACCAAACAGTAGACTCAAAATGGATCTGCTTATAAGACTAATCGCTTTACATTACTTGTTTTCTTGTGTAAAGGAAATGACCAAATTAATTAACGGGTTAATTGTACATGCCAAAATCGTGATCCGATTATGAGGCACGCCGTATTTGGGGACTCCCGATTAATGTAGACCGCCAGGGGTTTTTAATGTGCTCCCAAGTAATGTACGGTACGCGGTCATTTTGGCATTTCGCCCCCATCATAATGCGGCCGCCGTGGCCGTGGTTTGATCTCGCGGCTTCGTGCTTGTAGTTTTCGAGTGGAAATGTCTAAATTACGTAATTAAGAAAGCTCGGTCACAGCACATTTTGAACAAATTCATCGGAGGACAGAATACTTAAACCTCTCCGTTGCTCTCACCCGTTATGATGATCTATCATTAAGTACTAGGTATACCGTGTTCAAACGTAATCAACGATGGCCGCGATAAAAGGCAACTGGAATTAAAGATGACTTGTGTACCATGCTTTGTGGGCACGCCACAGTAGCCAGGCCGCAGCCTTGTGAACGCGCACATGGACGCTTTAGATATATTGAATACAACGGCTCTCTAGCGCTGGATCTGTGTGATGAACAGAATCTTATAGTAGTAAACAGCGTGATTAAGTGTCATGGACATATAACGGGGCAGTGCGGAAACAGGCAGGCATGTATCGACTACGCCTTAGTTTCAGAAATGGCCTACGAACAACTAGACCGAAGCATAATTGACGAAAGTGGAAAAATAGCGTGGGTAGCGATCGTGGACGTTTAACATTAAAGTTTCGTAGAGATACTTACGCAAAACACGAGCCATAGCATCAGAATTTCGAAACATGAATGAAGAGCAAATAACAGATATCTCAAAAAGCATACAGAAGAAAAGTGAGGCTTTTCGTACAGCAGTCTGGGCATATAAGGAATTACGTTATGCAGCAGGAAATAAGACAGACGCAGCAAAAAATAAAAGTGTTGGATTGAAAAGAGGAAACCACGTAAGTGGTGGAACAAGGGAATAAAGTAAGCTATAGAAGAGCGTAAGCAGGCGTCTAGGGATCATGGAGAAGCCAAAAAGTTCGCATTACATGAAGAGGTCCCCCTTATACGGAACAAATAACGAGAAAAGAAAAGGGTGGAGAGTGAGCTCTTCCAAGACAAAATTGAATGCGCAAGTGAACGTTGTGTGCACAACATTCGCAAAAAATACAAAGGCACCTAAAAATGATTCTGCAACCATATAAAAGCACTCGCAACTCTAACTAAGAACTCCCAAATGGCTATAAGGGGATGGAGGTGGTAACATCTGCGAAGGAGACGCTGCGGCAGATCACCGATGTTATTCGCGCACGAAAGAAAGCGTAGCGTAGTTCATACAACAGATCCAGCAACAACAGAGAAGCCTGAGAGATCAAAATTTAGCATAGAAAGTATTTATTAGAAAAAGGCACCAGAAAATCTCCCTAATAACACGGCAGCAGGACCCGATGAAATCCTAATACAGCTAATCAAAAACCCTGGTCCGAAGATCAAGGCACTCCTGACTAATGACATAGAGCCAGTGATTAGAACGAAGAAAATTCCGGTTGAATGGCACGAAAGCAACATGAACCTGATCTACAAGGGCAAATGAGATAAGGATAACAGGAGCTCGTACAGGCCTGTTACAGTAACGTTAGTTATATACAGAATGACAATGCAAGGCATAAAATTAGAACTGTCGAAGTGGGTGGAGAAAAATGACGTACTGGGGCACTACAGAATGGGTACAGGCCAGGCGGACGCTTAGAGGATAATATGTTTGTACTAACTCAGTTCATAGATATTTCAGTAGCTCATAAGATACGTGTATTGAGAGCATTTCTAGATATTAAAGCAGCCTATGACAGTGTGGACAGATAATTGTTATGAGATATTCTTAAGGAGGAAGGCACAGATGACGATTTCGTGGAGCTGGTGAGGGAGATATACAGAGGCAACCGAGTAAAAGTTGTGAAGGAAGGTCGGAAAGGCAATGAAGTGGGTGTAATTCAACAAGGACTGAAGCAAGGATATCTTATATATCCATTGTTGATCACGCTTTGCGTTAAGGGCTTAGAAAGGGGACTAGAAAACAGCGAATAAAGGTTTGATTTATCCTGCATGCGTAACGGCCAAATGGTGCAACAGAAGGGCCCTGGACTGATGCATGCGGACGACATACGTAGTCCTACTAGCGGACAATACAAAAGATGTGAAAACACTTGCGAATATCTGTGGTGCCAAATCTAGGCCTCTGGTTTAGCAAGAGAAATCAGGAATTGTGATCTTTTTGAAGACTAGTAATTGCGTGGTGTCAATTCAACAGCAGATCATACCCACAGTCAAGCAAGGTAAGTACCTCAGCATATACATAAACGAAGGAAAGACTTACTCAAGCACCCAGCAAGTTAATTTGAAAATAAATTGGAAGTGGAATGCAGCAATAATGAAAGATAGAGCCCTGTGGGGCCACAATAAGTATGAGGTGGTGCATGGAATCTGGAAAGGAGTAATGGTGTCAGCGCTAACGTTCGCAAATGCCATTCTATGCTTAAAATCGGATATATTGTCTGGGTGGGAAGTTAACGACAGATGAGTAGGCCGGTTGGCTTTGGGAGCCCACGGAAAATCCCCAAATGACGCGATTCAGGGTGACATGTGTTGGGCCTCTTTTTAAGACAGAGCAGCACAGAGCAAAATTAGTTTTAATGAAAGACTCGGGAATAGGGATGAAAGTAAATGGGCGGCTGTACCTGAAAAGCGTGCAGACAGAATAGAGGATCAAGAGGAACACAAACTTGGCAAGGAAGTACAGGTTAATTGAAACACTAAGTAGACAACCAGGAGTCATTACAAAGAAAGCGAGATAAATATAGACAGTGCATTGGACTCAAAGAATGGAAAAAAAAGAGGACCGCGCAGAATTACAAGAATGAGAAGAAAGAAATCAGATGGCAAAATCTGTACGATAACACTATTTGAGGCTCGAGCCGGTTGCCTAAGGACCAAAGCATGCATGACGAAATATAAAGAACTAGCTGAGACATGCGTATGCAGCGGCAAATATCCGGAGACCACTCAGCACATCCTAATGGATTACGAAGGGATTCACCCAGTGAGAACTGTAGGCAACGTGCACCATCCAGAAGCGCTTGGGTTCAAATTGGACGGAAGCATCAACCGGTCAGCAGTCGAGATAAGCAAGAGACGTTTAGAGTACTGGTGGAAAAAACGCAGGGAATGGATTGATACGACCTGATTTGATCTCTCAGTCATAGGTATAGCGGCACAAGGTAGATTTTGAGAAAAAGAAAAGGTCAATATACCATTTATACAAACAGAGAAAATATACATATATACATATATACAAATATACAAAATAAAAAATCGGTTAGAAGGTTAATATACAGAAATGCTAGATAAAGAATATCCATACATACCTGATGAAATCAAGCAGGCTAGGTGGCTATTTGTCATCCGTCCCGTTTAAAAGGGAGTACCATTAAATCATCATCAACATCATCAGCCAATACAGCCTGCCACTAATGTGTTTTTCACATTACCAAAAACCAATCAGTTAATCAAATAACAGTAGGCAATTTTGATTCTGCCTGAATCGTTTGAGGGCACAGCTTCATTTCGAAAATCAAACAGAAGTCACGATCACACACCGGACACTAGAAGAAGCCTGGCGTATGCTCAATGAAAATTCAGTGCCTGCAGAACGTGCGGCAAGCATGACGCTTATCTTCTCCGGAGTTGCGGCGTCCCTCGATAAAAATAAAGATCAAACGTTTGATGCAGCGTAAACGTTCCGCGCCACACATTCATTACTGAGAAAAAAAAGACCATGCGGTTACGACCCATATTACCTTGGTTCGGTGGAAAATATTCCGCACTTCTGATCCATGTGGAAACCTGCAGGGCGGCACTGAGTGCTTCGAAACGCTTAGCTTTTTTGAGGACAGACAATACTGTTTGATTGGTTGCACAATGTTCCCTTAACAGTTTTGTACGAGGGGCGTTCATAAAGTTCGTATTATTGGCAAGAAAAAAGAGAGACAAAGAAAGGAAATTTATTGGAAGTTTATTCCTTCTCTATATAATCTCCTCGCAAAGACACACACTTGTGCCAACAATGCATGAGCTGCCGCAGTGCAGTGCTGTAGAACTCTTCATTTTGAGAGCTCAGGAAGAGCTCGACTTGAGCGATGACTTCTTCGTCGCCCCAAAAATGTTTCCCGCGCAGTGTGCTCTTCATGCGAGGGAAGAGGAAGAAGTCACTTGGTGCGAGGTGAGGTGAATATGGCGGGTGAGGCAAAATTTCGTAGCCTAAGGAGGCTGAATGCGTCGTCGTCACATGTGCTGAGTGAGCCGGTGCATTGTGATGGAGCAGACGGACGCCTTTCGTGAGCTTTCCTCTGCGCTTCTCCTTGATAGCACCTCGCAATTTGGTGAGAAGCTCGCAATAGTACTTTGCTGTAATAGTTTGGCCTTTGCTGGCATAATCTGTGAGAGGAGCACCACGGCAGTCCCGGAAGACGCTCAACATGACCTTGCCTGATGACGGCACAACCTTGGCCTTTTTTGGCGCGGGTGAGTTTCCGTGCTTTCATTAGACAGTTTTAGTTTAGCGTTAGCGTAATAGCGGGGTTATGGGAAACAGCGTTACCGTTCCGCAAACGAACTTTGCAGAAAGAGAGTTTTAGTATAGCGTGATAGCGTAGTTTACGTCCCGGACGCTATTCCATTACGCTTTGAATTTCGCATACATAAGGCACCTAATTCTATGTGTGTGTGCGTCCGGAAAGTGCGATAAGCAGCGCAATGGAAGCCAGGAGCGCGTTGTATTTTTACTTCACATGTCCGTCGATTTGCAACGAAACAGACAAGGAGTACGATCTGTCTACCATAGCCTCCGAAAGCTTCCCATCTCAGAGGCCATATGACGTTGTCGCGCCTATCTCCCGACTTTATCGACAGGTGGCGCTCACACCTCGGAGAAAATTTAGGCTTAGGCGCGTTCGAAACGAGAAGCCATCTCAAAACTCCGCTAAATTATCCATAAAAACATATATATTGTCGATCCTGCCTGAAGGTAAGCGAAAGCGATTTACGCAGTCATTTCCTACCAACGAAGTGAATTATTCAGTTCGAAGCGGGCGGCCGGGACCGCCGCCATGTTTTACGCACACTACGTAAACACGCTAACACGGTAACGTTAACTCTGAGAAATAGCGTGCGCACGGTAAACGGTATGGGTCGTTTAGCGCTCTGCGCATGCGCATTTCGATCCCGCTATTCCGGTACGCCCGCTATTTCGGTAACCACGCTAAACTAAAACTGTCTATTGTTTGCTTTGAAGTTTAGTTTCAGGGTCATAATTGTGCACCCAACACTCATCCATGGTTATCAGGCGTTCAAGAAGGTCGTCAGGGTCGCTCTCGCAAAGCTTTCACATTTTTGCGGCTGCTTCCTTCCGCAAGTCGTTTTGCACTGGCGTCAGCAAACGGGGAACCCAGCGCGCGGCAACATTCGTCATATGCAGGTTGTAGTGAGGTATGCTGTGCACAGAGCCTGCACTTACGTTAGCCTGTCCTGCTAATTCTTCAACAGTTATCCGCCGGTGAGCGAGTACGAGAGCCTCCAATTGCTCAGCAATTGGTGGTTTACCATCGAGCGAAGGGTGGCCACTTCGTTCTGCGTCGTCCAGGCTTGTTTGACCGCACTGAAATCGTCGGCGCCATTTGACAACAGTGTCATAGGCTGGGGCATTGTCACCGTACACCGCCACCACCTCGGCGTGAATCGTCGTGGCATCTTGTCCCTTCAAATACATAAAGCGGATCACTGCACGTGCTTCGTCTTTCCCGATGGGTGCTGCCATTTTTGTTGTGGCCCCCTAGCGGTGTTGCGCGGTATTATATAGAACATTAGTTTTATATTATGCTAAAACTAGACAGACGCACACTTATGTTGATGGAAATTGTGCACGCCTTTTCTAAATCTGTCGCAATGATAATACGAACTTTTTGAACGCCCCTCGTAGATTTATATAAATATTTCGGAGCATATCAAAACGAGCAGGAGCATTGAATTCGCCATAAAGCCTCACAGCTACCAGTAAGATTGCTTACAATGGCATCAAAGACCTTCCATGGTGTGTTGGCTTGCAGCATCTTCGTAGTTATTCTTGAAATTTAAGCAGCAAATTGAAGCTCCGAGGTCCACGTATGGCGCGTTCGACCTGGTTTTTTAGTACAAATCGTCCCTTTTTGTCTCAGATTCAATGACGGGCCATAACGTATCACCGCGTAAAGAACGCGGACGATCACAGAGCAGTACATGTGGTTATCGTTGAAATACGCAAAATATGCATTACGTTCGACGCTAAGCAAGGTTGCTGCTCTAAAAAAATGGAGCCATCTCGTTGCAGTACGTTGCAGAGAGCTCTAGCCGCATTGTAGGAAAGTGTGGCATTGAGCTAGCACCTGGCATATCAAAATTGTCAATTGATTTGAAATGATGGAAGCCGAAGGTACTCGCAACGAAGGAAGTACGAAAAGAGAGATTGGTTGAGTTCCGGGTCCCAGGTCTTCCTGAAATTTCGCACGTATTTTACTTACGATAGTAACACTCGCGGCTGTTCTTATAAAAGGTGGCCCTCGAGGGTAGTGTATTGTTAATTCAATGTAGTCACAGCGGGTACCGTTACATTCCAGAACATCCGTCAAATCACAGCGATGTGCCACTGCCTAAATTTTCATGCGCACTGATTTCACCTCTCCAGAGGATTGCCGCTCTTAGGAAGTGTTTCTAACCTCATAAAGGCAGACGAGAAGGAGTTCGTAAGGCCATCTCAAGTATAGATAGCCGCAACGTTGAAAATTTAGCCTGTTTGTGCATTACGTAGCAGTACTAGGGTACAGGGGTGCTATGCAGGATGCGCCGAGTTTGGCGAAACTCGGGATCTTCCCGAGCTCTGGCGACGCCCTAAGATGAAAGAACTAATGTTAACAACAGAAAGTTTGTCCGTCGGCACGCCTCCAGTTTCATTGGTTCATCTAGATTCACTCTGGATGGCTATCATCGCTTGGGCGTTGCCATATGGGCGGTCGACAAACTGGGGCTCACGCGATCATACGGTCGGTGCATGATCGTGCCTTCTTTCACTTGTTTGTCGTTCGACCGAGTGCATTAGAAGCACAAGCAAGTTGTAAAATAAAAGCAGTTAGTACAATAATATTAGTCACAATGTGGGTTGTAAGCATTTTAATGTTTACAAGATGTACACTGAAGGCGTATTAGACTAATTTGTAGTTTAATACGTTTCGCATTATACCACGAGGGGACGCTCGGCCCCGTTTTTTTTTTCCTCTTGATTGGATTGGCGCGGCTCGCTACGTGCTTGTTCTCCCATTTGCGAGCACATATTGGTGTGCGCATGGTTTTCACACTTGTCTTCCAACAGATCGCTCGTTGCTCGCGCTAAAGTAAGGCTGCGAGACGAAGTGAGCGTCGGCTACCACAGAAGTGGTTTGCCGCGCGCTTAGCGTGTAAGCACGCAGTAATGACGGAAATGAATGGGTCAGAAAACTACGCTTTATTTTCATTTATTTTGTGATGCACCCTCATACTGGCTAGCGCTGTGTGGTGGCTTCAAACAACCGCAAGAAGGAGTCTTTATACTGGGTAGCCCGAGCGATCCGTCGCTTCTAACGAACGCAAGAAAGTGTCTTTGCAGCGCACGTGGCCGTTGACTGCCATCACATCCATCCCCGGTTGGACTCCAGCATCGGTGCAGTTACCCTGTGCCCACCGCTGATGAGGTAGCGCTTCACTTTTTGACAGTAACTTTCGATTTTTTTTGCGTGTGAACGCCCGTGATGGGGTCCACAAAGTTCACGCTTTGGTTGACTGTCTACCAACGCAGATTGAGGCATAGCCCCGTTACCATCCACTAAATTTGGGATACAGTTGTATGCCGACAATTCGGTACTTTGCATAATGGTCCCCAGTTGAACATTCGCTGCAATAATGGCACCTAGCTTCGCCGCCTTTCGTCGGTCGACCTTGAAAAGTCGCAGCACTCCTCTGGTCGCCCAGACGATGCCGAGGACCCATGGGCCACCATTTTTAACACCGCCGTCATTTTGGCGGCTCGGTGAAACGTTGTCGCCCGTCATTACGCGGCCTCGGTTGTACTTTTGCTCGCCGCGAAGAAGGCAGTCGTCAATTTGCGCTATCTTCCCGGGGCCACCGAGTGAAGATCGCGCCAGCAGCTCGTCCCTCGCGACCTCACGGATGTATTTCCTGCAGTCGGCGATGACGTGCTCCGATATAGGAAACAAGTCGCCGGTCATCTCCTTCAACAGCCACATGAATACGGTTTTGCTCACGCAGTACGTGAGCCAAATAATTTGCCGCCCGGAGAGGCGGTCCTTTGGACGGCCGAGCCAGACCGTGTTGTCGAAGTAACTTCCTTCGCCTGTCTTCCCGTGCAGTGCAGCGGTACTGTGTAACTGCGAAAACTGCTTTCAGCACCTGTTGCACCGGAAGGCAGCCCGGCGTCCATTCTGAGTATTCATATATAATGTGGCCACTTCGCCATCACAGATTGGTTGGTCCGGGTTGAACTCCACGTCCTCGCAGGTGCCCCAGTACTCCGATGACGACGCCGGAACTGGCCTGAGGCTGGGGCGCGGTGGACGAGCAAGCAGCGCTTGAAACAGGAGAGAGCCGAAGCGATCCCACGAACTTTTCCTCCGCAGCCTAGTCACACCACTCTGTGCTCCGAAAGCATAATTTGTCCGCCACGCTGCCACGGCCTTCGCTTAACTCGTCACACAGCCAGCGCACTGACGTTTTGGAAAGGCAAAAATGACGCGAAACTCAATGTCGCTCATGTAGGAGAACGGGTCCAGACGGTCATATTGACCGTCTACTACAGCTGGATGCGATGACACAGGCTGCTGCTGCCGCCGCCATGCTCACGAGTTCAACTCGAGGGGGGTTTCGCGATGTACGAGTTTGGCACGAGTTCGCCTGTCAATCAAAACCCTATAGGTCACGCCCCGCGCGAGGCATGTAACTCTTGTGCGCGCCCACCACCGTTCAGAAACGCCCAACCTATTTCTCGGCAACAGCGACGTGGTGCGGAACTGAGAGGCATTAACAATCTTGACAGGCGAAATAAAACACGCACAACGCACTGTCATCGGTGATCCACTGAGCACCACTATAAAAAAAGCGTCGCTGGCTTCTGCATAATCTTCTTGGGCTTTGATAGCCGCACAACACTGTTAATTGCCTGCATTGTGTCGACGTAGCGCACAGCAAATAATTATTGGCAGGTCACTGTAGCTGCCTGCAAGGCGTCGATGCGCCATTGTGGACGACGATCTTGAGCAATGCGTAGCGTTTTCCAACGACAACGTATCGCAGCTGTCATTTGAGATGGCTGCTCTGTCATTAGTGATGTATCGGAGCCGCAGTGTCGCGAACAGGGTCAGCGGTCAGCGCAAGCAAATCCAGTGCGATAGAATTTCTTCATCACAACCATAGCACACTAAACAATTGCAACACTTTCCTGCGTTTGAAGTCTAATTTCCTAACTGCACACAAGAGCCCTCATCCACCAAAATGCGATTCTTGCGCTGTCGTTACGATATCCATCTGCGGTCGCTGTTAGCTGACCAGCAGAGGCAATCGGCAAGCACACTGGAGTGAACAACACACTCAAATTCTGCGTACGTGCGCACGGAGGCACCTTCACTGGGCAAGCGAGGACAAGCGATGATTTGTGTCGCTGGGCAGCACGCTCTTCGAAATGCATAGCGGAGACTTCACGCACGCAGATAAACTGGTGCATTTGCACTGTGCTGCGTCACTACGGACCCTGGAATACCGCACAGCAATTTTGCAGCGACAGCCGTGGCCCCCGTCTCTATGGCTAGAGTGTCGTTTCAGTTGGTAATGCGGCGGCCTTAATAGCCGCCTCAGTGAAAGCACCTGCGCTGAACAGCCATGCCGCAGCGCTGCGTTGCCATTCTCCTAATAGACAAGGAATGGACAGATTATTGTCATGATTGACTTTATGCGTCATTATCGCGTCGATTTTATTAAGAATAGCACTGCAGCGCCCCTGGCGACTGCTCACCGTATGAACTCCCTCGTGCGTGCGGCCCTCTAGAATGTATCAGGTTGCAAGCTTTCGCCTCACTGTCGCCACTCGCGACAAAAAAGTGCAAAATTTAATAATTCACTCGATGTCCGTTTATCATCACAAATTTAAAGCATTCAAAACGACAAACCAATTCTTTAAGAAATAAAACGTTTGTTATTTTATTTGTTGCATTTCAATGTATTCGACTGAGGGAAAGTGCAGGTGCAAGAATGCACCGCATGTGCCCTGTTCTCATTCGACGGAGGATAGAAAGATAATGCTCGAAAGAGGAGGCACGCCCATGACGTGCCCGAGAAAGGCGTCGCAAACGGCTCACGACAAGTGTGCAGATAGACAGCGGGACAGTCAGGGTATTGCTAAATTGCGATAATGCGTTGATAACAATACGCGGCGCTAGCGCGCTTTGTTGCGCAGTCCTCTGTGCTTGAAGCGCGGAAGCACTGAGCAGCGCAGGGTGCGCTCATGTTGTCATACGAGGCTTTATCTCGACATTTCTTTTTGCCTGCTGTTATTGCACGTTCCTTGCTATCTCCGTTCACTGACTGCCAACGAGCAAACTCGGGTACAACTCGTGCGAACGAGAAACTCGGCGCATCCTGCATAGCACCCATGCACTCGTCTGTCTATTCTTGTGCTGTCTTTCAAGTAGCTACGCATAGCCATGTATGTGCAGCTGTGCTAACTGGCACATGGTTCATAAACTTGATTACTTCCACAACGTGCCCCTTTCTATATCAGCGGCATGATAAGCCACACACAGCCCATGCGTGAACGACCGCTCAGCCTCCATTGGGTCGCCTATGCATTCCAGGCATAGCTGTCACATGCCTGGAATGCTCGAAATTTTCCTTCTGTAAAAAACAATATATCGGCGAAAGGGGACAGAAAAAAATTAATTTATGGGGTTTTACGTGCCAAAACCAGGATATGATTATGAGGCACGCCGTAGTGGGAGACTCCGGAAATTTCGACCACCTGGGGTTCTTTAACGTGCACCTAAATCTAAGTACACGGGTGTTTTCGCATTTCGCCCCCATCGAAATGCGGCCGTCGGTGAACGTCAGGTTAAAGCGACCTCGCGCGGACACAGATAAAAACATCGGAGATCGCTTAAGCTTCGCATTTAAGAGTAGAACGGGATAGCGTTATCGGGACCCGTTCACATATCATGATTCGCACAAGGCAAGTAGACTTCATTCAATGCAACACTGAACGTGGGAAAGCCACCTTACAAACACCAAGCTTACACTGATCCCCATAAAGTCGGCTTTACTTTTAAACTGAAATGCATTGCCGGAACGAGGGGCAATATAAGTGGTCTTATATTAAAATGTAAAAGACCTAGCACTTTTTTTATTATTTTAATAATTGTTTGCTATTGCCCCGACGCGCGCAAGTCTACAAGAAATGCTGGAAAAATGGTTTGTGTTTGAGTTTCCTCGTAGACGAATTAGGTTTTTTCTAACATTCAAATTAAAATCGGACGCCGATTGGTAAACAATTCGACGGCCAATTCGACGCCGAATGGTGAAGTCATACTTTACCATTTTTCTGACTGATTTCACTGTGAGAAATTCAATTTTTGTTCACGAAAACCGTGCACCACGTGGAGGGCCTGCGCGGTCGATGGGGTTGGATAATTTATTCCGCCTCCCGCGATCACACGCCGGTTGCCAACGCCGGAATTTATGCGACATGGCGCCCTACACGCTATCGCGTTAAAAGCTTCCCAAAGCCGTCGCCGAGAATATCAACCAACCAGGTCATAACTTTGATGAACTTAAACGCTGCATCCTCCAGTCGAATTTTCATTCTGCGCGAGACAGAAAATCCAGAGAATCATACCTCATCTCTGAGTTCAATACAAAGCAACGAAGAGGCATAAACATTTCAGAGGGAGCATGAGAATCTATTCGCTACGCTAAATTTGAAACTATAGGCAACCGCAGTTATCCATATCTCTTTGGGTTGCTTTTTTTTCACTGACCTCCAGTGTAGCAGTCCCCCCCCCCCCCCCCCCCCCGCGTTGTCCTGGCGCCTTCCAGAAAAAGAGGAAACTACAGCGACACGTCAACAGACTGACACACGGCGCTACCTCACACTCCCCCACCGATGATGAGTAGCACACCTTTCTTTTCAATTTTACGCACTCGCCGCTAACACACCCTTCGATCGTTGCATCACACACCCGCCTTACCTCTCTCGCCTTTGGAAGAAACGTACCTATATCTACTGTGCTGAGGAGAGCAAATGTCGCCTTGAAGAAGACAGGCCCACTTGCCGAAACGTTGGCTTTCGCTTTCACCTTCTTCTCGTTTTGCTCATCGTCTCAAACATTGAGTAATTAATCAGCGAAGGAATGTGCGAATGGTAATTTTCGAGATCGAATCTAATACAAATCGGATAATGACATTGAATCTAAAGTCGAATATTGATCCGGTATGCCTCGAAGGCAGCTGTTTCTATGTTATATAAAACGGTGTGAGCGTCCTAGTATATTCACAGGGTTCGCAGATTATTTCATTGGATTACGCAGTATAAAGTGTTGTTTATTTAAAAAGGAACAAATGGCGCATTTAGATCAAATAAGCAGTTTACTTCCACACTGGGAGCTTATTGGTAAATGTGAATGATGGCGATTTAGCCGTAAAAGTCCAATCGAATCCTCATCGACTCAGTGGCATATCTTGCTCCAGTATTTGCGTTCTCACGTTTCCTTCAGTACTATTGCCTTCAATGCATCCCTTATCTTGTACGTACCTTCCACCTACCTTTTCGTGTTTTATGCGTATTTTGGTTATGGAGAATTAATCTGTGGCACTTTTGCTCCAACGTTACGTTTGATCACGCGCACTTGGCGCTTTGAAATATCGGGAAACTGCGCACAAAATATTTCTATTTACGAACACGGGCCATTCGGTTCTAAAACCGAATCTAATTGGGTAACATTAAATTCGTTATTTGAAAGTTTCGGATTTCTTACAAACTTTTATTGTACTTTCAGGAAAGCATGCTTTCGATAGGCTCGAATACTTTCACGTGCCTGGAATGTACTTTATAAAACATGTTTTCGAGACGAGCTGCCTTCCCGGACAGAGCATGAATTCACGTGACCCGAATAAGGTATTAGGCCGATGACATATTGGGCACGTTACTGCGGTGGCAAAAATATTAAATACTTTCGCCTGACAACATTCCTTGGATTACCTGCGCGATTGGGGTGTACGCGAAGAGTGCGAACAATTCTGGGTAATATGGATTTTCACTGTAGTGGAGCTAAAAAGATGCAAGTCGCTCATGTTTAATAACAACTCACTAGTGATTGACCCGATGGACGTTGGTATATCCGGGGTGGCACTTGCTGAAATACTAGTAGCAGTCGAAGGTGTGGCACTTGAAACTTTCGTAGTAGCTGAAGGTTTAGTCGAAATTGTGGTCGTATTTGTAGTTGTCGCGGTGGGCGTATTTGTTGTGATCCCTGGTATTCCAATGACGGTCGAGGGTGCAACGGCTATCGGTACTGCAGCGGCTGTGTCTCCTCCTGGGTGTACCATTGGCAGTATTTCTGTTGGCGGAAAAAAAGAAAGAAATGTTCGTAATTTAGGCAGATAGTAGCGATCATATATCATAGCGCATAGTTGACCGGCTGCGGAAAAAAAGAAAGAAATGTTCGTAATTTAGACAGATAGTAGCGATCATACATCATAGCGCATAGTTGACCGGCTGGCTCGCACGGAAAAAATTTGCCCCCGCCCCCTTTTGACACAAATTTGTCGAGAGATGAAGAAATTAGACAAATGGACCATTTATTCCGTGGTTTACGGCGTGATACGTCAGCTATGGAGCCTATACTTTGTTTCATTCTACTACCTCCCTAGGTGATATTTACATAGTCCTTAGAAAAGCTTGTATCTGCAGGTCCCAAATTTAACAATGCATATACATGGTGCTGCTACATAAATGCATGCTAAATTGTTCCTAATGATATCTGGAGTACTGCAGATGGCAATACATTAAAATGATTACCACTTTGCTGAAATTTTACCCAACGCTCCAGATGCATTACCCAGAATTGTTTGCATTAAATACAATAAGTTTGCTACACCTTACAATCTCTCCACGGAGGTGGGCGCTCAAACGTCTATGAAGTCATCGGTGACAGTCCAGTAGTCATCCATGAGCTGGGTAATTCGAGCCATAAATCCCTGAGTGAAAAACACGATCTCTACTGTATTTCTTGCTGGCACGGCCGACGCTTATGTCTGTAATTTGTGTTCGTCAGATTCATGGCTTGGAAACATGAAGTGAGATTCCCAAAGAAAATTGTTGCGCCCAAGCAGCCTATCACCTACGGGGCTTAACACCGCGTGGCATATAGTCGTGTGAGTTATTCCAGCAGTTAAACTTCCTTACACCTCGGTGTACGTGCCCGAGAATTAGAGTAGATGTCTACACTTTCTGCTAATGAGCTGTTTTTAACATTGGCTGGACTTCACGGATACATTACATGTATATCGGTGTATACAGGGAAAGGATGGTTTGCTGGGTGAGCTGACACTCTATTCTTCAGGCTTGCAGCACGAAAAGAACTCAATACGACGGAAAGGAAGAAATACAGTGCTGACTATAGACTAAGGCTTATTATAGCGAAGCTGTTTATAACTAGGTTTCCGTGCATTTTTGGTGTGCGTATGGAAAATGGTGGGCCAATCCTGGTGATAGTACAGAAAGGGTCCAAGCGCAATGGCACATAACCCTGTGGACTCCTGGCGGTGAGACTCAATACGTGTAATGCGCCTTTGAGCAACCCATGTCACACCTGGGACCCAAAGAGGTCCCAGGATCAAGGGTGACAACCAGGCTTGCCAACCTCCGACGCCAGTATTCCGCTAACTTGGATGAAAAGTTTCCCAAGATTTTCCTATATTTGTGCAAGATGTGGTTGTTAGCTTTGTTAATTTGGTCTCTATAATGATAAACGTTTGTTAGTGTTATACAAATAACGGCAAGTGTTATAGTTTGAATTTATTTCTCTGCTCGTTTTAAGATTAAAATAATGAAGTCACTGGACTCAACGTGAAATGATGACGCAGTGCCAGTTATAATAACAACATGACGTCTTAGTTGAAGCGGTTTTAAGAGAAGAGGTCAGCGCGTGCATACTTTGTTGTTGTCCAAAATTGTTTTGCCCCGAGAGCGACTTGCCATGGTTACACGGTACCTTATTCGAATTGTAGGATTAGCACCTAGCCTCCCTTGCGAATGTGAGTGTCGAAACAGTCGCCACTGCACAACCGCAATGCAAAAATCATGACTGTGTTCTCTTCTTTTGTGTACGACCTAGCAGCATTGCATTGATGCACTTGCACGTAATTTTCAGCGAAGCACAAAAACACGCAACTAATTTTTCTGTTTCCTACAAAGCAAAACTAGCCCTATCACATGAACACTGCAACTCTGTCCAAAGTTTCTCTGTCAATGGGCGGTTCCAGGTAAATTTCAGTAAACGCGCGCATAGTCAGCTGTTCACCGCCATGATAACATTGTTGTGCTAGGCATTTGTGACCGGTTATGCTCAGATGTGTCCGTGCTGCTTTGTTTAATGCTCTCGCATATATATTATATATATATATATATATATATATATATATATATATATATATGTTTCACCGTTTACAGATAAGTATTTAATTCAGAGCACACAAGCTATCGTCACCACTACTAGAGGGAAGAAAGGCAAAATCGCACTAGCAGCACTTCGTTAAAGGACCCAGGGCATCCTCACCCTGTCGTTTTCTTGAAGAGATGTGTTGACTGCCCTGCTATACTACCAAGTCATACCTCACATACTAATGCCAAGGTAGTTTGAGGTTAGTGAAATAAAAACATTGCCAACATGTCAGCAGTTTTAGCCCTTGAATGCCTTAGCGCGATATTTCCCCATATTCGGACAAATTTCTCTAATTTCCTAAACAAGACTAAAAATCCCTAGGTCTCGGTAAATTCCCCTAGAGTTGGCATCACT
>NC_051157.2:169082124-169234710 GCF_013339745.2 Dermacentor silvarum
TCGGGGCCTCACTCATTGAGTATCACCATTTCGTTTTTCTCTTCTCTTGTTTGGCGGCGTTGCAACGGACAACACGCTGGACTAGTGGTGACTAGGCACAACTGTGGCTGCTGTTACGGAATCGATGGTATTCCTAATAAACGCATCTCTTTTTTTATGATCCAATATAATCTCACTATCAGGGAGGGCGCTGTGTGTCTGACTGGAGCAGTATTTTTTATTCGGGATGTTGCTACGCTGCGCTCCGCAACACCCGAACAACCGCCGCACCGGGCACAACCGACCGCGCCGCCAAACACAGAAGAATAAAAAAGAAAATGTTGATACGTCATGGAGGCCACGCCCCGCCCATGCACGTATTTGTAGTGAAACAGTCGCACACCGGCCACGAGCTTCGAACTGAATTTCGCTTTGCATTTGTAGAATTCACTTTGTTTGGAGCTAATAACCTTGTAAACGGCTTTCGCTTATTAGTCGCTGGCCGCTTAGACGACAGAGTATTGTGTATAACCTTGCGGAGTTTTCATCGCATGATGATGGTGATGATTTAAGGGCATCCCCATTGAAACGGGGCGGTGAAAATAATCACCTAGCCTGGTTGATTTAATCAGGTATGCTACACAAGTCTCTTAGCTAGCAATTTTGTATACGTATGCTTAATCTAAACCGCTACCCAAGACTGTAACCGATCCGGTGGTATCAATCTCTTCCTTGCTTTTTTCCAGCAATGTCTAGACGTCTCTGGCTTATCTAGACTGCTGACCCATTGATGCTTTCGTCCTCTTTAAAACCAAGGGCTTCTGGGAGGTGTATGTTACCTAGAGCTCTCACTGGGTGAATCCCATCGTATTCCATCAGGACGTGCTAAGTGGTCCCGGGATTTTTGCTACAGCATACACATGCCTCATCTATTTCCGAATATTTGCTCCAGTAGGCAACTGACTCGAGTCTCAAATAGCAAGGCCCTGCAGTTTGTGTTTTTGTACATATTTTCGCTTCTATATTCTTAATTTTCATTCTTGTATATCTTCAAGGATCTTTTTTGTTTTCATTCTTTGCATCCAATTCACTGTCCCCGTTTCTGTCACTTTCTGTCTGATAACTCCTGGTTGTCTATTTACACTTTCAATTACCCAGTACTTGGCTGTGAGCTTTTAACAGCGAAGCTTTTTAAGCATGTTTCGCATGCGTGGCTGCATAGCCTGGTGGTTACGACGCTCGCCTTGGGACCGTGGGTACGCGGGCTCGCATCCCGCCTCAGCAAGAAGGTTTATTTTATTTTATTTCTTGATATTTTCTTCATACGCACCACAAACCACAAATTACGGCTCGTTTAAACAGCGAAACATATGATTTCGTTCGAGCATCGTCGTCTTCGTCCACAGCTGGCGCGTTCGCACGCTTGTGCTCTGCCAGGTTAAGAGGTTTTGCGCGCTATGCTTGGGAGAGAGATAAAGAAAGCGAGAGAGAGAGACACGCATTCACGGAGCGGGTCTGCTGGAACGCGTTGTTGGCATTCCAATGCGGTCGAATGCGGAGTCGGCATTGCAACGTTCAAGTGCAAGTTCAAGATTATTCGTCAACGATGTCCGCTTTACAGAGAAGTGCATACATAATTAGTACATACACAGGGAGTCCAAAAGTTAGAAACTGTCAGGGGGACTCCCATACATGAACAAAATGAAAAAGAAACGAGATCTAGATCAAGCATTGGTTACGGTGATTTTACCAACAATTTGAAAAAATAAGGAATAGTGCGAAAAACAAGAATATAAGGCTGTTTAGTAAGATAAAAAATGACAAAAAACTTCTGTAATGAACAAGCAATGCAAGTTTACAATACAACAAAAATGGGAGTAATATACCGTGTAGTATTAGAGCTACGTCAATTATTATTATTACAATCACAAAAGTCTGTGTTAGGATGAAGAAAGTTGTTGTAAAATATTTATTAACTTGGTTATTAACTCTACCGTGGTGCCGGTTTTGCATGCTGCGCTATGAAACGCGCAGCAACGCCGTAAGTCAGAGAAGCGCGTAAAGAAATTATCATCATGAGTAATAAGATGAAAAGTTCGCGCGCACTCCCGGAAAATGCTGGGCTACGATCGCCCAGCTTCGCAGTGCCAAGCGTTGCGTGGCCGCGCGCAAGGTTAAGTGATTTTCTTTTTTTGCCTTCTTCTATTTTGGGTCCCCGTTTTTCAGGTACAGATGCTCGTGCAGTTTAGCCGCTGTTAAGATTCATTTTGAGCGGCCATGCCCAGAACACGTGTAAACGCATGGCAAATGGCGTGCCTAACGATCCGCTCGTCAACATGAACATACGTGTCCGTCGCGTGGGTCCGACGAATGTGCGAAACCTCCCGTGCCGCCTTGCGACCAGGTCACCCCCGCTGGGGAAGTTCACCCCGCTATGACCACCAAGCCTCACTGCTGTCACCCACCCTCACCAATTCGTGGTCTGCAAAGATGTCCAAACATGGCCCTCTGCAGTGGGGGCCGAGGGGGAGAGTGCCCGGATGGTGGAGGGTGTAAGAAAGCCAGCAAGCTGCCACGTGGAGAACACTTTTGCTTTGCCCTAGCGTGCAGTTGCATGCACGCTGAACGTTTCCTGTATTTTTCTTGGAGCCCACCGCTCATCTGCAACCGTGTATTAAACTTGTGTTATTTGTTTTTACGTCGCCTCGTCTTCCCTGCCGGACCCTCTCCGATGGTAAACCTTGTTCGAGCTCCAAGAAGACGCTGTTACAGGTTTACCAAACGCCGGCCCGTAACACCGCCCATCCGTCTTCAAAACTTATTTTGCTCTGTGCATCGCTGACTTCAAAAGAAGCCCAAACCATGTCACCCTGCACTGCCTCATTTGTGGTTTTACGGTGAGCTCGCATGCCAGCCGGCCTGCAGATCTTTTGTTAACTTCCAATCCCGCCAAGATAACCAATTTTAAGCATAAAAACCTCCGAGTTGTCAGCACCACCTATCGGCGAAGTGGGGAGATAGGCCCAACGGCATATGGCCTCGGAGGACGGAATAATAATAATAATAATAATATAATAATAATAATAATAATAATAATAATAATAACTTGTTAATTTTATTGATTGTTGGAGGTAAAAGACGCTTGAGAAACAAGCAACTGGCAGAAGCCCGCAGCCTCCTCTGCAAAGCATCAAGTGAAAGTGCACCTATTCAAATACAAAGGAATAAAAAATTAGTGCCCTTTAACATGAAAGAGTCAAATAAGTATAAAATGGAAAAAAGCCTGATTGGAGGCTATGGTCGACAACCTGTACTGTTTTTACTGTTTTCGCCGCAGATCCGCGGACATGCAAAGTACAGATACAATGCAATGCCGGCTTCCGTGCGCTGCCTCTCGAACTTTCCGGGCGCACACTCAAGGCTTGACGAATAGACAGAACCACTTGGGTGCACTGCGTATACGAATTCCGAGTGTAATGAAATAGAGTCCCGCACGTATACTACGCTATCACGCTATACTAAAACTGGCTTTCTACAAAACTCGTTTGAGTAACGCTATTTCCCTTTAACACGCTATTACGCTAACGTTAAAAAAAAACTGTCTATTATTGTGGTCTGCTTACCTTAATGTATTTCCAAAGAAAGGAAAGCTATCAGGAGCATACAACGGGAAGGAGAATATAACGTAGCCTGGGCGATTTACGTTGTCATTCTTGTCTTTCATCAAACTGAAGAGCATCTGATAGGAAGGAAAATGTTTTATTGTAAATGAGTGTACAAGCTGCAGCCAGAGAAGGTACACAATAGACGCACAACAAAACATAGGGTAAAATTTGTACGCAAACTGACACAGATGGAAACAAATGAAAGAGTGCATTACAGGTACTGCGGTTTTGGAATGCTACCATAAAAATTGCTATGTACGCTCTAATGGTTGGTAGATATTTGCTATATCCATGCTGTTCAGAAATGTTATTTAATTTCTTCGACAAGATTCCGGTTTGCTTATCAAGATTACAGACGCCCTCTGAAATCACGGAGTGGGTTGTTACCTGCCTAAACGTGTACATAGTTTAACCGCGTGTTCACTTGGGCTTATTGGTTCAAAATTGTGCTGTTTAGCAATTATTATAAATGTCTCCTAAATAAAAAAGAAATAATTTAGTGCATGTCATGTGCCATACGGGCATTTTCGACGGTATTCTTAATTAGCATCCGAGTAACTAACTCTACGTACATTTTATTGTCCGTATTCATCAGTGATCGCCGCCTACTACTAGTGAAATGGTACCGGTATTTAAAGCTGGCGCTAAATTCCGTGCCGAATAAGCCAGTATCCTTAATAAACACATGCTGGAAATGATTAGAGCATTTTAAAGCTAGCCACGTATAGACTTTCTCATCAGGCAACGAATTTTCAGTTCACTACCAGTGCGGTTTTCGTAAGTACGCTTCCACAACCTCACAAATAATACATGTGATTCAGGTCCTTTGCTCTTGCAATAGACACCAGGATTTAAAACGGGTGCTAATTCTTTTAACTAAAGCTCACGACTGGGTTCCATCCTTCTTGCTGATTTAAAGGTTATGAAACGTCGGTCTACCTGGTATTCTTCACTGGATTGAAGCATACTTAAAGAACCGCCCGCAGTTTTCCTGACGTACATGCGGCAAAGTCAAGCAATTAAAAGGTATTAACTAGTATTTCACACGTTTGGGTCGTCCGACGCTACTGTTCCTAAATAGTAAACGCCATTGCCAGTGACATCGAAGATTCCATTAGAGTTGGTCGCTGACGGCTAAGTACTTTATTTTGTAGCGAAATATGCGTCCTATCAAACTGTCATACCGATGAACTTAGGGAAACTCGCACACTGCTGCCAAAAAAATGAATGAGGATCAACTTTTGTAAGACAATCTATGTGTATTAAAACCTAAAGAAATTATTATAATTCATATTTACAGCATTGGCAATCATCCCGTAAAAATGTCAATGCAATGAATATATAGGGTGTAATGAAGAAGAGCACATGGAAAAGGCCAGCCAGGTTGTATACTGTGTGTAATAATTGACAGTAAGATCTATTGCAGCGTCCACATTGATTCCATCTGCAAAACATCTATGAAACTTGGTTATCTTGCAAAAAAGTTACAACGGTCTCCATCAAATGTCCAGTTGGGGACCTATAGTTCCTTAGTTCACCCTGTGCTCGAGCACGCTGCAAAAGCTGAGAATTCTTTCCACGCTATGAACATTGCAAAAAGCGCATTCAGCATTCACTGGCTCACTTTTTTTCGGATGAATCTACGTTGTCGGTAACCTGGTGTTGGAGCGACTGTATCTACACCCGCTACGACTTCGGCGTAGAATTGCCAGAGTGCGACTTTCTTACGAACTGTACCAAAACAATATCGGTTATAATCGTAAAGCTCATTTGCTACCCGCGTACACAGATCATCTAGAGCTAGCCATACTCAGGATGTATGCCCACATTTCGCACAAACGAAACTGTAGAAACACAGAATGTTTTCTTGTTTAGGTAAGGATTTGAACTGTTTGACCAGTGATTCTGGAAAGTAGACAACCCTGATGTTGTTGAACATTGTCTACTACCACCTTAACCCTCCCCTGCTTGGGCCGCCTACATTATTTCTATTAAATAAATCAATAAAGTGATGACAAATTGTTTAAGTACCTAATGAAATATTTGTTAAAAACATCTCACAGAGAAATCTACGAATGCACGTGGTTTGAGGGTGGCGGATTTGAATGACCATGACACCCACGTCTGCACTACATCGAGCATTGTCGATCTTACTGCACTCCCTACTCTCGGCGATGTGCGGATCAGCAAACGTTATCTTGGCGATGACAATCAGCTGAGTGGTGTGAAATGCCCATCTACAATCTTGTGGTGCCATAATGATCGGGTGACGTAGCACGTTCGATAAGCTCAAGTACACACGCGTTTTGCGGGAGGTTAGGTGTAGCCACCTAACTAGGCGCAGCATGGAGCCCCTGCATCTGTGGCTATCCACATGAAAGGAACACGTGCGCACAAAACAGCTGGTGTCATCGTGGCACGCGGTCTGTGTTCTGGCTTCTGCAGGCTAGCCATTTAGTCGATGAGGTCGGCTCACTGAGGTCAGCTCAAAAGCAAGATTTTAACCGTGATTGCGACGTCGTGGTTTTTAAATCTCCGCAGATGTTCCACGTGCACAACCCGCGTTGTGTTCCTGCTGTTCAAGCGGAAACAAACACAGCGTTAATACCATAAGCATCTACATAATTTCTGAGTTATGCACACATCTAATGGTTTACTATGTTGTCAGTTCATCATTTCTCGTCACGTTGAAGGAAACTGCGGTTGAACATAGGGAGAGCCGCAGGATGGGGGTAAAGTTCAAGCCTAGATGCCTCAGTAAGAGGTCCAACGGGGAATGCATTTTGCCGAATTGTATATGGGATACGTGATTTGGGGCGCTATAACATATAGCTGTTGGTGGTTTGGACCAGAGGTAGAACACCGGCATTCTAATTGGAAGGTCGTAGGCTCAAATCCGCTTCCAGTTCACTACATTTTCGAACGTGGAGTGGCGCCTGACACCGGCAAAAGCATTGCCGAGTGCCAGTGGGGCTATACTATTCCAGGTGCAACCAAATTAGGAAGGCGCACTAAGCTTCAACAAAGGCACTCCCTCACAAGAACAGGAATTTGCCTCCCTGGTGCAATATACGGCGCCTACGTCCCTCATGATCCCTGCAAATAACGAATGGCCCTCAGCATAATAACCCATGGCCTGCCGAGCACCTGAACAGGGCGGGGGCCAGACCTGCGATGCGGCAGAGGGTGCTAAAGAGTCTTCCGATACGGAAAGGCCGCCACTGCTAACTGAACCTGGCAACGTTCAACAAGCGAACGCTCTCGAGTGACGCTAGCTTATTGGGGCTGTTTGCGGCAATATCAAGCATTGCTGTGGGATATTATTGGCTTTAGTGAAATAACAACTGGTGACGCATATACAGTGCTGACTAACAGCCACGTCCTCCGCTACAGAGGTCTTCCACACAAGAGAGAACACGAGGTAGGATTTCTAATCCATAAGGACATAGCGGGCAGCATTAATGAGAGGGTAGCAGTCGTCGTAATAAAACTGAATAAAAGATATAGAACAAAGGTAGTACAGGCCTACGCCCCAACCTCCAGTCATGATGATGACGAAATAGAACAGTGTTATGAAGATGTTGAATTAGCCATGAGAAAGGTGCAAACTCAGCATACTTTAGTCATGGGTGACTTCAATGCAAAAGAGGAGATAAAGCAGGCTGGTGAGCAAGCAATTTGCAACTACGGCATCGATTCTAGGAACACTAGAGGAGAGATGTTGGTAGAACTTGCGGAAAGAAATAGGCTCCGAATAAAGAATACCTTCTTCAGGAAGCGTAGCAAGACGAAGTGGACCTGGAAAAGCTCTACAGGAGAAACAAGGAATAAAATAGATTTCATACTCTATACCGATCCCAGCATAGTGCAGGATGTTAGGTTGGGTATAAAGTGCAGTGACCATAGGTTAGTGAGGTCTAGGATTTCTCTCAATTTGAAGAGAGAAAGAATAAAATTAGTCAAGCAGAAACAGGCCAATCTAGACGCAGTAATGGTAAAAGCAGACAAAGTCAGGCTGGTGCTCGCAAACAAGTAAGCAGCTTTAGAACAGAAGGATAAAGACAATATAGAGGTAATGAATGAAACCACAACTAGGCTGATCTCAGAAGCGGCAACTGAAGTGATTTAAGGCACCAAGGCAACCAGTAGGTAAGCTCTCCAAAGTAGCAAAGGACGTAATAAGGAAACGACAAGGCATGAAAGTGTCAAACTGAAGAGATCAGATATATTTCGCGGAATTGTCAAACTTCAAAGTAAGCAATTGTCAAAACTTGAAAACTTCGAACTCTCAAAGAGATATTCGAAATTTTAACGTGGGAAAGATTGCGGAAGGCGTAAAATATTGTCACCAGCAGTAGTGGGTACAGTGCTAAGAGGCAGGCACGGACAAGAAGAGAGAAGTGCACGTGCTTCTCCGCCCGCTCGATAGCCAGCCCTCAGCGCCGTGCTTTTCAGGAGCCGCTACCCTCAATAAACGTCGCGTCGCCCGTTCTCTCACAAAGCACGTGACAAAGTGGTGGAGGTGCTGGGTATTCCTCACCCATGTCGCAGACCTCTTCTGACAGTGGAACCACTACCCCCGTGCCAATCGATACGCCAGTCCACCGGGCCAGCCGCCGGATCCGGGGACTGCCTTCTGAGACCCCGCAGCGCTTCAGACCATCTCAACCGTTATGGAAGGCGCCGCAGTGACGAACCGGTACACGCTTCAAAATCCACGGGTTGCAAAGTCGTTCCATGGCAAGGCCTTCGAAGACGTCGAAGACTGGATGGCCGACTTCGAGCGCGTGGCCGAATACAATGAATGGTACGACACAAATAAATTTCAAAGTGTCTACTTTTAACTGGAAGACGGCGCGCTCACATGGTTCCAAAACTGTGAGCAGCAACTGACGTCGTGGCCTGAGTTCCGCCGTCAGTTACTAGACGCCTACGCCAGTGCTGATCGCCGCGAACGAGCCGAACGAGCAATCCAGGTCCGCGTTCAGCTTCCCAACGAAAGTGTTACCACGTTCGTCGAAGATATGACGCCCCTCTTCAGATGAGCAGACTCGGGAATGACCGAGGACAAGAAGTTGCGTCACCTGATGCGAGGAGTGAAGGAGCAGCTCTTCGCTGGTCTTGTGCGGAGCCCTCCGAAGACTGTCGCCGAATTTTTATCTGAAGCTGTAAGTATGGAGAAGATACTGCAGCAACGATCGAATTTCTATGAGTGGCAAGTGAACGTGACATCCACCCCCGATATTTTCACGGCCACCCGAAGCAACGATGACCACCTTCGCGAACTAATCCGCACTGTCGTGCGCGAAGAAATACAGAAGGCTTTCGGCACGTCACAAGCGGTGGTGAGCTCTATTGAGAGTGTCGTCAAAGATGAAGTTCCCAAGCGCTCCGGTCGACCTGTCCTCTGCCTTACACCGCGCCTGCACCTACTGAACACCGCCGTGCGACCTACGCGGAAGCCCTGAGAGTCCCTGCACCAACCGCTGTTAGTTCACGCGGCTCATCCGGTTACGCTTTCATCTGCACAACCGGTACCATACATCCCAGAACGACGCGCGCCTCCAGCGTTTCGCTCCGCCGCTCCTCCCGCTGTGGTTCGCAGGAGCAACCGGTTATTACGCCGACGATCGACGCATGACCCCTCGGAAGTCGGAGTTTGGCGAACACCGACCGTCGGCCTCTGCGCTTCCACTGTGGTGAGGCAGATCATTTGTACCGCCAGTGCCCATAGCGACGTCTCGGGTTGTGGGGCTTTTCCACCTACTCACCGCCACCCCGACTGGCCAACGACCTCGGGAGATAGAAGATTACCTTGCTCAACAACGCATGCCACCGTCTACCGGGCGACAGTCACGCTCGCCGTCACCACGGCGATTTTCACCGCCGCCCATTGATATTCCGGCACACGATCACCAAGTTCCGCCGGGAAAACTAACCACAGCGACCTTTGGGGGCGAGGCCGCTGACAGTCGACACGCTGAAGACCTCCATCGACGCGTACGAGCGATGACACCGATCCGACGTCAACTGCAGATGAACGGAATGACCGGCTTTCGCTCGACATACCGATGGTGATCGACGGTTACGCGGTTAACGCTTAGTAGATACCAGTGCGGACTATTCCATCTTAAGCGGGAAGCTGGCGAAGTTGCTGAAGAAAGTAATTACCCCTTGGAATGGCTCGCAGATTCGTACGGCTGGTGGTCACGTCGTTACTCCACTGGGAACCTGCACGACAAGAGTTCGGATTCGAGGATCGACATTCGTGCGCGCTGCCTTGTCCTACGCGTATGCTCCCGTGACGTCATTCTCGGGGTTGATTTTCTCCAAGAATACGGCGCTGTTATTGACCTACGGGGAGGTGTAGCCACCTTTCAGCAGACCGAGCACTCGACGGGTACGACCACAAGCGTCGAGACTACCCTTCGTGTCTCCCCCGAATGTGTTACGCTTCCTCCGCGAACCAGTATCCTAGTCGAAGTGATGTGCGGTGGAATGCGCGAAGGTGAAGTGGTCGCTGAAAGTAACTTATCGATCTACTGATGCAAGGTGTTTGTGCTGCTAGAAGTGTGCTACAGCTTAGTGATGGCCATTCTCATTTGCTTGTCACCAACTTCAGTAACGAGCATCGACACCTGTTCCGCGGTACTTCGATAGCGTTTGCGAGGAAATAGATCACGTTGCTGAATGTTTTACCCCTGAACCAGTGAGGATGGTGACAAGTCACTGGGCAACGTCGATATTAATTCAGAGTTATCTCCAGACAAACAGCGGCACTGCACGAGCTCTTGCTTGAATTCAGGGCATGCTTCGCAAGCTTGTCTAAGGTACGCAAGACTTCAGTTACAAGGCACAGGATCATCACATGCGACGACGCACGCCCGATACGCCAGCAGCCCTACCGCGTGTCGGCAAAGGAACGTGAAACGATTCGTACGCAAGTACAAGAGATGCTTGAAGACGGCGTGATCGAACCTTCTAACAGCTCGTGGTCGTCCCCGGTCGTTCTTGTGAAAAAAAAGACGGAACGCTACGCTTTTGCGTCGACTACCGGAAGCTCAACAACGTCCCTAAAAAGGACGTGTACCCACTGCCGCGTATCGACGACTCGTTAGATAGACTGCGGCGTGCCCAGTACTTTCGTCACTCGATTTGAAAAGTGGATACTGGCAGATCGAGGTCGACGAACGAGACCGCGAGGAAAAC
This sequence comes from Dermacentor silvarum, assembly GCF_013339745.2. Classification (NCBI taxonomy): domain Eukaryota; kingdom Metazoa; phylum Arthropoda; class Arachnida; order Ixodida; family Ixodidae; genus Dermacentor; species Dermacentor silvarum. The sequence continues at coordinate 169,092,978 of NC_051157.2, forward strand.
TGCCTTTGTGACTCCCGACGGCCTTTACGAATTTCGAGTGCTCCCTTTAGGTTTGTCTTCTGCCCCAGCAACCTTCCAGCGAATGGGATACTGTCCTCGCTGGATTGAAGTGGCAGACTTGCCTTGTGTATCTTGACGACGTAGTTGTCTTTTCTGAAACATTTGAGCAACCATCTTCATCGCCTGCGGCATGTGCTAGAAGCGCTCCGATCGGTAATCTCACGCTTAAACCAGAAAAGTCTCACTTCGGTTATGAAGAGCTCAAGTTTCTCGGACACGTCGTCAGCGCCATAGGAGTTCGACCCGATCCCGACAACTTGCCGCTGTAGCAGCTTTCCTCCTCCTGCCGACAAGAAGGCCGTCCGACGCTTCCTGGCTTGTGTGCGCATTATCGCCGCTTCATCGACAACTTTTCGAAGATTGCGGAACCCCTGACTCGCCTTACCAGGGATGACACGCCATTTGCCTCGACGCATGAGCAACAGGCGGCCTTCGCTGAACTACGACAACGCATGCAGTCAGCACCCGTCCTGGCTCATTTTGACGAAGAGGCTGACACCGAGGTGCATACTGACGCCAGTAACATCGGCCTTGGCGCAGTACCCGTCCAACGTCAAGACGGCCTTGAAAGAGTAATAGCTTATGCTAGCCGCTCGCTGTCCGCGCCCGAAGCGAACTACTCTACCACAGAAAAAGAGTGTCTCGCGGTCGTCTGGGCGATCACAAAGTTTCGCCCTTATCTCTACGGCCGTGCCTTTAAAGTGGTGACAGACCACCATCTATGTTGGTTGGCGAACATACGCGACCCTTCAGCCGACTGGCACGATGGAGCTTGCGGCTACAGGAATTTGACGTCACTATAGTTTACAAGTCTGGCCGCAAACACGAAGACGCCGACACGTTGTCGCGTGCTCCCGCCGAATCTGTCAGTCAGAGGACGACGACGGCTTCATGGGCGCCCTTACTACGTCGGACTTGGTAAAATGTCGCGTCTTGACGTCCTTCTGTCTACGAGACAATCTGCTCAAGAACTCCCCCGAATGACCTAGCCTACCTTCTAGTAGTTCCCAAAGACTTGCGGGGCGATATTCTTGTCGCTTGCCACGACGAGCCTACATCTGGCCACCTCGGCTCCTCACGAACGCTTGCTAGAGTGCGCCAGATGTATTACTAGCCCGGGCTTGCGGCAAGCGTAAAACAGCATGTTAAAGGCTGCCGCGAATGTCAGCGACGAAAGTCACCACCCCTGAAGCCCGCCGGGTTATTGCAACCCATCGAACCACCTCATAAGCCATTCGACCAAGTCGGTTTGGACATCCTTGGGCCTTTCGCCCTGTCAACCGACGGCAACAAGTGGGTGATCGTCGCCACTGGCTATTTAACCCGCTATGCCGAGACGGAGGTGCTCCCACGAGCCATGGCTTCTGAGGTAGCACAGTTCTTCATGTGCTACATTGTATTGCGTCATGGTGCCCCATCCACTGTAACCACAGACAGAGGAAGGCGTTCACGGCACAGCTCATGGACGAAATTTTTCAATTGAGCAACACCAGGCATCGAAAGACGACTGCTTACCATCCGCAGTCCAATGGACTTACGGAGCGATTAAACAGACCATCACAGATATGATCTCTATGTACATCGACGTCCAGCACAAAACATGGGATCGCATCTTGCCTTAGTGACCTTCGCGTATAATACCGCCGTACAAGAGACGACGCGGTTCGCACCATTTCGCCTCGTTTACGGCCGCGAAGTACAGACGATGCTGGACGCTATGCTTCCGTGTCACGACACCGAGCACCTAATGACTGACGCCGAAGAATTTGCTGAGCGCGCTGAGGAAGCCCGCCAGCTCGCGCGGCTGCACATCGGTGGCAGCAACATGCAATGCACGGCGCTATAACATCCGTCACCGGCAAGTGCGCTACAGTACCGGAGACCAAGTGTGGGTGTGGACCCCTGTTCGCCGTCGTGGCCTTTGTGAAAAGTTGATTAGCCGTATTTTGGCCCTACAAAGTGCTGCGCCGCTTAGTGACGTGAACTACGAAGTCGTTCCAGACAGTGCGGCACAAACACGGCGTAGACAACAACCTCGCCCTGACGTAGTTCACGTTGTGCGCATGAAACCATATGTTGCGCGTTCGTGATTTTATTTTATTGCGATAGCAATTATATGGACACTTAAACTGGACTTCTGCCGTCGCCGTCGTCGTCGCCGTCGCCGTGAGGTTCCATATAGATAACATCATCGCCGCGCGCCGTATGACCGAGCGGTAGCGTGCGGGGGACGCGCGCTCTCACGGAGAGCGAACGCACGGCGGAAAGCAAACGCGACCGTCGCGCGTGGGGTTATGGGAGGGAGGGAGGGAGGGAGGCGGGGCGACGCTGCGCTCCGGCACCAAAGGCCTATCTTGCAACCGGGCGCAAGGGGAACTTCCCACTCAATCTCCCACGCGCAAGCAAGGAAGCGGGACGGCAGCGCCGGAGGAGCGGGGGGGGGGGGGGCACTTCTACTCTGCCAACACGCGCTCGTCGCTCGCCGGCCGCACTGTCTCTTAACTCCACACGGCTCTGACCTTTTCTATGCGCTGTGCATTCGCCGCTCAGTTTCCGTTGAAGCGATAGACCGCACGTACTTCGCCCGCTGCGACGTATATGCGCTTGCTGCCAGCGTTTTGACAGTCGTTGTCTGCGGTCATTCAGTGTGATCTATTATTTGTTTGTGCGCGCTCACACCACGCTTGTTCATTAGTTAGTAATAGTCGGGCCACATTTTCCAACGCACGCTACACATGCAATGCTGCCCGGATCGGCAGTGCAGCGCTACAGGTGTGTCCCTTCGCACGCGCTGCCCACGGGAAGCGCTTCTCATCAACACCACCGTTTCGCACGCGCCTTCTCGTGGTCATCGAGTCTCTCTTCATGTCGGTCTACTTACGCCGCAGCACACCTGCTTACTTAATCAGCTCATGTTTACTACAATTCATATTGCTACCAAAGCCGCTCACCTTACTTCGTGTCACATTGCTGTGTTGCTATCGCATTCATTGCTTCGCCCTTAGGGCGAAACTGTGACATTTTTTTATTCATCTTTCTATTTACGCTACTGTTTGCAACCTCTCTGTTTCTTGAGACTGTACCCGTCGCGCTTCCCCGCTGCTGTGCCTTTGTTTTTCCTCTAGCTGTGATTGTGTCCTTCTCACGAGCACCTGCCTTGCACATGCTGTTTCCCATGCTGTTTCCTCGGAAAGAGCATCGAGCCGATGCTCTTTCCGAGGAAGGGGGGAAATGTCACCAGCAGTAGTGGGTACAGTGCTAAGAGGCAGGCACGGACAAGAAGAAAGAAGTGCGCGTGCTTCTCCGCCCGCTCGATAGCCAGCCCCCAGCGCCGTGCTTTTCAGGAGCCGCTACCCTCAATAAACGTCGCGTCGCCCGTTCTCTCACAAGGCACGTGACAATATGGACACAGCACGAAATCAGTGAAAGAAACCATGGCATAGCATGGCATAGGGCAAGGCAAGATGTATGCTCTGAAAGATAAGCAGGATAATATCATCAGCAATTTTGATGGCATACTGAAAGCAGCGGAAGAATTCCTATACTGTCCTGTATAGTGCCCAGATCAGCCAAGCTACTTTCATTAAAAATAGTTATGAACTTGATATAGAGGCCTTCTATAACTAGCCATAAAGTTAGACGGGCATTGCAAGACATGACCCGAGAAAAGCTGCTGGAGAAGATGGAATAACAGTCGATTTAATAAAAGACAGATGAGATATCGTACTTCAAAAGCTTCGGCCCTTTATAAGCAGTGCCTCACGACTGGAAGAATGCCAACATTATACCAGTCCATAAGAACGGAGACGTTAGATAACTGAAAAATAACTGCATAATATTCACTAAGATAACTTCCAATAAAATCAGGGCAACACTTGACTTCAATCACCAAGAGAACAGGCTGGCTTCAGGAAGGGATATTCTACAATGGATCACATCCATGTCATCAATCAGTTAATGGAGAAATCTGCGGAGTACAATAAACCTGTCTATACGGCTTTCATGGATAATGGGAAGACATTTAATTCACTAGAGATACCAGCAGTCATAGAGGCATTGCGTAATCAAGAAGTACAGGAGGCATACGTGAATATCTTTGGAAAAACTACAAAGATTCCTCAGCTACCTTGGTTCTCAACAAGAACAGTAGAAAGTTACCTATCAAGAAAGGGGTCAGGCAAGGAGACACAATCTCTCCAATGCTATTCACTGCATGCTTAGAAGAAGTATTCAAGCTCTTAGACTGGGAAGGCATAGGAGTGAGCATCAGCGACGAATACCTTATGATGATGATGATGATGATGATGATGATATGTGTGTTTTGGCGCAAAGGCCAATTGTGGCCTAAGAGCACCAAAAAATCTTATTAATGCGATGAGGTGGTGCTATGTAAGATGGTGTACGTGGCATGGCTGTAAATGGGCCTAAAATTACCTTAAATTGCGTAAAAACTATACAATAAAAGTATTAGCATGTTCAAGGTGAAGCGCTAAATGTTTAAGAGTTGACAGTGGTCGGAGGTAAACAAGATGATAACAGTGCCTGTGAATCATCATGCGGTAATCTGAATTGGCGTCTATTTATGAAAAGTTGGAGGATTTCGCTTGGCCTGAGCAATAGTCATACAACTGCTGAAGCAGCTGCAGTGAGCCAGTGACTTTGAAGAGGCAATAGAAATCCCTCTCTTCCATGTAAAAGAGAGAGCTGAAAACATGTTATATTAGTTAGTAGCCCTGCGTAGATATAATTTTAAATGTGCCGACTTCACTGAGGAATGCCATCACTGTGCTTGTTTTAAAGAGTGGTTCTCTTCCAACGAATAGCGCAGGATGCAGGATGCACAGGACACTGGTTATAAATTTTAGGAAAATATTTATTTCTGTAACATTCTAAGTGCTTGCATTCTATTAGGACATGTACTACAGTGAGCAATTCCGCACACATGCTGCAGGTGGGGGTTAATTTCCTGTGAGAAGGTAGGAGTGCATCCCAAATGCGTGTCCTATTCTCAGTCGGGTAAGTGCCACGTCAGTTTGTCTCGCTTTCTTTCCACAGACACAAATACCTATTTGGGGCTTTACCAAGTGCAATTTGTTTTGTGTTATAAAAATTAAATTATCGAGCTTTACGTGCAAAACCACGATCTGGTTATGAGGCACGCGGTAGTGGGGACTGCGGAAATTTGGACGAACTGGGGTTCTTAACGTGCACCTAAAGCTAAGTACACGGGTGTTTTCGCATTTCATCCCCATCGAAATGCGGCCGCCGTCGCCGGGATTCGAACCCGCGAGCTCGTGCTTAGCAGCCCAACAGCATAGCCACTAAGCAACCACGGCGGGTATTTTGTGTTTCTTTATCCCACCCTTGTTGCCAGTATTCTTGCACGTCATACGCAGGAACAGTTTTAGATCGAGCATTGCCACTGCTACGTTGCTTCCCGCGGTTCTAAGGCGGGCAGTGGTTGCATTACGGTCAGTGAGCACATTGCCTTCAATGCATTTATGTCCTGGTACCCAACATAATTTTATGTGGTGGTTGAATAGATGTGCCATGCAATGCTCAGACGACAGTTAATTCAGTACAGGGTACTTGTGCTTCTTCGAGGATTTCACTGTTTTTACCACACTTAGCGAGTCTATATATATCAGCTCTGCTGAGCCTTTGTTTTGTCATGTATTTCACAGTCAACATTATTGCAAAAGCCTCGGCTGTAAAAATACTCATTTGTGGCTTGAGAAGCCTGATAACTCAAAATATGACCCAACGGCGGCAAGGGAACTTTCTCAGGAGGTTTAGAAGCATCCGTGTAAAATTCATGGCAGGGGTATTTTCCTTGTTTTCTAGCAAGTAAGTGCGTATTAATGATTTGAGAGCGTGTCGGGATATCGTAAGAAAAGATGTGTCCTATTCGATGTGTGGCCACAGCCATGGGGGCGTTGAGCGCGACGGTGACACTATTCGACTGTCAAAAAGTGGAATACCAAGGTTGTCAACGCGGCTTCTGATACGTAGTGAGAAAGGACACTTCTGCGGGTCGCCTGAAAAACAGGGCAGCAGAAGACAAGTCATTTATCACGCGGTGACATTAATGTTGTAGGCCCGTCAAAAGTGACTTTGAGGAAGTACATGAAGCTGCAATATGATTTGCACAGGTTGAGTGACCACTGGTTTGACTCAACGTAGAGGCTTGGAATGGGGCTTGTTCTAAACGTCCAGTTACTAACCGGAGCCCTAAGTGGTGGACAGGATCAAGCACCTTTATTGCGCTTGGCGTTGCGGATTGATATACGATTGATCCACAATCCAGACAAGAACGTATGAGACTCCTAAAAGATTCATTAGGCAACTCCTGTCACTGCCCCAAGCAGTGTGTGACAGTCTGTTTAATATATTGGCTGTTTTTCTGCCCTTTTACTTGGGGTATTTATTATGGCGTAGAAAAGTAAACTTTGAGTCAAGTATACTTCCAGAAATTTGTGCTCGATAAGTACAGATCCAGACAACTACATAACCAGATCGTGATTTTGGCACGTAAAAACCCATAATTTAATTTTTTATACCGTGAAAGATAAGCAGGGTAATATCATCAGCAATTTCGAAGACACAGGAAAAGCAGCGGAAGAATTCTATACTGCCCAGAGCAGCCAAGCTACATTCATTCGAAGTAGTGATGAACAGGATACAGAGGGCTCCTTGTATAACTAGCGATGAAGTTAGAAGGGCCTTGAAAGACATGACCAGGGAAAATGCTGCTGGAGAAGACGGAATACCAGTCGATTTAATCAAAGATGGAGGAGATATCAATCATGCTTGAAAAAGCTTGCGACCCTTTATTAGCAATGTCTCACGACTTCAAGTGTACCAGAAAGCTGGAAGAACTCTAATATTGTGCTCATCCATAAGAAAGGAGACGTTAACGAATTGAAGAATTATAGACCCATTAGCTTGCTTTCAGTATTGTATAAAATATTCACCATGTAGCGAACAGAGAAGATGGTGGGTCCAGCTCTATTGGGACCAGACGCTAGTGGGTCCAGCGCATTTGCTCCGCAACGGCGCTCGTGCTTGAAAGCCGTGCCTCCTTTTCACTGTCGCCGCTGCGCTTCTCTCCGAACTCTAATAAACCCCTTTACAATTAGTGGAGGTGCTGCGCCCTCGAGACCTGCAACCTGGAACTTCAATCCCGCAGAGTACCGGCGACCATGCCTGAAGAAACCTTCCAGAAAGTGCTTCCCCCTGCACTGGCACCGTGCTCTGGTGTGCCTCGGCCACAGGGACCTTGCTTTCTTCACCGGCGCGGATTACACCGACGTTGAGGATTGGCTTACCACCTACGAGCGGGTAAGCGCCCACAATAAATAGGACGAAACAACTAGGCTCAGCAACGTGCTCTTCTACCTCGCGGGTGTGGCCAGCTTATGGCACAACAACCATGAAACAGATTTTCCGACGTGGTCAGACTTCAAGACGTCTTTTGTCGATGTTTTTGGCCTGCCTGCTGTTCGTAAGCTGCGCGCCGAACAGCGTTTGCGGGAACGAGCTCAGCAAGTAGATGCACCCTTCACAAGTTACATCGAAGACATCCTGGACTTATGCAGGAAAGTCAACGCGACCATGACGGAGTCTGATAAGATCAGGGATGTTATGAAAGGCATAGAAGACGATGCCTTCAACATGCTGCGTGCCAAGAATCCTCGCACGGTGGCGGAGATCATTACACTGTGCCAAAGTTACGAGAAGCTACGGAGGCAGTGGTCATTGACCCGTCGCCCTACATCGCGCGACGAACACTTCGCTGGCTTGAGCGCCATTTCTGATCCGTCAGCGTTGATGACGGAAATGAAAGCTTTCGTGCGCGAGGAAATTGCACGCCAGCTATCCTAGATGGCCTTTGCACAACCGCCACCGGAACAAGCGCCAAGGTCACGTTTTGAGCCCCCGCTCCGCCGCGCCATCGCACACGAACTCAATGAGGTTTTGCCTAAGTGCCATCAACATGTTCCTGCGGCCGCACCTCTTCGCTACGCTGAAGTCATCACCAGGCCCCCACATATCCCTCCGGCTGCACCCCTCAGCTACGCGGAAGTGGTCGCCTAGCCCTTAAGGTGGGCCTCTCACTTATGCCGACGTCTTGACTATGCCCGACCACAGCCCGCGATGCAACGTATCACCAGCCGCCGCGCACAACGCGGTCCTCCTACGTGGACGGGGTCCACCACAGCGAATCGGTGGCGTACATCTGACAACCGGCCTATCTGTTTTGCATGCGGCTACGCAGGTCACGTCGCACGCTACTGTAATCGCGTTGCAGTCACCTGGCGCTACACCGTATGCGCCAAGTCGTATGGTTGGTCCTCCCCACCCATGTTACGACGACCCTTCGGCATCGTCACCGACGTTCCGCCCAACGCCCAATACCCGCCGCTCACCTTCTCCATGCCGACCCTCGCTATCACCGACGACGGCCCCGTCCCGCAGCTCGGGAGGAGGAAAACGTATCGTCGCAGCCCCACAAGGCAAGGGCTGTGACGACGGCGAAACGCGAAAGTCCTCAGGGCAGCCCGACGAATCTGATAGACGTGTTTGTTGATGCTGTTCACACATCTGCACTCCTGGACACCAGAGCTGCCGTGTCAGTTATGGGGGCTAAACTCTGTCGCTTGATTTAGAAAGTCACGATGCCCTTACGGGACTGTCCCTCCGCACAGCCGGCGCACAGCTTATTGACCCGTTAGCAGCGTGCACAGCTCGTGTTGTCATTGAGCACGTTGTGTACGCCATTGAATTTATTGTAATTGCGTCGTTATCCTCGGCTGGGATTTTCTCTGCCGCCACAATGCCGTGGCGGCAGAGCTGTCGAACTGTCGCCGAACTCGAACTCGAAGATTTGACGCTCGCCGACAATGCTTCTCTTCCAAACAAACTGCTCATCAGACAGGACACCACCGTTCCTCCCAACTCGTCAGTGCTTCTTTCTATGTACTGCAGCAGCCTCTCCGACGCCGTCGCACTACTTTCTCCGCCTGGCCACTTTTCCACCAGAAAAGGTCTACTGCTACCTTTTGCGACGGTGAACGTCACACAGGGCTCGAGTGCTATATTTATTTGTAACCCGTTCCCGTACCCTGTGCTGCTACTCCGAGGAGAATGTCTGGGCAGTGTCGAAGCTATCGAAGACGCACAAATTACGGATGTTCCCGAAGACACATACTGTGCCCGTTACAGTACACTCGGCTCGATTTCTACGGCTGACCCATTGCCCCTTGATGTGCTCGATTTTCTACTGCCGATGACCTTACACCGGGCCAGCGATCACAGCTTCGGCGTATCCTACAAGACTTTCGTACTTCTTTCGACGTCGGCCAACCTTCCGTGGGCCGGACGTCCACTGTTACGCACTACATCGATACTGGCTCCCAATCACCATTGCGGCAACGCCCATATCGTGTATCGGCTACAGAACGTCGCGTGATTAATCAACAACTGGCCGATATGCTCCGCCGCGAAGTGATCCGACCTTCCCACAGTCCATGGGCATCTCCTGTCGTCTTTGTTACGAAGAAAGACGATTCTGTACGGTTCTGTGTTTACTGTCGGCGGCTAAACAAGATCACTCGTAAGGACGTTGACCTGCTTCCTAGAATCGACGACGATATTGACAGCCTACAAGGAGCAGAATTTCTTTCATCTCTCGATCTGCGCTCCGGGTATTGGCAAGTACCTATGGCAGATGACGATCGATCGAAGACGGCCTTTGTCACGCCCGACGGCTTATACGAATTTAACGTCATGCCGTTTGGACTTTGTAATGCGCCAGCAACATTTGAGCGCATGATGAGCGTTCTACGAGGCTTGAAATGGCACACGTGCTTGTGCTACCTTGATGACGTCGTGGTTTTAGCTCCGGACTTCTCCACGCATCTTCAACGCCTCCGGCGTGTTTTGACATCTTTGAGAAACGCTGGCCTACAACTAAATTTAAAGAAGTGCCGCTTTGCAGCGCGGCAGCTGACGATACTGGGTTACGTCGTTTCCAAGGATCAAATTCTCCCCGATCCAGCCAGGCTTCGTGCCGTCGCCGAATTCCCTTAACCTACGTCCATCAAAGAACTGCGACGTTTTGTAGGTTTGTGTTCCTACATTCAACGCTTCATTCAAAATTTTGCCGCCATCATATCACCTCTGACGAAGCTCCTTGGAAGAAACGGACCCCTTCATTCCTGGTCGTCAGAGTGCGAGGAAGCGTTCACACATCTCCGTCGTTTGCGGACGACTCCTCCAATTTTGCGCCACTAGGCCCCGCCGGCCCCTACAGAGGTACACACAGATGCCAGCGGTGTTGGCCTCGGCGCTGTCCTTGCGCAGCGCATACCTGGCTTTCCTGAATATGTCGTGGCCTATGCCAGTCGCACCCTTTCGAAAGCCGAGACCAATTACTCTGTCACGGAAAAAGAATGTCTGGCGATGATCTGGGCTCTTACTAAGTTGCGGCCTTACTTGTATGGCCGCCCGTTTGATGTCGTCACGGACCACCATACACTATGTTGGCAGTCATCGTTGAAGGATCCTTCAGGTCGTCTTGCCCGCTGGGCATTTCGCCTGCAGGACTACGATATCCGCGTGCTGTACCGCAATGGACGCCAACATTCTGACGCCGACGCCCTATCACGATCTCCCTTGCCTGACGACAATGCCTGCTGCTTACTATCCCATCTCGCTGTTTCTTCAATCTACCTTGTGACAATCACTTCCAAGCAGCGCAAGGACCCGTGGATTGCCTCGATTATAGTTTGCTTGCTGACCCATCACCACAGTCACCACTCGCACGTTGCGTCGTCAGGCTGGCCATTTCGCGTTTCGCGACAAACCGCTTCACCGACGCAGTTACACTGCAGAGGGCCGCCAGTGGTTGTTAGTAGTTCCTCGCAATTTGCGCTCCAAAATCTGCGCATCCTTTCACGCCGATCCACAGTGCGCACACTCGGGAGTTTTCTAAACCTACCAGCGCCTCCGACAACGCTACTACTGCCAGCGCCGGAAATCTTCACCCCAGCTCTCGCCAGCTTGTCTGCAGCCTCTACCCTGCCCTACCCGGCCGTTTGGGCGCATTTGAATTGATTTGTATGGGCCACTGCCCTTGACGTCGGCTCGTAACCGCTGGCACATTGTAGCAGTAGATCACCTCACACGATACGCCGAAACCGCTGCTCTCCCAGCAGCTACAGCGCGCGATGTTGCCCCATTCCTGCTTCGCCGATTCATCCTACGGCATAGTCCACCCCAGGAATTGCTCAGTGATCGCGGACGTGCCTTCCTGTCGGAAGTGGTTGAAGGCATTCTTAAAGAGTGCCACGTTATTCATCGCACAACTACCGCGTACCACCCCCAAACCAATGGCCTCACAGAACACTTCAACCGCACGCTCGGCGACATGATTTCAATGTACGTCGCCTCCGACCACGCGAACTGGCACGCCATTCTGCCATTCGTCACCTACGCGTCAGCACCGCTACTCAGAACACCATTGGCTTTTCGTACTTTTTCTTGATGTACGGTCGGCAACCGCCGCATACCATCGACCAAATTTTACCTTACCGGCCGGATGCAACAGAGGGCTCGCCTATTTTTGCCACCGCAAGGCATGCTGAAGAATGCCGCGACCTCGCACGTGCCTTTACATCCAACGACCCAGAGTGCCAGAAGAGCACTCGCGGCGACTCCCCTTCCGGGGTCACCTTCCTTCCTGGCGCGCTTGTGTCGCTCTCTGTCCCGTTCACCGCCCGTGGCCTCTCATCGAAACTACTCCAGAAGTATGAAGGTCCTTACCGCGTTGTCGAACGCGCATCCGCCGTCAATTATGTCATAGAACTAGTTTAACCGTCTTCGGACCAGCGCCGTCGTGGACGAGACATTGTCCATGTCGACCGCCTCAAGCCATACTACGATCCTGTCATCCTGACGAGCTGTTAAGTCGCCGGACGGCTCCCTTATCGCTCCTGGGGGAATTGTAGCGAAGAAAGACGCAAGTGGGTCCAGCTCTAGTGGGCCCAGAGGCTAGTGGCTCCAGCGCATTTGCTCGGCAACGGCGCTCGTGCTTGAAAGCCGTGTCTCCTCTTGACTGTCGCCGCTGCGCTTCTCCGAACTCTAATAAACCCCTTTAGAAGCAAAATAATTTCCAATAAAATCACGGCAACAATTGATTTCAGCCAACCAAGAGAACACGCTGGCTTCAGGAAGGGATATGCTACGATGTATCATATCCATGTAATCAATCAGGTAATAGAGAAACCTGCGGAGTACAATCAACCTCTCCATATGGCTTTCATAGATTATGAAAAAGCACTTGATTCAGTAGAGATACCAGCAGTCATAGAGGCATTGCGTAATCAAGGAGTACAGGAGGCATACGTAAATATCTTGGCAAATATCCACAAGTATTGCACAGAAACATTGGTTCTCCACAAGGAAAGTAGAAAGATACTTATCAAGAAAGGGGTCAGGCAAGCAGACACAATCTCTCCGATGCTATACACTGCATGCTTAGAAGTATTCAAGCTCTTAGACTAGGAAGGCTTAGAAGTGAGGATCAACGGCGAATATCTCAGCAACCTTCGGTTTGCAGATGACATTGTTCTATTCAACAACAATGGGGACGAATTACAGCAAATGATTGAGGACCTTAAACGAGAAAGTGTAAGAGTGGGGTTGAAGATTAATATGCAGAAGAAAAACATAATGTTGAATAGCCTGGCAAGGGAACAAGAAATGAGGATCACCATTAAGTCTCTAGAGTCTGTAAATGAGTACATTTATCTAGGTCAATTACTCACAGGGGGTCTTGACCATGAGAAATAAATTTACAGAAGAATAAAATTTGGTTGGAGTGCATACGGCAGGCATTGCCAAATCCATACTGGGAGCTTACCACGGTCGTTGAAAAGAAAAGTGTACAATCATTGCATTCTACAAGCGCTAACGCATGGGCCAGAAACTTGGATGTTAACAAAGAAGCTACAGAGTAAGATAAGGACCGTAAAAAGAGCGACGGAACGAAAAATGTTATTGTTAGGAAAAATGTTAGGAGATGAAGGGAAAAAAATGGAGCTGGCCAAGCCAAGTATTGCCTACAGGATGGATAACCGGTGAGCCATTAGAGTTACAGAATGGATGCCAGGAGAAGGGGAACGCAGCCGAGGACTGCAGAAAACTAGGGAGAGTGATGAAATTAGGAAATTTGTAGGTGGAAATTGGAATCAGCTAGCGCCAGACAGGGGTAATTGGAGATCGCAGGGAGAGGCCTTCATCCTGCAGTGGACATAGGGTGATGTGTATATATATATATATATATATATATATATATACTTCTACATATATACACTGTACATGTGTACAGTATATATAGCGCGCATATAGCCCCTGTGCACCGCAGCGCCCCTAGCTACGGACGACAGAGAGAGCGCGCGTCGGGAACGAGAGAGGAAGAGAAAGAGCACAGCTGCGCTTCTAGCGGGAGCGGTGAGTACTAGCGTGACTACGACGGCGTGACAAGGGACAAGGCTCGAACCAAAGAAGCTTCGCCCCTAAAACTCTCATTGGCCGCATGCTGCATGTGCCAGTGAAAGCGCGCGAGGGCAAGGAACGCGGGTTTTCACGGATAGCGAACGCACAGTGGAGAGCAAACGCGACTTCCCAGACGAAGGGGAGCGGTGGGCTACGAGGGCATCCTAGACCTTTCGTGTCCATGCCCGCTCAGACACCGCGGCGCATGCGCGCAGCCCTGCCGGCCTCTGCCGCATGTGCCGTCGGCTCTCTCTGGGCGCTCACCCACCTCTCCCATAACAGTGTCGACAATAGAGAAATTTAGCTTGTCCGGTAAGCCGCCGCGTTTAGCGTTGGGGCGTTTTGCCGGGTGTGAACTGCGCATGCGCGTGCCTTTACCTTTACCGGATACCGGATTGCCCGATCCGCCCGTGCGCTTCCGCTACCGTACGTCCGCTCCGGACAGGTGGCCAGCCTTACCGCGTTTACCCCGACGGCCGAATAGGCCAAGACAAGCCAAGAAAAGCAGAATATAAACGACAAAATGGCTGCCCCACCCGTGATGCACTCGCGCAGGCGATATATGCCGTTCGAGGATGTAATTATTTTAGAGGAGGTCATCTCCCTTAACCCTTTTGACGATGCCGCGATGTGGGTGAAGGTCGCTGAGAAACTCGGCGACCTCACCCAAGTGGTGCGCAACGTCCGGAGCGTTAAGGAGAGGTTTGACCTCCTCCTGGCGCAATTTTTACGCCAGGATACAACAAACAGGAGGAAGTAAGTGTTCCGGACGTTTATGACACGTCGATATTCTAAGCTATACGTGCCGGCCAAATTTTCTAAGTGTGCCTGTTTGCTTTACTAGATCGGGAACGGAGGAAGAGTATGAGGCGGTGGACAGGCTGCTACAGCAGGTAGCAGACCTGGCTCGGGAGTGGGGCTACCGCCCGCCGCGATCAGCGGTGAGGAGCCATCGTGTAGGCAAGGGCAGGCCTGCGTGCGCTGATGCGAGGGTCGCTCGACCGAAAAAACGCGTGCCCGACATTCGCCAGTCAGTCGCCTTGAAGATCGGCACCAGCGCGTCTAAGGAGGCGGACAATGATTTTGGTAAGAGACTTGTTCGCTTTTTCTATTGTTCTTTTTGGGGTGAAAAGAAATGGGTGAGTTGGATGACGTGTGTTAGCACTCAACTCGATCGCTAAATACAACAGCAAATATGCTTGCTCTCCTGGCAAACCACAAGTATTATTATGTTTCTCAATTTCACACCTAAAATAGGTCACTGTATGGCCTCCTGAAAGCTTGCATTCAAGTATGCTTACCATGTTGATTTTGTTTAGCCGTGTTGCTGCACTTTTGAATCGTGAGAGCCAAGTAATTACCGTAATTACCATTATTCTAATTGCCTCAAGTCTCCTTTAAGTCTTCTTTTTTAAGGGACTGCATTTTAAAATTTGTAAATGATGTAGAAGTGTGGTGATGCTTCTTCATTGATGTTCAAATTTCTCCTATCTGATTTCATCCGTCAGAACTTTGACCAAACGCGCCTCCCTCTCACTGAACTGTTGGGAACGAGTACAAGTACCCTGCCCGAAGTTTTGGCACAGCTACTGGTTTTATATTTACAATTTCATAAAATTTAACGCTCTTTTCTATCTGTAGGGGACAACAGGGACGCACTGACACCTGCAGCTGCTTTGCTACAACAAATGAGTAGCAATGAAGCTGCAGAACAGGAACCAACAGACGAGCCCGACGACTCAGGCAGGTGGTCCTCAACAGGATGTCCTGATTCACCTGAGCCATCTTGTCGTATGTCAAAATACCTCATTCTCAGTGCATGTGATAAAAGCTCAGCAAAACAGTACCTCCTCTACTCGGTTCTTCAAGCAACGTGTTACAAATGTCTTGATGAAGACATTCTTAATGTTCTCATATAATGTGCGCCACTTTGTGGGTTCCTGCAGACTCATTTACTCAGTCAGTATTCTGGTACTCGTAAATTCAAGTCTCTTTGCCGATGACGGCTCTTTACAAGAATTTATTGCTGTCATCTGAACTCTTCCAAGCAATGCAACATTGTTCTTGCCGAAACTTGTGCATGGGAGTCGGCAGTTTTGACACCATCTTGTTGCAAAACTGTCATTTCCAAATGTTATATCATTATCTGCTGAACATACAACTTTCCCAAAATAGCTGCTTCTGCCATCATTCCAACAGCCGTTTGGCAGTCGGTGAACACAAGAGAATGCACAGAATCAATGTTTTCATCTTAGCACAAGGTGGAGGCGAATCCATATCATGCATCGTCCTAGGTGTCTTCAAGGCCTTCCCAATAAACACTGGACCCAATTGAACATAGTCCTTTCCTTTAGGGCATCCTTTTCCTGGGCCTCTTGCAACGTTTGATGAATGTTTTCTCCATTCTTGCCCAATATCGCAAGTAATTTGATAATGATTTTTTGGTTCCATCTGCTCTTCAATCTAAATTTGGACAAAACAAAAGTGAGTTGCACAAAAAAGTACGCACACAAAATTCTGCATTGTCTAACAGCAGTTTGGTTCGTAACAGAGGTCCGGGGGGTGTTTTTGAGTGGAAAGAACAGGAGTGCGGTGCCACTATATGCCGTCTCCCGCGTTTTTAAAGAATGTGTGGCTGGGCTATCATACTTTCCTGACTTTGTTGCTGACTCACTGCATGAACTTTTGTGATGGCAACGCAAAGCACAACGCAATGCAATGGCAAAACAAAACAAAGTGAACACACAAATTTTGTACAGCTCTTATATTTTCATTTTGCTGTCAACCAACTTAGATGTGAGCATTAACGTAGTATTGCAGCATGTCAAGACTCGCATTATATAAGTAGATTTAAGCAACACTCGGGTGGCATTAGTAAAATCACCTTTGTTACTAGCAGCTTACTGGCAAACTTGTTTTCATAAAGTCTGCCAAAGTGGTGGTTTGTTGGCCCATTAATGCAAGCCAAATGGAGATTGAGTGCACCAAGTAGGTAGATAGTCCCTAAAAGCTTGCCAATGTTAAGAAGTATGGCAACACGAGGAAATAGCTCAAGTAAAGCACTGCTACAAGTTTGAAACATTTTAGCCCTCTAGCATTTCGCTTACTTGTATACATTGGTACAGGTGGAAGGACATGTTTGTACAATATGTGTGGTTGAAGGCACCAGATGAAAACATTTTCAAGAGCTATACCATGAAATGTGACAGCGTGCATCGAGTGTGTTCGATATGCAGCATTTGTTGAAGCCAGTCTAGATAATCTCCAGACTGACTTTATAGCCTGCGCGATGAAGTAACTCCATTTGCTCATGACTATTGCTAGCTTTTTCACAAATATAGGTCGACATTCTTTTGCAATGAGTATGGCTCGATAGGTCATTTTGGATACCATTACAGAAAAGAAAAGGTCAACCTAATTCAAATATTATCAAAAATTATCACCAACATCGAATCATTATCTGAATTTATCTCACACATAGAAAAATCTGCGTGTGCGTAAGAGCTAGTACCTATGCATGCAGTGGCATCGGCACAGATTTCTTTGTTCGGTAGGAAATTTCAGTAAACCTGCTCATCTAGGACAGTTTATTTATTTCTCATACTGATTTTCAACGTTCGATGCTTAAATTTAGGTTCTGTTTCATTATTTGCCCTTGTGATACCTGTGCTATGGTTATTTTCCTTGGCCATCTTTCGTAAAGTTTCATGTCCTTTTTTTTTCTTTCTTTCTTCCTTATTACTATTCCGTTTGATCTTAATATCGAAGTATTGTATAGATTGTATAACTTGCACTGTATATATCCTTTTTGTATAACCTGTATTTTTGTTTGACTGCACTGTACAGAAGAATTATTGTACTGCCCAACTGCCACGCTCTCGAAGGAGAGCACCAGTATTGAAAATAAAATAAATATGGTAGTCCTGCACAAATAAGGAAGTGTTTCCAGACACTGCAATTACTATTTGTCAGTAAAATTGGACTGCTGGTGTGAGTGGTAGATTTAGTACTTCTGAAATACCTGAAAGAAATTATTTAGACCCTGAAATATGCAGATATCACTGAAATGTTAAAACAATAAACTAGAGAAACAAAAAAAATTATTCTGCAATCTATGAAAGCCATATACAGAGTTTGACTGTACTCTGCAGATTTGTAAGTTACTTTATTGATGTGCAAATATTATATTGCATTTTTTAACACCTGAAGGACAGCCAGCAAGTCACAGTACCCCACAAAGCCCCCAAAGCCCCGCACCGAGGTCACCAGTGGGCTCTCCTGGTATTGTGCATGTGCCTCGTGCCCGTGTGCCATTGCAAGGTGAATATCTTATTTGTTTTACTCCCTCTTGCACCACAGAAAGCATTAGGAATGTGTTAAGTAGGCAGTCCGCAGCATCCAGTCAGTCAGATTTTGAACCACAAAATGCTGAGCTTATTTTACTGGCTACACTGCTAGTACCGACTCACGACGGTACTAGCAGTGTAGCCAGTAAAATAAGCTCAGCATTTTGTGGTTCAAAATCTGACTGACTGGATGCTGCGGACTGCCTACTTAACACATTCCTAATGCTTTCTGTCAGCATATGCATAAATAATGGTCACCATCAAATGAGGCCACATTGATAGTGATAGTAATTTTAAACATACTATTGGCGTATTTCATATAACTGTGTCCTTGGCCACAGAAGTGTTGCCATACCTATATGGTCATACTATTTCTAGTATGTACAATTCAGCAATGGTGCATTAGTCTCGTAAATACTGCATGTCTGAGATTTAAGTCATAAGCCAATTGTCAGCACTGCTTCACTGCAGTACTCCCTGATTTTATAGAATTTCTAAATGCATACTCAGCCAATATAAAATTTTGCATTTTAAGAACTTCCTGCAAATGCACCGGACACTTGGAGTGGAGCTGGGCATGGCAACAGCAGCAGCAACAGACGATTGCCACCTGCTGCCCCTGTACCAGCGACCCCTCGTATACGGAGGACACCACTGAGAGGTAACTAATTAGGCTGCGGTTTCTTTGCAAAGGACCTGGTGTCACAAGCACTTGTCTTCCTTAGTGACTAAGTCTGGGATCGGAAACGCGGCAATGCAGTGGAGGGCTTAGTGTTGCTCCGGTGCATCCTCTGCGCGCTGTTACTACCTCAGTCTTCGGTTTTGGTGGCCTCTGCAAACTCGTCAGTTAGATTGGCACATAGTGTAGCCTCGTGAATCGAGCAGTTTAATAATTGTTTGCAGATGGCTGCATATTCCAACGGACTTGCGTTTGTGCAGTGTTTCCCCTAGTGCGAACTGCGCGCTGCTTTCTTTTACTTTCATTGTAGCAACTGCAAAGTGATATTCACGTATGAGTCAACAATTCCAAAATTTAGTGGGAATGCATTGAGGATTGGGCCGGTTCAATGACATGACCATTTTGTTTTCCTCGTGCTGTGCAAGAGGGAGCCATCACTCAAAAAATATGGGAAGGAGAGCAGTACCGAGCCATGCAGCGAGCAAGTAACATAAAATAACCTTGGAGTTATCGTTTGCAACCTTAAGAGGAAGGTTCAGCTTGGGGGCCCCTATCTAAATCCGTAGAATAGGAGAAATCATTTGTATTGGCAACCACTGCACTGAATTTGATGAGATTTGTTGCATCTAAATGAAACAGTTTAAATCTAGTGACTGTTGGTGGTGAATCTTTTATTGATGCCGTGAATTTCTAATATAACAATAGTTTAAAATCCCAATATTTCTGCTAACGATACTACAGAGTTTATAACTATGTAACTCAGTAAGAAAAAGCGATATCACAATTCTGCGAATTGCATCTAATAGTACATTTAAAACGGCCAAAGTTGATGTAGTATGCATGGCTCTGAGACAGACCACTAATATGTGAGTCGGACTTCTGCAATACGCTTGTAAACAGTGTAATAAATTCACGTGAGATATGAATTGATATATAAAATTTGTCTGCTTTGGATGCTCTACGGGGCCACCTTACAGAACTGCGATATCTGTTCTTGGTGCAGAGCTACAAAATTGTAAACTTCGTGCTTCTAATTTTTTTCAAACTTATCTTGAAATTTTTAAAAAAATTATTCAGTCCTTAAATCAAATTTTGCTTCCAACAGTCACTAGACTTTTCTTCTCTCTAATGCATCAAATTTCATTAATTTTTTTTCTCTCAAATGCAGCAAATTTCAGTAACGTCGGTTCAGTGGCTGATTTTATTCCATGGTTTTAATAAGCATTTCTGCGTTTTACATGTATTTGAATAGGCAGTATTGGAGTTGGGCCACACAAAACCTTCCGCTTAACTACATACATGTTTGCATGAACTGAACAGTGGTTGCTGGGCCCATTGTGGCTTCTGGTTGGTCCAGAAAGGGGTGTTGTTGTTAGCTTTCGACAGTGAGGAAGGTGGTGGTGGTTTCCACACACACAAATTAGGATTTTCTATTTATTTGCTATACATCAATTCATTTGTTTTTAATTGTACATTCATCAATGTTGCACTTTGGGCACCTTAACGAAAGGTACGCAAGCCAGGAATTCATCCAGCCCTAATCACCTAAAATCACTGGGAAAAAATATACAAAGCTTGGTGCTGTCCAAATATGTGTAAAGCGCGTGCGAGCAATTCATATCTGTGCCGGTCAATAGGAGCACTCACTGCGCGGACACTGTACCAGGAATGATTATGTTTCCACTTTTCATGTCGAATACGGCGCTGTGTTTATAAAAAGCTCCGATCTCTGCTCTTTACAATGGAATTAAGGTGGCAGCAGTGTGCTAATGGAAAGCAGCGGTAAGCTGTGCGGTGACACATCCCAAAGCTCAA
Source organism: Dermacentor silvarum (assembly GCF_013339745.2). Taxonomy (NCBI): domain Eukaryota; kingdom Metazoa; phylum Arthropoda; class Arachnida; order Ixodida; family Ixodidae; genus Dermacentor; species Dermacentor silvarum. The sequence continues at coordinate 169,113,438 of NC_051157.2, forward strand.
TTTCCCACTTGATTTTTGTCCCCATGGCACTAGGAAAATAGAACATTTGTCAACTTCTACTACACATTTTATTATTTCATTGTAATGTTTCTCCCCATGACAAATGAACACCGGAGGACCGCAGCAATAAATTGATATTCCTCAAAATGACAATTGTGACTGCTCCACCCTGGAGAGAACCCTGCTCGGGTGTCGCTGACTTTTGTGATGCGTTGCTGTCTGGGAGTTTCAGTCGCAATTGTCACGAAAACGTACAGAAATTATGAAAATTGAAAATTTGGTACACGCCCTCATGATGTCACCACTACAAGTGTTAATTTTTTCTAGGCTTTTCTGGCCTTTCTCGCGGTAAGGGGGGTGTTTTTAGGTATTGTAGTGAGGTAATCTACTGATACAGGTGAAATCATTTTTCTTTTTAGTGTCCCTTTAAGACACGTGCGTCCTTCTACTCAATTCTGCTTTTGTAGACTTCAACAAAGCACTGCCTGTGCCTCAAAGCATCATGTTCTGAAACGCTTTGGTACATTTCTTATGTTTCTTGTTTCATTTTTGCAGGCGCACGGGTGCAGAATGAAGCCACCCTTGTGTATCTGGAGGCCAGATCGGAGCAAGAAATGCACATGCGCATGCTCGGCCATGAACTTGACCGCGAAAGATTGGCCCTCCAGATACGCCAGCACGAAGACCAGATGCAACTGCAAATGCAACAGCATAATGATAATGTGCGGCTCAGGGAGTTAGAAATCGAGCTGCGCAAGACAGAGCTGGCAGCCATCCTTGATAAGCGGCGCACCAGTCAGGCGTACCAGAGTGCGCAGTTAGAACTTATTAAAACTTTGACGGAAAAGCTTCAAAAATAGTTTCCAGAATGCATCATGCCCCCATTTATAGTTCACTGCTTCTTTCAACCACGTTAAGTCTGCTTATTTAGCCTAGCTGCTTATTTAGCCTAGCAGCCATTGTCATCCTCCTCGTCTGCCTTTTGTATATGGCACGCTCAGGTGCGTGTGTCTTGTGCTTCGAGCTGCGAGGTCAGAAGAAGCTGTTTCTTTATTCTTTTTCTGACTTTGAAGATCGCAGCACGGGACACACCCACCAGAGCGTGCCATACATACGAAGTGGACGTGGAGGTTTCTTCGGCGTCTGCCGTCGGTCCGAATGGTTCTCTGGCCTTTTACTCGCCGATTCACACATTGTTGAAGTGGACCTAACCTTGGTCCCTATGTTTAGAGATGATTTATCCAGTAATCGTAATTGTTCAGTGCCCGGCTCATGTGTTGAGGATGCCTAGTCTTCAGAATGCACGATGCCCTCTTTCTTGTTCACTGATTTTTTTCTTTCTTTTCTTAGTCTCTGTTTGTACGGTATGGTGCACTGTTATTGACCCCTTTCGCGGTGATCCCGTAGGCGGTGCCATGTTTGATCACGTGGTGACGCGTTCATTGCTTGCCTCAACTGCCTCTGTTGCCTCCTTGTTTACAATGGAAGTGTATCACGCTGGCGCGGCTTAAAAAAACTCTGTTTTCAGAGACATCCTGGACGGTGACTAGGTGGACGACACGAAGCTTTGATCACAGCTTAAGAGAACATGCAAAAGCGCTTTCGGAGCAGATTAAGATATGTTCAAACGGCGCAAACAGCGTATATGGTGCTTGTTCTAAAGGCGGGGCTAAATATGTATTCCTAGCCATCCAAACTTTCCGATTATGAATTCAGTCAGGGTTAGTGTGTTTTGCTCTTTGTTGTTTATTCGGCAAATATTTTGAAACAGTGCCTTGTCAGTTTCTTACTCAGTGAAGTTCCTCGGTGCGCCCACTATCTGATTATTTTCTGCCTAATCGCTCACGGGTGTGCTCAGTTCCGATAGATTTGTTCTTGCTGCGCACAATGCTTGAAACGTAGCTGTTGTGTACATTGTAATACCTTGTAGCAAATACATACATTACAGCTAGCGACTCGCTTACTCTTGTGGACCGTCGCGAAACATTCAGCTTCGACCATTCGTGCGCCATCGGTGTAGTCCGTCATTTATTGTGCGTATACAGTGCGCATATATTCAAGTATGCGCCCAATCACTTATTCTTGATACATCGGCGATAGATTGGGCGTAAGTTTTCCTGCCATTTGGGACACATGTGTACAGATAACGTGCGCGAAACTTACTATGACAGGAAGCGGCGCTACTGACTCCCTTTGTCATTGTTTAATGAGTGGTACTCACTCTTGGCGGCGTTCTGGCGATGAAGCCCTTTCTTTGAAGGTTAGCGATACAAGGCTGGCGGATGAGCAAATTTCTGTATCCTCGAGGAAAGCCGTACATCACAAAGTGCCGATAAAACGTTCGGACAGTTGCAGCAGCAGTCCGAGAACTTGGCCACACAGATTCATTCTATTCCCTAACGTGCCAGTCACTATTTTTGCAGCCAACTACTGCACACGTCTTTAATTCACATGATTCAATCTAGCATGATTGGAGCACAGTGTGTTAGCGAAAACTCAGTTGCGTTTCCGACAGCTGATCGGACAGAAGCAAGATAGAAGCGGTAATGGTTTCGTATTTGTGCGCAGTTGCTGAGGAGAGGTCTGGCGCGCCGCTGGGAGCGCCATCTCGTTTCTCTAAAACAAACTGCTCTGCGAAAAGGGTCAATAGATTGCTCAGACAGGGCAGTGAAGTGTACACTACCTTACGCAGGTTGAGGTGCAGTATCCCTACTGTGGTGTTTTTAAGGCACGAGAATCAATGGTCATGTTTTATGTTTAATTTGTGTGTTACTCATCACCCAGGCTAATTTTTCTTATTTAGAGATGATTTATCGAGTCACTGTAAGTGTGCAATGGCTCTGTTCATGTGTTGAGGATGCCTAGTCTTAAGACTATGCAGTGCTCCAATTTCTTGTTCAAGCTGATTCGAGCTGATAGCGAGCGCGTCCTTCTTTCCCCTAACCACTTCGGCGCATGCGGCACCCTCTCGCAAGATGCTATAAAAGAGCACCTAATAAAGCGACAAGAGGTTTTTCTGATGCCCATCCACTGTGTGTGTCGTCTTACTCAGGCGCCAACGATACATGGTGTCAGAAGTGCCTGCAGCCGCGCGGCAGGAAGCAAGCCATGGACGCCTTAAAACTACCCTGCAGACTACAGTTGACCGGCAACGTGAGAAGGAACTGGGAACTCTTCAAGCAAAGACTGGACCTATTCCTGACGGCTACCTCGACAGACCATCCCAAGACAGAAACGGTCAAGGCGGCCATCCTTCTGAGCGCCGCGGGTGACGAAGCGCTTGAGGTCTATAACTTCACATTCGCCGAAGGTGAGCTCAAGGATGAGTACGAGATACTATTGCGGAAGTTTGACGCATACTGTATTGAGCAAGGGAACGAGGTTTACGAACGTCATGTTTTCCGTATGCGACTTCAAGATGAGGGAGAGCAATTCGAGCGGTTTGCACGTGATCTGAGAACGCAAGCCAAACTTTTCAATTTCGGGAGCCTTGAAGAGTCGCTCATTAGGGACTAGATTGTATTCGGGACTAATAACAAGACTGTCCGAGAGAAAATGTTGCGGGACAAAACCTTGACTCTACAAAAGCCGAAAACATGTGCGAAGCTGCTGAAGCGGCGGCACAACAAAATGCTGCATGGGCCACCGAGCGCATGCAAGTGGACTACTCTCGCCGATATGAACGCGGCAAAGAACAGAAAGGCCGGTGCAAGCACTGTGGTCGGGTTCACGCGCCATGGTAATGCCCAGCCTACGGAAAAACCTGCTACGCATGTAAAAAGAAGAATCACTTCTCATCGTGCTGCAAGAACCCCCAAGTTCACGGCATTCAGGAAGATCATGAAGATAGCTTTGATGTTCTTGACGTCAGCATCTGTGGCATAAGCACAAAACCAGGAAAAGAATGGATAGTGCGTGGCAGGGTCTCTGGTCACGAGATAGAACTGAAAGTCGATACCGGTTCCCAGGCCAACTTAATTCCGCTTAGTATCTTTCAGCGCATCTCGAAAGTGAACGCGTTGCGCCAGAGCGCAGCTGCAGTGCTGACTGCCTACAACAGTTCTGAGATCAAGTATCTCGGTGTTGCCACTAAAGCACTAGAGATGAACGGTACAACGAGAGATACTGCCTTCCTTATCGTCAAGAAAGGACGCCAAGCAATCATTGGCCTGAGCACATGCATCGAGTTCGGCATTGTCCCAGCAAATATTGACTCAGTCAAGCGAAGTGGTTAGGGGAAAGAAGGACGCGCTCGCTATCAGCTCGTCTGCTTCCGTGATAGCCAAGTATGATACACAGATCATGGTGCACTGTTTTAGAATGCTCAGACAGGGCAGTGAAGTGTACACTACCTTGCACAGGTTGAGGTGCAGTATTTCTGCTGAGATGTTTTTAAGCCATGAAAATCAATGGTCATGTTCTATGTTTAATTTGTGTGTTACTCATCACCCAGGCTAATTGTGCTTATTTAGAGATGATTTATCAAGCCATTCTACGTGTGCAGTGCTCTGCTCATGTGTTGCGGATGCCTAGTCTGCAGAATGCATGATGCCCCAATTTCTTGTTCACTGATTTTCTTTCTTTTATTGCGATAGCAATTATATGGACACTCAAAAGCAGATTTCTGCCGTCGGCGTCGCCGTCGCCGTCGCCGTGAGGTTCCGTATGACGTCATTTGGAGATGAAATCGTCGCCGCGCGCCGAACGCTGTATGTGCGAGTGAAAGGGCGCGAGGGGCGCGTCTTTCACGGGGAGTGAACGCACGGCGGAGAACAAACGCGCGTTCTGCGCCGTGCTCGCTTAAGGGCTGCAGAAGTAGGCGTCTCTTTTCTCCTTTACAATCACCATATATGTAGAGCAAACGCGCCTTCTTCGGACGCGCGAGAGGCCGTGGGGGAGGGGGAGGGAAGGGAGGCGACGTTTAGCTGCGGCACCAAGTGCCTATTTATATCAGAGGCTCCAGCAACAGTCACCAACGCCGCACGCATTTTGAGCTAACGCGGGCAAAACGCCGATGGCGTCGACAACAGTTCTGCGTGTTGTTGCTACCAAAGCCGCTCACCTTACTTCGTATGACATTGCTGTGTTGCTATCGCATTCATTGCTTCGCCCTTAGGGCGAAACTGTGACATTTTTCTTAATCTATTCATTTATTTATTTATTCTGCAGCCCATATTGCAGTCCATTTTGGGCCACAGCAGGAGTAGCGATAACATCACATGTCTATTGCAGACAAAAACTAGGTCAGGGGCAAAGAACGAACATCTCCAGGCAACACATTCCAACGTTCAATTGTTGAGAGGAAAAGAAATTATGTACATGTCATTTTAGGGTTGCAGTGGTAACAGATTTAGGTTGCGAGAGCTACAGGTACGGAAATGTCTAACAAACAATGTATTTATCTCTGTGGGTTAAGCGTGGAGATTTAATTAAGGTGTGCAGGAATTTTAGGCATTCGTTGTGGCGACGTGTTGTCAGAGTGGTTAAGGTAAGACTAGAGAGGTTATAAGAAGGTGAAACATCCCTATCATGGCGACAGTAGATAAAGCGAAGAGCCTTCTTTTGTACAAACTCAATCTTGTTAATACTGCTCTTATGAAAAGGGTTTCAAACTACAGATGCATATTCAAGGATTGGGTGTATTGATGCATTGTCACCAGATTAGTTTCTTGAGGACGTTTCATTCGGGGTATCACTAATGGAAATGTCATTCGCATGATCGAAGTTTGGAAATGAGGTGTACGAAATGTGGCTTTTTTTACTGGAAGAGATGTACAAAGTGCTCTGTGATCTGAAATACCTGCACTGACTTCGCATTCGAAACCGTAATTATCGAGGTGCAACGTCCTCTGTTCGCACATATTGCTCATGGATGATGTTAATGCTCCCCATATATCATGACCGTCATCATTCCCGCCTAGTCATGAGGTTCGTTCATCGAGGGAGCCTCTACAGCTGTCACAGTCGACTGGCTTTAAACAGAAAGTAAAGCAGCCTACCAGAACTGCGGCACTTCTAGATCTATCTAGTCTATCGTTGGCTCAGATAGACTAGATCTAGAAGTGCCTCATTTCTGGTAGGCTGCTTTACTTTCTGTTTAAGGCCAGTCGACTGTGACAGCTGTAGAGGCTCCCTCGATGAGCGATCCTCATGACCAGGCGGGGCTAATGACAGCCATGATGTATCGGGAGAATTGAAACCATCCGTGATCAATATGTGTGAAGAGGGTGTTGCGCTTTTGCAAAAATGTATTAAGATTAGATAAGAGGTCATAGAGTTCAAACAGATCATGTTGCATTATTTTAGAGAGCTAGGACAGGGCAATAAAATGTATACTACCTTGCACAAGTTGACGTGCAATATCTTTGCTGTGATTTTTTTCAAGCCATGGGAATCATTGGTCACATTTTAAGTCGTGCGTTCCTCATCAACCACGCTATTGTAATGCTGCGTATTTAACAATTATTTATTGAGTGATCAAAAGTGTTAAGTGCTTTGCTCACATGTTCAGGATCCCTAGTCTTCACAATATACGATGTCCCAATTTCTCGTTGAGTGCTTATTTTTCCCTCCCTCTTCTTAATTTCAGTTCATGCAAATCATGGTGCACTGTTTAAGAAGATTCGGACAGGGCAGTGAAGTGTACACTACCTTGCACAAGATGAAGTGCAATATTTTGGCTGTGATTTTTTTCAAGTCATGCGAATTGATGGTCATGTTTTATGTTTAATTCATGCTTTCCTCATCAACTGTGCTATTCCAATTGTTTATTTAAAGATGATTTATTGTGTCGTGTGTTCAGTGCTTTGTCCATACACATGTGCACTTCTTCAGAAGGCTTGGACAGTGCAGTGAAGTTTACACTGTGTTGCAGTTTGAGGTGCAATATTTTCACCTTGATGAATTACATCACTAATAATAAATATGATTTGTCAGAGTAATCTTGGCTGTTTGTCTTGCTGCAATGTAGCCTAGATGGTTAGTTTTCATATGTGAAGCTCATCTCATGTTCTTCCATTTGAACATGTGCGTGCATTTTTCGTTGTCTTACATAAGGCACACACTTAATATTCAGGGCAATCTAAGACATACATGGCCTGCATTTGGCTAATGTCTTGTTTTGGCTAACGCTTTGTCCCACAATAGTTTGATTAGCAGCACCGGACCAATAACTACAAAATGTTCTAATTCCAAATCTAAAACTCCAATAACTCGTATTCCATAAAGATGCTCATTAGCGAAAGGCATGTTGGAATCGGTTATATTTTCCCCTGCAGATCAACACTGCAACACGTGACTACGCAGTTTTGTCTGTGTTAACACACCTGCCAACCTGTGAAGATTAAATCTAATCAATTTCCGTGGACACGACACCAATACAGCAATACAAGCAGCATACGGTATTTAGCACTTTTTTGCTACTTTGGTGTTGCAATTATGAATGCTTCAGTAAACTGTAAACATCAATATAAACTTGCTTAATGTAAACGCCGGTGTTGGGTCCTTTCATCATCACAACAATGCCAAGAGACAGTTCACAGACCAACAGGTGAAACATTTATGTAAACCAAATTTATTTTGTATTCCCTCTAACGTTCACTCACTTCAATTCAATTTAGTTTTATTTTCCTTTCAAAGGAAGGTTCCTTGACTAAGAAACGTTTTGGCAGCTTGACTAGGTCCAGAAACACACAGGCAATGCCCAAAGAAAAGTCGTATAGCAAAAAGTTAGTCACATGAAAGAACATACATATCAATACACAAAGGTTCTCATGTTATACATTCCTAAGTACACGATAGACATATGCAAACAACCAAAACGATATTGCACATATTTCGTAAGGTAACATATCAAGGAAAGACATCATTAAAATAAAGCAATGTATGAACGGCAGACGCGTTACCTTTTCAAATTTACAATATACTGGAGCAGCTCATTCTTTGTAAAGACTATTGTGTGGTTCTACTCGTTCAAATTAAAAGGAATATGCTGTAGTGACTGAAATTTGTAATTGATTCAAAAGTCTGGAAATAACCATGTTTCTTTTTTACAAGTGGACAATTTAATGCTGCTGTGTAAAGTTCAATATGAGAATGGTATAATTGTTCTATTCTTGTAGAAAAAGAATAGTTGTGCGCGAGCTAAGAATGGGGGGAAAAAAGTATGTTGAGAACACAAGAGAAAATTGCTCGGTGTCGGACTTCTTGCATTGGCTTAAGTCTGCACTGTGCAAGCAAGCATGGTGCCATCTATCTGCCACTATTTCTGCACTATTTATCGACAACTTTGTGAGGCAGCTGCAACGTAAAGTCAAATTTCTTGGAGCAGATGGGAAACCAGGACTTTGTTTACTCATCAGGTCAGATCATCTGTGGAAGGTATTGATCGGAGAACTCGAATGCAGCAGAGATATCTAAGGATTAGTCGCAATAAATTCCACCTTCGTATGGACACTCCAAGGATCAAGTCGATGCAAAGCATTTTTCGAACACAATGCGAACTTGATGGTCTGTGTGCTACAAGTGGAGATTCTACCACGAAGAAATCTCAGGTTTTGCAATCCTTTTGGCGACTCGGAGCAGTGGATAGCACTTATAAAAGCAACTGTAACACTTACAAGTCTCTGAAGCAATTCCACAAGATGATCAGTAAATTTAATCTCAGGTATACTGTTGCGCTGCCGTGGGAAGAAGAGCGAAATTATTTACTCGGAGACAACCATGATACGGCTCTCACTCGCCCAAGTAAGCTGGTTAAAAGGCTATCACAACATGACGCACAGCTACAGCGATTCAACCAGGTCAAAAGGCAATATCCTTTGCTCGGACACATGAAGTTAGTGCCCGAAAAGATTCCTAATGGATGAACTAGCTACGACATGCCTCATAGATCAGTGATAAGAGAAGAATCACCCTATGAAGCTCAGAGTAGTGTTCGAGGCATCGTTGCATGCACAAGGTCTCCCATCCCTTATTGACTATACCGACGAAGTGGAAAATTCGCAGGCAGAAATATTGCAGGTCCCGATATGCTTTCGCAGGTACCCCATAGCTTTTAATTCGGACATCAAGAAGGCATTTCTGCAAATCGAGATACAGGAGCCTGATTGAGATGCATGCCGCTTTCTTTGGTTTGATACAGTCCCTCGTAGTCCGAGCAATAACATCGTAGAATAGCATACGACTCGGGTGCCTCGTGGGTGCACATCTAGTCAATTTATGCTAATGGTGACTATCCATCGCTTCGACACCGTTTGTGGTGAAGAGAACGCCTTAGCCTCCATCCTGAAGAAAGCTTTTTGTGTTGATCTGCTCGAGGGTGCAGACATTTTAGTAAGTTTAGACATCTACAAGAGGTCGTGGACGCCAACCCAAAGGATGGCGTCCGCGATGATGTCCATGCAACCTATGTATTCTTTGGACTTGCTTAAAATACATGAGTCTTGATTTCGGGGGCAGAGTATAAGCTTCATAAGCAATGATCCCAAAGAATGCTGCGCACTATATGACAATGCCCCAGTGGGGAGTTTGCGTTCGAGCGTTTTTAACAGCGAAACTGTTTAAGGTAGGGGTAAAAAATATTAGGTTTCATAGAAAGCGATCCGCGCCGTAGCCATGGCAATCAGCAACGCCGCATCTGCTAGAACACCTGGCGCAACCTACCACCTGTGTGTTGCTGTGTGAACGCGGTAAACGCGATCGCCGATAGCGATCGCGTTTACCGCGTTTGCGCCGGAAAAACGCGCGTGGCGTCGGCAGCAGCTCGGCGACACTACAGTAGCGACACTGCGCGCAACTGGTTTCTGCCGCCGCGCCGAGATCTGCGCATGCGCCAGGATAGCGATTGGATCTGCGCATGCGCTGACCTTCAGGCAACAACTATGTAAGCGTGTGCGCGGCGGCGCTCGATCAGTAGAAGCCATGGGACGCCCAAAGATAGTTGGTACTCCCGAAGAAGAGGCCGCGCTGCGCGATAAATTCCGGGAAAGCAGAGGATCACATGGTAGTGCTTTGCCAGCGCCTCGCTTAACCTAGCCGAAAATCCACGACTTGCTAGGTGCCTATCAACTCCACTGTATCTTTACCATTGTGCCTTCAGTGCAAGCTACGCTATCTTTTTGATAGACCAAATCGAAAATAAGCCGTGATTCTTATATTGAGTGCTGGCGGATCTAATAGGCAGTACACCTTGCATGTCGTACGAGTATGAAACAACCTGAAAATTTCCGCTAGTTTAGGTGGTTTATTAAGAGAGTCAACGGAGATAACCAATTGCGCGAGCAGCAAAAAAGAAGGGAGTCGCTTGGTGTTCAATCATAATACATCATTATATTTATACGGCACAGCCACCACAGTGTGGCTGCACTGAAGGGGAGGAAGACGACGTGTTCTCGCTTGATATAGAGTCCGCATCTTGGCCTTGGTTGGCTTCCGTGTACATAAATTGTAAATAGCCTCGGCCATCAGCTACACGTTACATTATTTAACGTAACGTAACGAAACATAAGCTGGGAATTAAACAGTATCGTACACTTAAATGATGACGATGACGTGCACAATAGAGCTGACCTCCACAAATGGAGACCACTGTCGCTCAAGCGGAAAAGATTGCTAATTATCGGTGTGATAAACTTCTTCTTCAAGATATGTAAATTAGGCTCGTGTTCTCTGTTTGTTTTACATAAGGGCACGTTAGCTATGATAACGAAGTCATATATTTTGCGTTAAACTGAAAGCCAGGTGGACAGCCTTACGTGAAGTAATTATTATAAGCAATTGTAATGTTAATTCAAGGCTGCCCACAGTCGCTGTGTTTGAGGTTTGCGCAGGTTTGAGTTGAGTTTCGTGGATGAACAATTTCACGAAACAGTGCAGAGGTGAAGTGCACCTGCCCAATAGGCGTGAAATTGAAGTCTTCAAGAAACTAACCTGTAGGCCTCTGGAACAGTCGGTAATGAAGTTTTGCAAGGTTGTTCCTGGATATCCGATGGGAGGGTTTACTTGCCCGTAGTGGTAAAACCGCTTACTCCACAAATAGTCCATCGCTGACTTGGTCGTGGAAGCGCTGACAAGTGATGTCATCTTTGCAGTGCTCGTACAAAAGCTAAACACGAAAATAAGAACCAACATATTATCCGAAAATAAGAACAGGCCACGTAGAGCCTACACCATTTCTGCAATAAGAGAAAGCACCTTGCTGAGCTAATGTTGTTTGAGAAAGTTCTCCCATACGAATGTTATCCCAGAACTATCCAGATAATGTACAACTCGCATGGGTTCAGTCAAGTCGGAGCGATTGCAAGTCGATCATTGCAGTTATTATCTTGCTATAGCTGTCTTAATAAATGCAGATACAATTAAGTGAGTCATGCTATTGAATTAAATGTGTTCCTAATGATTGAGGATCGGATAATGAGATCAGTGAAATATAGAAAAAGAGCCGCATTTATTGAAGATGCATAATATTGTTCCCGCATTCAAGGTTTTTAGTTTGTGTTCGTCTGGGTTCAGTGCCAGGAATCGCTCTGCTTACTGCAGATGCTTCAATTACGCATCAACGTAAAAGGATGCGGCTTCCAAAGCCAGCAAATACTTGGAGCATAGCATGAAATAATTTTCAGTAAAAATTATCAATGTCTTAGTGAAAGTGGGTTGAAACAAACGAAGCTGTGTCATCTTCTTCTTAGGTGAGGAACTTTGTGTGCGCAATATATTTTTCTTTTTTTAAAACAGGTATGTTTATATGCTTTATGGTAAAATACTGTGCCTCTAAACGACACGAGCTTTGTTTGAGAAGGCTGCTAAATAAAACATGCTTCCTTTTGCATCAATAGAACGTGATGCAAACAAGTAAATCACGTACACTAACGGCACATTTATGGACAGTCTATGACCATGTGCGCACATCTCGTTTTTTGGTGATGATTCTGTTACAAGACGTCTCGAAAGTAATGCAGAATTGCATGAACCTCTAAAGCAACATGACACAACTGAGTAAATAAGTAAAATGTTTCATTCTTGCGGCTTATATCACTTAGCAATTAGCAAAGTTCCTTGAATCAGCCTTCTGTGGGGTTCAACTGTTTCTCCCTATTGTGCCAATAACGAGCCACTCTGTCCGTTTGTCTGTGGAAGTTTCGACCGCTCTTGTACATGTTCACTTGCATGATGGCATTGATGTCCTTCCAGAAGTCTTTCCATGGCAGATGCTATTTTTTTCGTACGGCTTGGTTGTGCTCTCCTTTACTTGGTACAACTGACACCTACTCTCCCAAATTGTCATGCCAAGAAAATTCAGACCACTGCAGAACTGTTTCGTTGGCCTTTAACTCGTCTTCACAATGAATAATAACTGTGCACCGGAATATGTTGGTACAGCGCCAGTACCTCGGTGTTAACAAATAGTATCACACGTACTGCAAGGGTAAATCGTACGCTAAAGAAACATTCCTCTTTTCGCGGGAATAAACGTAGGCTGGGTGTGTCCGAAGTCCGCGTAGGTGTATTTAGAGTGACGTGTAGAAGTAGAAGTATCTATCAATGCCCATTCCGTTAATTGACGCGGTGAAAAATTTGTCAAACGTGGTCAGAAGGCGTCCTACTGGTGGACATCAACTGCAGGCAGTTAACGCGTCTCCGTCGGCTGTAAAGCACTGATTTGGTGCCATCGAGTTACAAGATCTTCGTTCGGCCTTGCGAAAGAGGCGCTACGTGGCCTTCAGTTGAGATCAGATAACGAGGTCCAGAAAACGGTGACGATGTGGCCTTAATAGCAACCAGACATTTCTTCGCGTACGGGAACACGAGGTGATTGCACAAGAACAAACATGCGCTGATGTGCCAAGGGCATACGTGAAAGAAGGGATATGTATAGCTCTTCTTCCTGTGTGTAAATATAGATGTGTGAAAATTGCCTTTACTTTTTATTGCGATAGCAATTATATGGACACTCAAAAGCAGATTTCTGCCGTCGGCGTCGCCGTCGCCGTCGCCGTCGCCGTCGCCGTCGCCGTCGCCGTGAGGTTCCGTATGACGTCATTTGGAGATGAAATCGTCGCCGCGCGCCGAACGCTGTATGTGCGAGTGAAAGGGCGCGAGGGGCGCGTCTTTCACGGGGAGTGAACGCACGGCGGAGAACAAACGCGCGTTCTGCGCCGTGCTCGCTTAAGGGCTGCAGAAGTAGGCGTCTCTTTTCTCCTTTACAATCACCATATATGTAGAGCAAACGCGCCTTCTTCGGACGCGCGAGAGGCCGTGGGGGAGGGGGAGGGAAGGGAGGCGACGTTTAGCTGCGGCACCAAGTGCCTATTTATATCAGAGGCTCCAGCAACAGTCACCAACGCCGCACGCATTTTGAGCTAACGCGGGCAAAACGCCGATGGCGTCGACAACAGTTCTGCGTGTTGTTGCTACCAAAGCCGCTCACCTTACTTCGTATGACATTGCTGTGTTGCTATCGCATTCATTGCTTCGCCCTTAGGGCGAAACTGTGACATTTTTATTTTACCTTTGTATTTTGCTTTGCTGCTTGAGTGTGACCACTTTTAACATGAAAGTCACTTTTATAAATTTGTAACTTGGCACACGACGGTTGGAAAATAAAAAGGTAAAATTTTCACTGGCGCTTCTTAAAGTTCTAGCGTTAGCGTCAATACAAAGTGACAACCGTAATCGCGGCGACAGGTCATTGAAAATTTATTTAGGACCCTACAGGTGTTACCTAGTAGACAATGTAGTGCATATTATTTTGCCTTCTACGGAAATCATCCTTCATTCCTAACCAGTAGAAACACCCACTCGTACCTAACCGTACGTGACCACGCCATGTAAGAAAATTGGCTGAGAAACGGCCATGTTATGATGCGACTTTTTTTTCCCTAAGAGAAACCTTTAGCTCGGGGGCTACTATCGAAATATAAAGGAATGAGAAATTGTTTTTGTCGATAACTACTGCACTGAATTTGGTGAGTTATGCTAAATTTAAAAGAAAACAAACCCAGTGACGTCAACAGGCAACTTCTTTTTTTTAACGCCATGCACGTTTCTATAAAACCTGCTCAAAAAGGCAAAATGTCAGGAAACGATATTCTCAAGTTTGCATTTCTGCAACTCAGCAATTAAAATCGATGTGACACTTCATTAAACTGGACCTAATAATACATGCAAAGCGGACAAAAATATTCTATTATACACCACTCAAAAAATACACCACTATGTGAGGACTTCCGCAAGATGCTTGTAAACAGTGTAACAAATTCATGACCCTAAATTCTGTGGTTTCAGGTGCCAAACCACGATCTCATTATGAGGCACGCCATAGTGTGGAATTCCGGATTGATTTCGACTACATGGGGTTTTAGAAATGCGGCCACCGCGGATTGGATTTGATCCCGTGACCTCGTGCTTAGCGGCGCAACGCTAAAGCAGCTAAGCAACCACGGTGGGTAAGTGTAACAAATTCACTCAAGCTGTAAATAAATATGCAAAATTCATCCGTTATTGATCCTATCACATATAGAATGTATACAGCACTCCGATGTCTGTTTTTGGTGGCAAGTAACTGTTTTTTAAACTTAATGCTACCATTTTTACTTATTAATTTACGGCACATTTTGTGAAAATTTCATACCCTAAAAAATAGTTTGCTTATTGCAGTCTCTCGAATTATTTTCTTTCTCAAACGCAACAAATTGCTTCCACGTTGGCCTAAAGCATTTGTGCGTTTTATATATATTTGAATAGGCGACACTGGTGATAGCACTGAGCTAAAGCTTCCCCTTAAGGGGCTGAAAAATTACTGAGGTGTCAGGGCTTGCTGCAGCTGAAGCTTCAAGAATATTTAGGCTATATTGTTATTTGCTGTGTCTTTATAGAAGCCTCGAATCGTGCACGCCAGTAACACCGCACTCAACACTACAGCAAATAAGTTTATTAATATAACTGTTCATGCGCCACTATTTAGTTCATACGGTTATCTCAGCGCATACCTGTAATCGATGCCGACGCCGTACTCTGTCTTGCTCTGCTTTGCTGCTGCATCCACTATATTTTCAAAACTGTAGGACTTGTAGTGCTTTGGGTCAAGGGTGATTCCAGAAATGGTGTAAAATGGGTAGGCCAGAACGATCGCGCACAGTCCGTCCGGTGGGACTGTCAATAAGCTCTTTTTGAATGGAGTTTGTAGCGTACAAATTAGGGAGCCGAGTGGCAGTGGCCTCTCTGCATGAGAAGAAACAGCATTGGTACAGAACGTTACTAGTGAACAGCATAAATATAAACCATTCTACGGATTCATTTGCCTGCCCATGCTACCACTAATGGTAGTACTTTAAAACAATTGAAGGCCCTGGCCCTGAATAACCTACGGCTATTATAGCGAGGCTTAATTTCATCGCTGTGCTGGTAAGACAGCCAAAGGCTTAGTTGCACAACCCGAAGCTATCTGTCACAAAGCAGGACAATGTACCGG
Organism: Dermacentor silvarum; assembly: GCF_013339745.2. Taxonomy (NCBI): domain Eukaryota; kingdom Metazoa; phylum Arthropoda; class Arachnida; order Ixodida; family Ixodidae; genus Dermacentor; species Dermacentor silvarum. The sequence goes on from NC_051157.2 coordinate 169,128,907, forward strand.
CGTCTCAAACGTAAAGGCAGCCACCGAAATCGAGTAGCTGTATGCTAAAAATGTTGTGTCGTGCTTTGATTTTGCCTCCCTCCAATACAGATCACCCTCCCAGTATCTCCTATAGTGTATGTTCGTGGTAGGATACAGAATATGCCGCCTCGGGGCGCTTCTCTTGCGTTGATCATTGTAGAAATGCCCAAAATAACAGATAAAAAGCATGATTACTTCGATATTCCTAAGTATAAGTCCCTTATACAATGAAATAAGCATTTGTCACTTGCCGATTTGGCAGCCTGAGGAAAAGCAATAAGAGTTACAGCGAACATAGCACAACATACCTAATGTGGATGCCTCATACTACGCTTAGTTTTTGACCTTCCTTATACCACGCACCAAACAGTAGACTTAAAATGAATGTGCTTATAAGACTAATCGCTTTACATTACTTGTTTTCTTGTGTAAAGGAAACGACCACATTAATTAAGGGGTTGTACATGCTAAAATCACGATCCGATTATGAGGCACGCCATATTTGGGGACTCCCAATTATTATAGACCACCTGGGGTTTTTAAAGTGCTCCCAATTATTGTATGGTACGCGGGCATTTTGGCATTTCGCCCCGTCACAATGCGGCCGCAATGTCCTGGGTTTGATCTCTCGGCTTCGCGCTTGTATTTTTCGAGTGGGAATGTCTAAATTACGAAATTAAGAACGCTCAGTCAGAGCGCATTTTGAACAAATTAATCGTAGGCCAGAATACTTAAAACTCCCCGTTGATCTAACGATCTAACGGTTATGTTCTATCATTAGGTACACTAGGTATACCGTGTTCACAGGTAATCGGCGGTGGCTGCGGTTAAATGCAACCGGAGTGAAAGACCACTTGTGTGCTGTGCTTTGTGTGCACGTCACAGTAGCCAGGCCGCAGTGAACGCACACATGGTCAATTTAGACGGACATATTCAATAAAACGGCTCTCTAGCGTTGGACCCGTGTGATGAACAGAAGCTTATACTAGTAAACAGGCAGAATAAGTGCCATGTACAGGTAACAAGCCAGTGCAGAAACAGGTAGTCATATATCAACTACGCCTTAGTTTCAGAAATCGTCTACGAACAACTAGACCGAAGGATAACTGACGAAAGTGGCAAAAATAGCGTGGGTCGCGATCATGGATGTTTAACATTAAAGTTTCGTAAAGATACTAACGCAAAACACGAGCCAACAGCATCATAATTTCTAAACATGAATGAAGAGCAAACAACAGAGATCGCAAAAACATAGAGAGGAAAAGTGAAAATTTTCGTACACCAGTTTGGGCATATAAGGAATTGGTAGACGTTATGCTACAGGAAATGAGACACGGCAAAAAATGTTTGATTGAAACGAGGAAACCACGTAAGTGGTGGAACAAACAAGGAAATAAAGTAAGCTATAGAAGAACGTAAGCAGGCGCTTAGGGATCATCGAGAAGCCAAAAAGTCCGCATTACATGAAGAGGTGTTCCTTATATTGAACAAATACCGAGAAAAGAAAAAGGTGGCGAGTGAGCTTTCGCAAGACAAAATTAAATTCGCAAGTGAACGTTGGGTGCATAAAATTTGCAAAAAAGACAAGGGCACTTCAAAATGATTCTGCAATCATATAAAAGCACTCAGAACTTCAAGTAAAAACTCGCAAACGGCTATAAGGCATGAATGCGGTAACATCTACGAAGGAGATGATACGCCGCGGTACATCACCGATGCTATTGGGGCAGGAGAAAAGCGTAGTTCAGACAACAGGTCCAGCAACAACAGAGAAGCCTGAGAGATCAAAATTTAGCATAGAAAGCTTTTATAACGAAAAGGCACCAGAAAATGTCCCTAATAACACGGCAGCAGGACACGATGAAATCCCAATACAGCTAATGAAAAACACCAGTCCAAAGAGCAAGGAACTGCTAACTTATGCAATAGAGCCAGTAATTAGAATGAAGAAAATTCCGGTTGGATGGCACGAAAGCAAGATTAACCTCATCTACAGAGGCTGGCATATGTAAGTAGCATGCAACGCGAAAAAGAAGAGGACGATGTGAATTTATCGGTTCGAACGGCATGAGCTTTCGATGCGCGGCATCATGATAATGTGTAGTTTTTTATTGGCGCAAGGCCCAGATATGGCCAAAGAGCGCCATGCACGCAGTGATGAGTAACTTTCTTGACCCGAGTTGTTATCGAGGGAGAAACGCCGCTGTGCTGGCGTTATCGACGTGGCTCTGGGCCATGAAAGTTGCATCGTCAGTATCGCACTGGCGATGGGGGCCATGGAGGTTCGGTCAAGGCCGTGACGCTGGCAGTCCAGGATGCGGCCGTCGACCTCAGCGACGTTCGAGCGAGGTTCTATCTCTGCCATCCATCACTCTAGCTTCGCCATCCGCTCTCGTCATGCCATCGCCGTCAAGCCTTCTACGCCGTCCCAGCGGGCCAAGTTGTCTAAGAGCTTGGGCCACTAGCTATGTGCTCGTGGTGGTGATGCCGTCGTAGTCGTTGCAACATCTTCATTCCAGCTTCGTCAGTCGCCTATCGTCATGGCGTCGTCGTCGTCGCGTGACACACAGGCGAAGTGAGCGTTTGGAACATGTTTACGTTATACGCTCCTTGGACCGGCTGCAGGCTCTTACGGCAGTGCCGGGAACTGCAGGAAGGATCCCCCTTCAGCGGCAGACCAGCACCAAGGCAGCAACGATTACGGAGTCGGCGAGAACATCGACAATGAGGAATATCCGACACGCTTCGGACTTGGCAGATACGTGAGACGACAAACGTGAGTAAGAAAAGTCCTTTCTATAGTCGGGTACAACTTTAGAGGGCAGCGGCATTTGCCCCTTCAAAGGCGGATGCACAGGGGCCTCCACCAATGGGCGCGCACTAAAGACTTGCGTCATGAGCGGGATGGCCGATGTCCCCGCCGACGGAGAACATGGCAGCCCGCGCTTCAAGCCGAGGCGAGTCGAGTCAGCAGGACTATTTCTTTAGTCGCGGAGGAAATCGGCTGCTGCGCTTCGGTCATCTGGGCGGAGCGTGTCGTGTCTTCTTAAGTTGTACCCGACTATAGTAGCGTCGCAGCCATTGGCTAGGGTGGCCTGACTTTCGCGTAGCAAACGCCAAGGACGAACGCAGGCGGAATGAAGGACACGTTTATTGATTAAGTAGCTTGTATTAGTGTTAGTGTTTCTGAATGGTGCTTTATTTTTGAGGTAGTTTATTTTGAGTGAGTCTTAGTTTGACTTTTGGGTTTGTTTCATTAAATCTTGTGTGCTGCGCCGTCATACGTCTCTTACTCTATGTCACTAACATCCGCGCGCCTCCGAGATCCGCGAGAAAGGCAAAGGAGATAAGGATAAAAGGAGCTCGTACAGGCCTGTTACAGTAAAGTCGGTTATTACAAAATTGCAATGCAAGCCATGAAGTTACAACTGTCCAAGTGGTTGGTGAAAAATGACGTACTGGCGGCACTACAGAAAGGGTACAGGCCAGGCAGACGCGTAGAGGATAATATGTTTGTACTAACTCAGTTCATAGATATTTCAGTAGCTCAGAATAGACCTTTATCGATAGCAGTTCTATATATTAAAGCAGCCTATGACAATGGTGACAGGGAATTGTTGTGGGATATTCTTAAGAGCTAAGGCATAGATGATGATTTCGTGGAGCTGGTGAGGGTGATGTATAGAGACAATCGACTTAAAGTGAAGGCAGGTCGAAAAGGTAATGAAGTGGGCGTAATTCACAAATGACTGAACAAGGATGTCCTCTGTCTCCATTGCTCACGCTTTATGTTAAGGGCAAAGAAAAGCGACTGGAAAACAGCGAATCAGGGTCTGATTTATTCTTCATGCGTAATGCCCAAATGGTGCAACAGAAGGTCCCTGTATACTAATGTATGCGGACGACATAATGCTACTAGCGGACAATACAAAGGATTTGCAAGCACTTGTGAATATCTGTGGCAGCGCAGCGCAAAATGTAGGGCTCCAGTTTAGCACAGAGAAATAAGGAATTATGATCTTTGATCAAGATACGCATAATTCCGCGGTGTCAATTCAACAGCAAGTCCTACCCATTGTCAAGCAATGTAAGTGCCTCGGCGAATACATAAACGAAGGAAAGACTTAGGCACCCACCAAGATAATTTGAAAATGATGTGGAAGTGGAATACAGCAATAATGAAACACGGAGCACTGTGGGGCCACAATAAGCATGAGGCGTTGCGTGGAATCTGGAAAGGAGTAATGGTGCAAGCGCTACGTTCGAAAATGCCAATTTATGCTTAAAATCAGATATCTTGTCGCTCTTGGAAGTTAACGAAAGATCATTAAGCCGGTTGGCTTAGGGAGCCCACGGACAACCCACAAATGAGGCAGTTCAGGGTGACATGGGTTGGGTCTCTCTTTAAGTCAGAGCAGCACAGAGCAAAACTAGTTGTGAAGAAAGACCCAGGAACATGGATGAAAGTAAATGGGTGGCTGTACCTGAAAAGCGTGCACACAGAATGGAGGATCAAGAGGTCAACAAAGTTGGCAAAGAAGTACAGGTTAATTGAAACAATAAATAGACAACCAGGAGTCATCAGAAAGAAAGTGAGAGAAATATAGACAGTGAATTGGATGCAAAGATTGGGAATAAAAAAAGAACACACAGAACTAAAAGAATGACATGAAATAAATTAGAAGGGAAGAACTGTACGATAACACTATTTGAGGCTCGAGCCGGTTGCCTAAAGGCCGAAGCATACCTGAGCAAACTTTAGGAACCAGCTGAGGCATGTGTATGCTGCAGCAAATATCTTGAGACCACTTAGCACATCCTAATGGAATGCGAACGGAGTCACCCAGAGAGAACCGTAGGTAGCGTACACTTTCCTGAAGCGCTTGGGTTTAAATTGGACGGAAGCATCAACCGGCCAGCAGTTGCGATAAGCAAGAGACGTTTAGAGTATTGGCGGAAAAAACAGGGAAGAGATTGATACGACCTGATTTCATCTCTTAGTCATAGGTACAGCAGCGCAAGATGGATTTTGAGAAAAAAAAATAGAAGGTTAATGGAAGGTATACAAAAATGCTAGTAAAGAACATCCACAGCATACCTGATGAAATCAAGCAGGCTAGGTGGCTATTTGTCACCGCCCCTTTCCAAAGGGAATACCAATAATTCATCATTATCATCATCGTCAGCCCATCCAGCCCGCCACTAACGTGTTTTTCACATGGCGCTTATTATTGAGTGCGTTTCACACCCCAACAATGAAAAGAATATTCAAATAACACCAGGTAATTTTGATTCTGCCTGAATATTTTGAGGGCACAGCTTCATCTCGAAATTCAAACGATCACACACTGGACACTAGAAGAAGCCTGGCGTATGCTCAATGAAGAGTCAGTGCCTGCAGAACGTGCGGCAAGGATGACGCTCATCTCCTCCGGAGGTGCGGCGTCCCTCGATAAAAATTACTGAAAGTTACTGAAAAAATAGAACGTGTAGTCACGACCCAGATTACCTTGGTTCGGTGGAAAATATTTAAACACTCTACCTCTGATTCATGTGGAAACCTGCATTGCGGCACTGAGTGGTTCGAAACGCTTAGTTTTTTGGGGCAGATCACACTACTGTTTGATTCGTTGCAAAATTTTCTCTTAACAGTTTTCTAGATTTCTATACATATTTCGGAACACATCGAAACGAGCAGGAGCCTTGAAGTCGCCAAAAAGCCTCACGGCTACAAGTAAAATTGCTTAGAACGGCATCAAAGACCTTCCACAGTATGTTGGCTTGCGGCATCTTCGTAATTAGTCTTAAATTTTTAAGCGGCAAACTGAAGCTGCGAGCTCCACGTATGGCGCGTACGACCGAGCTTTAATGCGACAGCATCAAAGGCTCCGTGTCGCAGGAAATGCGGCGTCGTCGCCGGTGTGGGCGTGGATACCGGCGTCTGTGGCGGAGAAAATCTTCCCGAACTGACCGCGCAGGCCTCCTAGTGGTGCAAGGTGTTTGTGAACACAAATTCAATTTCTCACAGTGAGATCCGTGAGACAAATGGTAAAGTATAACTTTACCACAACCTATGGACGAGGTGGCGTCGGACAGTTATTTGAATGTACGAGAAAACATAATCCTGTTACGTGGAAACTCAAACACAAACCACTTTGTCAGCATTTCTACCATACGAACAGCGCCGCTCGGGTAGGCTGCTTCCAAAAACCGTATCCAGATGGCGCTGGAATCCTCGGTAGGTCAAATTGGGACTTGGCCTGCCTAATGCGTTTTGGACTCGCGCGCGCGTCAGCGCAAAAGCAAACAATTATTAAAATAATAAAATAGGGTCCCAGGGCCTTCACATTTTAATATAAGGGGACTTATACTGCCCCTGGAAAAAAACCTTCCCAGAAATGCATTTCTGTTTAAAAGTGACGCCGACTTCAAGAGGATCGGCGTAAGCTTGGTCTTTATAAGCTGGCTTTCCCACGTTCTGTGTAGCAGTGAAGCCTACTGAAAGAAACTTGCGATGCGAACGGGTCCCGATGACGCGGTCGCGTTCCACTCTTAAAGGCGAAGCTTAATGCTCTAATATTGTAGCGATAGCTACATTACGCCAAGGTTTCGACTCTGCCGTCGCCGCACTTTGAGCCGTAGCGGTACTGTGACGTCACATCATGGCCCTCGATTCTCCAGCAACTCGGCTGGCCGCGGTCGCCGCGCGGCCACCGCTCCTGCCGTTGGGCGCTCAACACGCCCTCTGTGTGACGTCACACCACGGGCCTCGATTCCCCGGCGACTCGGATCGTTGCGGTCGCCGCACGCTGCCACCGCTCCTACAAGCGCGCGTCCGCCATTGCCTGGCAACCGACACAGCTGGCGCGCTCGCCGCGCCCTCTGTATGACGTCACACCTCGCGCTCCGCAGCTGTGATAACCGGGAGTATACATGGAGGAAGGAAAAAAACTATATAGGGAATGGGATGATGGGAAATAGGCTCTCACGTGATAGGCAAGCGGTAGATTTTACTCGGCTCGCCTCGGTGGCTTCGGTTTCGTCTGCTGTGGGGGTTTCGGAATATGCGCACATACTCGGCGTGGCAAACGCGCGTCGAGGTTAGTGAAGAAATTCGACTGTGTGCAGCAGTTGAGTCTCGCCGCTTAATTAGCAGACAGGCGCCAAGGCTGTTGCGAACGAAGGCGTCGGTTAACCGGCATTGCGCCCAACAACCCGGGAGGACCACCTCAAGGACGACTGGTTGCGTTTCGGTGTGGTTTCAAGGAAACGAGGGAACCTTTCGCCCTGCAAACGTGTTAAGGCAACCAAGCCGCGCTTCCGACGACGATTCGTTGCGTTTGACGACGTGTTCTGGGAAACAATGATGCATTTCGCCCCCGTAAAATGTGCACGCGATTAAGCGAGCGTACAGGGGCCGAAGCGACTGTTTCCCTACGAGAAAAAAATGCGTCCCGTCTTGTGTCCAAGGATGGACTGGCGAGCCGGAGACTCCGAACATATTTAGTGCCAGTGCCGGCCCGTAGTTAAGGTAGCGCCGTCGACACTGTTGCTCGAGATCTGCTCAAAGTCTTCGGCCTCTTAGCAGACCGGCGAGAACTCCCGTCAGCAGTAGGCGCACCTGCGTGAAGTGTTTTGTGCCAGGATGCCCTAATCGAACAGAAAATCGGCGCGATGGCCTGTCCTTCCATAGGTAAGCACAATGAACCTTTCTTTTATTTATGAAAATGGATCTGCAGTATTCGCGATCGTTAGTGACTACGTGCTCGTGTGAATTATAACTGACGAAATAGTGGTGCAGTACTATTCAAGACATTTTATTTTCCAACTTTGTAATAATTCCCACTAAGTGTTAAACATGTATTTCTCTTTAAAGTACTTTTATCAGCTAGCGTACACTCCTAAAAATGTATGATGTGAAACTATTTATTGTCCAAGAATTACATTTCCTGCTATAAAAATTATTATTGACTGAATTTTGTATGTATTTCTTGTGGCTGAAAACAATCAAAATTGCAATAAAACTAATTAATTGAAGAAACCATGAAAGATTAGTCTTCACATAACATACCAAGCTTTGCAATAGTCGCCAAGAACAATAATTTTGTAGAGAATATTCTGTAACTCGGATTGTGAGTGCAAAGTTCAAACATCATGTTGCAAAGTTCAATCACTCCCCATGTTGAGGCTAAATATTATTTTCTTTTTTTTTCAGAAGATATGATGTTGGTTGACATATTTTAAACAGGTAAATGACAGTTGAGATGAAATAACACAGTTTTACTTTAAATTACAGGAGTGAACATCATTTTCATTCATTTGTTAGTAGTACCCTGAAGGCCTGGAGGCATTACAGAGCCGGCATTACATTACATTATGTAGGTGTTACAGCTATATCTTTGATATTTTTGTGTGAAACGTGCACTGGAAAGTTACTACAGCTCCATTTTCCCCGAGATTCAATTAGCTGTACGTGTATTTTACAAGCACACCTAGATAAAAGATACTTTTCTACACAAGGGGATGCGGTGTGTAGGGAAAGCATGCACAGATCATGCGAGGTCTTTTGCATGACTCTGCAAAGGTTGTGTAAATGCATTCCGCAGCAAATGTTATTGTTGGACCTTAAAAATATCTGGTGGGTTATTTTTTAACTGCAGACGCTTGCAAAGGACGATGCCATAGCAACGAGTCAACCTTAAGGTGAAGTAGATACATCCACGGGAACATAACAGCATCAAGTTGAGCCAGTAAGTTGATGCACAGCTGTATGCAGCCATAATGCATGTTTCCAGTTTGATCACACCTTTTTCATGACTGTGGTAGATGTCCCCCACCATTCCTGAAGTGAAATATGCTTTTCTTATATTCAGGCAGGTCTCTCTGAAGCCACAATGGATATGGACATCTCTGAGGGCTTGTCTGATTGATGTGCCAGCAGAGGGTACTGCTACCTCTGCTAGCGCGTCCTTGACTGATTCAGACATCGCTGATGAGCCTTCCGAAATCCAACATGTCCTGGCATGTTTGATTGTCGTAATGATCACAGAGCTTGCTTAAGACATTTTCTCACATGTGTGCCTTGGTTCATTCATGTTCTCATCTGCTTTGCAAAAATCTGGTGTTTCCCTTTAATATATATTTTGGATTTCACCTTTAAAGTAATTATTTAAGTTTCAAAAATGCATATGAGACTGTCATACAGCTTTTTGTAAGATGTTTTCGACAGATTTAAAAGATCTATTAGTAATGCTCAGAATGAAGAGAAAGATAGAACTGTTCAACCTATCATTGGCTACATTACAGCCATTTTTTGACACAGGTGACAAGCATACTGCGTTCAAATTTCATTGTTAACACTGGCAAAAGCAATTGCTAATGAATGAAAGCCATATATTCTACATCATAATCTCATTTTAGTCAATCTAGGATAAGTACAAGATAAGGAAAATAAAACAAACTGCAGCAAAGCAGTGTTATGTAAGATGAAAAACCACTTTTTTTCAGTAAAGTTGGAATAAGGAAAACACACTCCTTCTCTGAATTATACTTCAGCCATGTTCTCTCATTACACACATAATTAACACCTTTGCTATGCTCCAACATTTACAACAGTAATAAAATTTATAACATGCCAACTGTGCTGGTAAGCTTTATCAACATTTTTTGGGACAGTAGATAAAAAATACAGTATATAGCCACAGCCACTGATCTCCCTAACAATGTCCTGCTTGCTGGTCATTATTGTCGTTAAATTTTAAATGAAGCCAATGGTGTGAGCTATTAGTCCCGGTTTTTAGCTTCAACTGTGCATCTGGTGTTTTGTTTACACGGTCAGCAATTTCAAGTTATGTTGCAGTAAGCAGTCCCTCCTCATTGCACTTGGTGTATTTTGTCCAGTCTCCCAGTTCAAGGCCCTCCAGGACGCTCAAGGGTGAAGCTTCTGCAGCACTCCCCACACAACCCAGCGACACCTCTAACAGCAAGGCATACTATGGTGAGGATAATACTCGACCACTACAATTTTTACATACTTGTTTCCTTAGGTAGCTGCAAGTGAAGTGGCATATATTTTCGTGGCAGCTGTTTAATAGCTCAAGCATAATAAATGTCACTCAGTGAACTGCACTTGGACACTAACATTTATGATCATGGCAACCATCTAATTAAATACTGAAACATTCATATTCGTCCGCAGCGGTATGAGTTTCTTCAGGGTTTGCATTAAATACCAATTATCGGCCAATAATCCTTTTTCAATTATTCTTTTCCATTCAAATGACACGATAACTAGAAGACCAACAGGTTTTTCACAATTTTCTATGCTCTTTATATGTTCGATCGGTCACAATGAGCCGTGATATATGAGCTCAGTATATTTTGCCCACTCAAACTAAAAAGCTTCTGTAAAACATCTCTCATTGAACTATGCTACATTGGCCTCTTCTGTGTTAGTTGTTTTGTACTTCTACCTTTCCTGCCTGGGCCCAGATGGGCCTGCAGTATTTAGCAAATAAATAAACAAACAAAATTAAGCGGCACTAGCAAGCTCGTGTGGAGGGCAGTTTTATTCCCCCACAGTTTTTAAGTTCACAAAAGTGTAAACGGAAACCGTCGTGAGCAATGTAATGACCTAAAATTAAGCATTATATTCGTCATAGTTTGCACAAGAGTGTATGGCACAACAATTAATTTGTTCTGCGTACGTGCTTTGTGTCATGTTGGTCGCTCATGCACCTGTTACAGCGCGTGATATCTTGCAGCCACAGACAGCAGAAGACGCACCTGAAAAGGCCTGAGGCATGAAGTATGGCGTTACACAACTACAAACTGCGACCCAGAAGAAGATGAAGACTCTACGACAATCCCATCAACAGCTTTTTCAAAAGGTTGCTCATCTCGAAAATGTCATAGAAGATTTATCTGACAATCGCATTCTAGGAAATGAGGATGTCGCCATATTTTAGGGTCTTGGTGGAGCAAAAAAAGACTTGCTCATGCGTCAACTGCCACTTAAGTCTGGTGCCAGCAATGTCACCCGCTTACTCACCAGAGCTCAGGCCATTTGCACTGACTTTGCATTTTTATTCCTCTAGAGCATACAGATATGTACGAGCTGTTTTCAGCACATGCCTCCCGCATCCAAAGACACTGTGTAAATGATATCAAACCATTGATAGGGCTGCTGACTTTTCAAAAGAGGCAATGACTGCATTGGCTATCAAGGTAAAGCACGGCTCTTCACATTATGCAATCTGGTTGTGGACGAGATGGCCATTCAGAGAAGTAGTGTGGGGATGGGAAAAGCTTCCATGGATATGTTGACATGGACATTGATGTCAATGATGACAGCTTTCCAGTTGCCAAAGATGCATTTGTTTTAATGCTTGTTGCAATCAATGGCAGATGGAAGCTGCCGATTGGCTACTTTCTAGTGCATGGCCTTGGTGGTGAGCAGAGGTGCAATTTGGTGCTGCAAGCTGCTAGCTTCACTCACGAAAAAGGTGCACACATTGTGAGTTTGACCTGCGATGGCGCTGCAGTGAATTTGTCATTGCTGCACAGCCTTGGCTGCAAGATGGACCTGACTGAGCTGGATGCTTCTTTTCCAAATCCAGTGACAAAAAAAAGTTTTTCTTTGCCATGTTGGATCCCTGTCACATGTTGAAGCTACTGCGGCACACCCTGTTTGATAAAGAGGCTATTGTGATACGAACAAACAGTTCATATTGTTGAAACACATTGATGAGCGGCATGAAATTCAGTACACAGAGGGCCTACATTTGACAAACAAACTTAGACAAGCACATATTACCTGGAAAAACCAGCCCATGAAAGTCTCATTGTTGGCTCAAACGTATAGTCAATCGGTAGCAGATGCTCTTAGCGACTACAGAGCTCAAAAAATTCAAAATTTTCAAATTCCTTGCCAACAGAAGAGTTTATCAGACATGTCAACAACGCATTTGACATTTTAAATTCAAGACATCCAAGGCAAGAAGAATAGAAAGGACCGCTGTGTCCTGAAAATGTGGCTCCTGTCACTGCGTATGTCAAAGAACTTATGGCCTACTTTTGCTCGCTTAGGGAGTCTGCAGCTGGTAAACTAATGACGGGGACCAACCAAAAAGCAGGCTTCATTTGCTTTGTGGTGTGCTTAGACAACCGTCTAAACAACCACTTGGTTACAGAAAATGGCCTATTGTAATATCTTCCGACTTCCAAGCTCAGTCAGGACCACCTTGAGTTACTTTTTTGCTGCAATAAAATCATTTGGCGACTGCAATGACAACCCAAGAGCAAAGCAGTTTGCAGCAGCATTGAAGCGTCTGATAGTTCGTAATGAGGTCAAGGACATTGATGGCGGAAATTGCTTTCTATTGGAACACATCGAAATTCTCTTTGTACGCTCCTCTGAAAAAACCATACTCCATCGATGTAATTAACCTCACTGCCCCTCAGAGAAGCCCTGGAGCCAGTGAACCACTCAAAGAAGCAATTTTACAGGATCATGGTTTCTCAGCTGTCCCAGGCAGGGTGTCTGAGCTTGGATGCCTGCGGCTCGCAGTACTGGAAGAATTGCTACACAAGTTCTCTCGTGGGTGAATTATGTTCATGATGGCCCACACAATTATTTCCTTTATCCATCAACTTCAGCTGTCCCACCAGGTTTTATCTTAAGGTACTTGTTTTTTAGTTACCTTGTAAAGTGCATATATTGTTCAAGAGCATTGTATGCAGATGTCAAACTTTTATAGAGGGAAAATGTGATACCTTATTGTAAATTCTGCAAGTACCTGTTTGTTGTCTTGCTGAATGCTGTAGATTGAATCACCTGCATGCAAATTATGCTTAAACAACTGTTCTGTTCAGCCCAAGCTAAACAGTGTGGACAATGACGGTAGGTTAGCTGGCCTACCTTTCACTAGAGCAAACTGTGTGATGACATGGACATGCTGTGAATGCTCTCAATGGATTATGTGTGAGCTAGGTATACGCTTGAGGATGACAATGTTTTTTTAATGTTTATCCTGTATGTCTTTTACATGACCTTTGTGGAAATTTGCCACTGCCACCTGGAATACCGTTGGTGTTACAATTTTTTAAATAATTGAATGTGCTCACTCTGTTCACTTGCTTTACAATAGCCTTTTATGATGCCAGATTCACTGTAACCACAAACATTTGGTATATACCACTCAATGAGTGTTTTAAATACCGTAAAATATTAATTCATTTGAGGTTCACAACGTAATAGAGCCGTCGCGTCCTAATTTTGAGGTGTGTTCGCTCAGCTTCGACGGTGCTTCAACTGTTTGTTTCAACCATTGTTTCAACTTTGACTTTGTGAACTACCACTCTTTTTTAATTTCTGCATCTGCATTGCTTACTTTTCTGACAAGCACAATCACCGAAGCCTTTCGATATTTGTGAGGACAGCGCAGATATAAATATTATACAATTATAGCACTGTATTGAAGGCGTTGCATACAAGGCATTGTAAGCAAAACTGCAGCTACAGTCAAGGACAGCTGATCCCATTGACCAGTTTTATTAAAGGTATCAATACTACGTGTGATATAGTTTACTTTGTATAACATTATTATACTAATGCCCTGTGGCATACAAATATGCTAATACTGATACCGAAGAGCAGGGGCACAATAAGTTTTCCTACTAGCTGTTTATAATTTTCTTTTGTGTATTATCTTTGCAATGTACTTCATTTAAATTATAAATGTGGCTTCCTTCTGTATCTGTGATAAATCTTCTGGCTTCTATAGTTGCAATAAGCACTGAATAAAGAATGAAACAATTAATGTTGCCATAAAAATGTGCTTTCCATAGTACAAGTACACCAGCAACACAATGAATCCACAAGTGCAAATGAATGCTGCCATTTTTCCCTTCCCGCTATGTATTCAGTTTTCATGCCGTTTAATTCACACTAGCAGAGGAAGAAGGGTCCCCCTGGCAGTGTTTGATTCTAGGACATAATTATGCTGTGGAGCTATACGCGCATTCGGAAACAGCTGAATAAACTCTAGATAATGCACAAATTCCCTCCATTTGCTTTATTATATAACGAAAATGGATCCCCGAGGCGCGTATCAACAGCGTCGTCGCACCACACAATCTTGCAAAATAGTACACGTAAATCTGAATAAACGGCGATCACTTCGGCGTTTAGAATGCAGGCTAATGGTATTTATTTCTCTCAAAATGAAACACGCCCACCAGATCATTTTATTAAGCGAAAATGCGACAAAAAAGTGAGCTTCTAAACATCTCGTTTCTTCCTAGGTGCAAGACAGCGTGACAAAAATTATTTCTCTCAAAATAAAACACGCACACCAGCCTTTTATTAAGCGAAAATGCGACAAAAAAGTGTCCCTCAAAATATCCCGTTTCTTTCTAGGTGCAAGACAGCGGGACGAAAAATTAGCAAGATAATACGCACCACAGCTTAAGGTGCGCAACGGCTGATTTGACGAAACTTGAGTACTTAGGAAAAATAGACCACACTCGGGCGTCTGGACGGGTTTAGAGCCGCGAGCGCTGGCAACTGCACTAACCGCGGTGGTAAGCGCGAGTGACGCCTTGAAAATTTTCTGTCTTCATGAGTCAGACGCCCCAGTCTTGCTCCACGTTTCAAGGCATCGCATTTGAAGCGAAGAACGACGCGCGCAGTAGCAGAAAACCACCACCCGCATACGGGCCTCCAAGCCTGTGACGGCAGGCGCCACTAAAAGTTACCACGTATCAAACAATCACGAATGTTCCGGCAACCTTGTGGTCCTATTCCGCCCCAGAAGGCACCGCGCACGGGTCCCCTGAGAGAGGGAGGGGTGGCTTCAGAGGAGGTTGGCTTGCCGAGGCTAGCGGAATCACGTGACGCTCCCTCCTAGTATTTTTTACCTCTATGGGAGTATAGAAGGGGAGAGCTCGCGTCGCCGCAGCCATAGTCGAGGCCGTAGTGTGGATGGTGAGAAGTCGGCAGCCTAAAGGTGGCCGGGGAGCACGGTAGAAATGAAGTGAAGAGTAGACAGCGTGCTGAAGAGACTCAAGAGGAGCGTGCCGAACGGTTAATAACAACATGTCTAACTACAAGCGACGCCTAAGCGCACCCGGGGGTCTGCAGCTATCGGTACTCGACTAGGTTTAATCAGAGCTAAACCACAACCATTTTTTGTATAAAACATCTCTTGTTGTCTTAGATTGAATGACGTGCAATCACGTATCAGCGCATAAAGCACGCGGACGATACACCGGGCAGTGCATGCGGTTGCCGTCAAAATACACAAAATATACATCACGTTTCAGGCTAATCGAGGTTGCTGCTGTAAAAAAATGGAGTGTTCTCGTCTCAGTATCTTACAGAGAGCTCTAGCGCCATTGTAGGAAAGTGTGGCAGTAAGCTAGTACGTGTCATATCAAAATTGTCAATTGATTGGAAACGAAGGAAGCCGAGCGTGCGCGCAACGAAGGAAGTACGAAAAAAGAGATTGGCTGAGTTTCGGGTCCCAGGTATTGCTGAAATTTCGCACGTATTTTCTTTACAATATTAATACTCGCGGCTGTTCCTATAAAAGGTCGTGCTGGAGGAGGGTGTTGTATTGTTAATTCACTGTAGTCACAGGGGGTACAGTTACATGCCAGAACATCCGCGGAATCAGAGCAATATGCCACGGCCTAAATTTTCATGTGCACTGCTTTCACCACTCCAGAGGATTGCAGCCCTTATGAAGTGTTTTAAGCTAATAAAGGCAGTATTCCGTAACGTGATGTCAAGTATAGATAGCCGCAAGGTTGAAAATTGAACCTGTTTGTACATTACGCAGCAATTCTAGGGTACAACACTCTTCTGTCTATTCCTGCGCTGTCTTTCAAGTAGCTACGCGTAGCCATGGGCGGCAGTTCTAACTTGCAAATGGTTCATAAACTTGATTATTTCCACAACGTGCCCCTTTCTATAACAGCGGTATGATGGGCTACGCTCAACCCATGCGCGAACGACGGCTCAGCCTCCATTGGGTTGCCTATGCATTCCGGGCATAGTTGTCACATGCCTGGAGTTCTCGAAAAGTTTCTTCGGTAAAAACAATATATCGGTGAAATAGGACAATCAATGAACGTCAGGTTAAACGGACCTCCTGCGGACATAGCTAATAAAGCTTCCCAAACCCGTCGCCGAACATTTAAACCAACCAGGTCATAACTTTGTTGAACTTACACGCTGCATCATCCAGTCAAATTTCTATGCTGCGCGAGAAAGAAATTCCAGGGAATCATACCTCATTCATAAGTGCAAGACATTGCAAACAGTAGGCATAAACATATCAAAGGGAGCTTTAGAATCTATTCGCTTTAATTGCAAACTATCAGCAAAAGCAGTTATCTATTTTTATTTGGGTTGCTTAGTTTTTTTTTCGCTGACCTCAAGTGGAGCCGATAACACCTCCCCCCCCCCCCCCCCGGGTTGCCCAGGCCCCTTCCATGAAAACAGGAAACTACAGTGACACGTCAACGGACTGACACATGGCGCTACCTCACATGAGTAGCACCCTTTCTTTTCAATGTTACACATTCGCCGCTAACACACCGTTCGATGGTTACCTTGCCGACCCGACTTACCCTCTCTCGCCTTTAGAATAAACGTACCTATATCTACTGTGCTGAGGAGAGCAGATGTCGCCTTGAATAAGACAGGCCCACTTGTCGAAACGTTGGCACCTGCTTTCATATTGTTCTCGATTTGCTCATTCTCTCAAACATTGAGTAATTTAGCAGCGTAGGAATATGTGAATGGTAATTTTTGAGATCGAATCTAATACAAATCGAAATATGCATTGAATTGAAAGTCGAATATTGATACGGTTTGCTTCAAAGGCAGCTGTTTTCTATGTTACATAAACCTATGCGAGCATCCTAGTATATGCACAGGGTTAGTAATTTGTTTCGTTATATTACACAGTATAAAGCGTTGCTTATTTAAAAAGCACAAAATTTCACATGAAGAGCAAATAAACAGTTCACTTGCACACTCGGAGAGTATTGGTAAACGTGAACGATGGCGATTTAGCCGGAAAAGCTCAATCGGTTTAGTGGCATCGCTTGCTCTGATATGTGCCTTATCGCGCTGTTTCCGGCACTGTTGCATTCAATGTATCCCTTACCTTGTCCGTATCTTCCGCGTAACTTCTCGTGTTTTATGTGTATTATGGTCGTGGAGAATGAATCTATCGCATTTTTGATCCAATATAACATTTGACCACGCACAGTTCGCACTATGAAACTGCGGAAAACTGCGCAGAAAATATTTCTCCTTACGAATACGCACTATTCGATTCTAAGACCGAATCGAATTGGGCAACATTAAATTCAATATTTGAAAGTTTCAGATTTCTCACACTTACAGTGTACTTTCAAGAAAGCAAGTTTTCGAGGGTCTCGGATATTTTGACATGCCTGGAATGAACTTTAGACAACATGTTTTCGGGACAAGTTGCTTTCCCGGACAGAGCATGAATGCACGCGACCCGATTAAGGTATTAAACCGATGAGATATAGGGCACGATGTCGCGATGGCAAAAATGTTAAATACTTTCGCCTCATAACATTCCTTGGATTACCTAACGCGATTGAGCAGTACGCAAAGAGGGCTCACAACTCTTCACTCTGGAAAATATTGCTTTTCACTATAATGCAGCTAAAGAGACGCAAGTCGCTTAGGTTTCAAGCACAACTCACTTGTGTTTGCATCGATCGGCATTGGTATAGCCCGGGTTGTACTTGCTGAAGTACTAGTAGAAGTCGATTTGGAAGTTGTTGTGGCTTTCGTAGTAGCTGAAGGTTTAGTTGTTGAAATTGGGGTAGTCGTTGCAGTTGTCGCGGTGGGCGGACTTGTTGTGATCGTTGGTATTCCAGTGACAGTCAGGGGTGTGGCGGTTATCGGTACTGTAGCGTCTGTGTCTCCTCCTGGGTGTACATTTGTCAGTAATTCTGTTGGCGGAAAAAAAAGAAAGAAAAGTTCATAATTTAAGCCGATACTAGTGATCGTACTTCATAGCGCGTAGTTTACTGGCTGGCTGGCACGGCAAAATTTGCCCCCAGCCCTCCTATTGATACGAATTCGTCAAGAGATCAAGAGATGAGACACATGGACAATTTATTCCACGGCGCGATATGTCAGCTATGAAGCCTATATTTTGTTTCATTCTACCACCTCTCTAGGTTACATTTAAATAGTCCTTAGAAAAGCTGGTATCTGCTGGTCCCAAATATAATGCATATACACGGTGCTGGTACATAAGTACACGCTAAATTGTTCGAATTGATCTCTGGAGTGCTGCAGATGGTAATACAATAAAATGACTACTACATTGCTGAAATTTTAGCGAACGCTCCAGATGCATTACCCGTAATTATTTATCCGCTTTAAATATAGTAACTTTGCTACACGGTACAATATCTCTATGGAGTTGGGAGCTCAAACGTCTATGTAGTCATAGCTGAAATTGTTGAAGTCATACATAAGATGGGTAATTCGCGCCATGAATCCCTAAGTGAAAAAACTAAAATCCTTACTGTATTTCTTACAGGCATGGTCGACACTTACGTCTGTAATCTGTGTTCGTCAGATTAATGGCTTAGAAACATTAAGTGATAGCGGCAGGAGCCGAGGCGCGTAAGCAGTTGGAACGCCGACAAAGAGAGGGTGGTGCGAACGTAGACATGGCCAACACGGGTCGGCCTTTTGGGCTATGATGTGATCGTAGTATCAGTTGTCACCATTGTTCCTGGGACCTGTTTGGGTTCCTGGTGTGACAAGAGTAGTTCAAGGATGCGTTACAAGTGCCATATCCCACCAGCTACGAGGCTTAACACCACGAGGCATATACTAGTGTGAGTTCCTTACACCTGGGTGTGCGTGCCAGAGAATTACACTAGATGTCTAGACTTTCTGCTAATGAGCGGCTTTTAGCATTGAGTGGACTTCACAGATACATTACATGAATATGTTGGAAGGGAAGACATACAGTGCTGACTATAGACTAAGGTTTTTTATTTACAGCGAAGCTTTATATGGGTAGCCTTCC
The DNA here is from genome assembly GCF_013339745.2 of Dermacentor silvarum. Classification (NCBI taxonomy): domain Eukaryota; kingdom Metazoa; phylum Arthropoda; class Arachnida; order Ixodida; family Ixodidae; genus Dermacentor; species Dermacentor silvarum. The sequence goes on from NC_051157.2 coordinate 169,148,028, forward strand.
ATGCATTTCTTGTGTGCGTGTGAAAAATTGTTGACCGATGCTGGTGATAGTACAGAAAAGGTCCAGGCGGAATGTCACATACCCTGTGAACTCCGGGTGGTGCGACCCGGGACCTGCAACGCTCCCTTGAACTACCCTACCAAAAACTACCAAAAAGGTTCCAGGAACAAGGGTGACGACAGATACTACGATCCTATAGCAGCATAGAAGGCCGACCCCGTCGACCATTTCTTTGTTCGCACCGCCCTTTCTTTGTCGGCCTTCCAAATGCATACGTGCCTAGGTTCCTGCTACTCTCCCGAGGCGGCGGCACCGTCGCATCTGTATAAAAGACAAGGTGCCGTTCTCCTTTTTGAATTTCACTTCTCTCGTCGTAATGGAGAAGCTGCTTGTAGCGCGCGCTCCCAGCGACGGTTGCACTCTCGTCTCTGCTCCTGCTGTCGCTCTTCGTAGGCGCATTGCTCCTCGGAAGTTCCGACTAGAGCACTGCACGGACGAATTTTTTCAGCCCGGCCCGGGCCCGTTTTATTGCGATAGCAATTATATGGACACTCCAAAGCAGATTTCTGCCGTCGGCGTCGCCGTCGCCGTGAGGTTCCGTATGACGTCAATGGAGATGAAATCGTCGCTGCGCGCCGAACGCTGTATGTGCGAGTGAAAGGGTGCGAGGGGCGCGCGCTTACGTTGGCTGCCCACCCGAGCCCGATCAAAACTTTTAAGGCGAGACCTAGGCCTGGTAATAATATACGTTACCCGCCCGGCTCGGCCCGCCACCCCTTTACCTTAGGCGCGAGTCCGGCCCGAGCCCGGCCCGAGCCCGGCTCGAAACCGACCCGAATCCGGCGCGAGACCGAAAAATACATGCTTTTCAGAGTTGAGACGCTCGAGGATATCTCGCTGCAAGTTACATGCACACCAACAAAAAGCCCGAGCCCGGCCCCGGGATCGCGTCAAAAAACCCGAGCCCGGCCCGAGCCCGGGTCAAAAAGTACATGCCATGCCCGAGCCCGTGAAAAAACTGCTCTACTCGGCCCGTGGGCCGGGCCGGGCCCGGTCTTTCGGGTAAGCCCGAGCCCATGCAGTGCTCTAGTTCCGACTATACGCGGCCCGCCCATTCTGTGTCAACTCTGTATCGTGTGCTACCAATTTCACTTGTCGCCCACCTTCGCAGAGTGGAATAAGTCACGATGTTTTACTGCAATCACACAAACACATTTAACCACGTGACGACAAGGCAAAAGCAACAGTAAAAAGCAGCAAAGCACCGATTAATGGCACGCATCCAGATTCTCTTCCACAGAGGCATCTAACCCAACAGATGGTGTAGCAACACACATTCTACTGGAGTTTTTTGTAAAACACGCTTTTTCAAACTCACATGACATGTCCTGGTATGAAAAAAGACAGGGCACACACAACCGCACTCTTTACATCGCAGAAATTGGTTAGGTGAATGCTGGCCTTGAGAGAAGCTTTACGATCCCTTAACTTAATAATGAAAACCTTTATTAGCCTACTTTCGGCTATTCGAGTCTCCCTCTGCTTTGTTTGTTTATCTATATATCTGTCTGTCTATTTATGTAAATTATTATCTATTATCGCGATTAACATTCTTTGCCTTGTTCAAGCGCATTAAGCCTGTCTAGACTCTTACTCCAACCCATCGATCCAAGTTGTCTTGGAGGTTCGGCCACGAGGTACTTAGTTGCTCATTTTCGCGATGTCGTCGTGGTCGTTCCATCGTCGTCACTCTAGCTTTGGCATCCGCTCGCGTCATACAATCGTCGTCAAGCCTTCTACGCCGACCCAGTGGGCCAAGTTGTCTAAGAGCTTGGACCACTAGCTATGTGCTCGTGGTGGTGATGCCGTCGTGGTCGTTGCAACATCTTCATTCCAGCTTCGTCAGTCACCTATCGTCATGCCGTCGTCGTCGTCGCGTGACAGAAAGGCCAATTGAGCGTGCCCCGAAATTTTACTTATAAGTGAAGCGCTCATGTTAGACATGGAATAGAACCAGTTGCGGACATCTTTACGTTATTGGACCGGCTGCAGGTTCTTACGGGCAATGCCACGCACTACAGGAATGATCCCCCTTCAGCGGCAGACCAGCACGTACGATAGTCCCCGTGGCGTCTCGTCGGTACGCGAAGAAGTAGTGGCGTAACCCGGCGTTAGGCCTAGCCTGAGAGGCCGACGTGCCACGTCACCGACCGAAGTTCGGGCCACCGGCATCAGAGACGGACGAGTTGTCTGGAAAACACCAAGGCAGCAACGTTTACGGAGTCGGCGAGAACATCGACAATAGAGGAAGATCCGACACGCTTCGGACTCGGCAGATACGTGCGACGACAAACGTGAGTAAGAACAGTCCTTTTTAGTAGCGTCGCTGCCATAGGATAGAGGGCCTGACTTCCGCATAGCAAACGCCAAGGACGAACGCAGGCGGAATGAAGGACACCTTTATTGATTAAGTAGGTTGTATTAGTATTAGTGGTTCTGTATGGTGTTTTATTTTTGAGGTAGTTTTATTTTGAGTGAGTGTTATTTTGACTTTTGGGTTTGTTTCATTAAATCTTGTGTGCTGTGCCGTCATACGTCTCTTAGTCTATCTCATTACCATCCGCACGCCCCCGAGATTTGTAACAAAAGCAAAGGAGATAAGGATAACAGGAGCTCGTACTGGCCTCTTACAGTAACATCGGTTATATATAGAACGGCAATGCAAGCCATAAAATTAGAACTGTCCAAGTTTGTGGAGAAAAATGACGTACTGGCGCACTACAGAATGGGCACAGGCCAGGCAGACACTTAGAGAATAATATTGCTACGGAAGGATAGGAGGAAAGAGAAGAAGAAGAAATCGAGAGACACTGGCTCCTGCGTGTTGTTGCTGCTCAGCCATCTTGACCAGGCTAACCATACTTGTGTATATATTGTAAATACATCCAGTCTATACTCCCAACATCCCCGTAACATATTGGTGGAGGTGCTGGGTACCAAGGCTGAAAACGGAGCTCCTCAGTGGACGTCGCATCACCGTCCCCACCATGACTGACGGTGAGCACGCGGGTTCAACGTCGTTGCCGCCTCCAACGTCACCGTCGCCAGCTACGTCGTCGTCCCCATCGGTTGCGGTTGTACAAGCCAAGGATCCCGGAACTTTCTGTGGGACCGATGGCGCCGACGTTGAAGAGCCATGTACGAACGCGTGAGTGGAGTCAACAGATGGGACCCTACGCTTATGCTAGCTAACGTGTTGTTGTACCTAAGAGGCACGGCAAAGGTGTGGTACGGAAACCACGAAGAGGAGCTGACCAGCTGGCACCAATGCAAAGAGAAGCTAAAAGAGTTGTTTGGCCAACCAGCCGGCCGTAAGATTGCCGCAAAGCAGGAACTCGCCTCCCGTGCCCAATCCCCCACAGAGTCCTATATTTCGTATATCCAGAACGTGCTGGCGCTTTGTCGTAAAGCCGATCGCGACATGACTGAAGCTGAGAAGGTCGGGCACGTGCTGAAGGGAATCGCTGACGACGCCTTTAATCTGCTCATGTGCAAAGGCTGTTCTTCAGTTGATGCTATCCTCAAAGAGTGCCGACAATTCAAGCAGGCCAAAAGCCGCCGCGTCCTGCAACCATTCGCCAGACTCCTCAATACTGCCCCAACGTCGACGTGTGAAGATCAGCCCACACAACAGCATGCGTCGCCATCAGAGGCCGTGGTGCGAATCGTTCGACGTGAACTGCAAGCGATGGCGCCCGCAGCTTTCTGTTCACGTCGCCCTGATGCTACCCCTCTTTCAGTTCCTCTCGTTCAAGCCATCGTTGGCCAGGAACTTGAAAGCATTGGTTTACGTTCTGTCTGTGCTGTCGCCAACCCCAGAGCCAACGAACACCCTTCTACTCTGTTTGATCCACCGTGACGCTGCTCTCGCGTTAACGCAACCCGACTGAGTGGAGAACAGCGGACGACCAGCCGATATGTTCCACCTGTCGCCGTATTGGTCATGTCGCCCGATACTGTCGCAACTAGTGGCCCTCAGCACCTCGCACGCCCACCAACCTGAACCGTTTTGATGGAAATTCCCGCCGTGTTTCGCCCTCCACGGAGTCTAAATGTGCCGACAACTCTGCCAGGAACACGTGGTACGGTCGCTCACCATCGCCTCGCGGGCACCAGTCTCGTTCACCACAAACACGTCGCCCATCTTCCCGTTCGCCGCAGACAAGTCGCCTTCCGTCCCCTGTGGCTTTCGACCGCGTTCCTTCGGAAAACTAAGAACTGCAGCCCTCGGAGGTGGTGCTGCATTGACAACTACTGCAGCAAATCCTCTGTCTGTGCCCACAAAGCGAAGTCTAATTGACGTCAAAGTAGACGGCGTACCTGTCCAAGCACTCGTCGACACTGGAGCCCACATATCTGTGATGAGTGCTAGCCTACGTAGACGTTTAAAGAAGGTCTTTAGCTCAGCAGCTGCACAAGTGCTTCGTGCGGCCGACGGTGGTGTGCTGGTTGTTTTCGGAATGTGTACTGTACGTTTAAGTATAGCCGGCCGCCCTACTTCTGTTCTCTTAGCTGTGATCGACAACTGCCCTCACGACGTTATCCTTGGGTTGGACTTTTTATGCAACCATTATGCTCTCATCGACTGCGCAACCGGCGTCCTTCAGTTGGAACTGCCTCAACTCGCCGATGCTCCTAGCACCGCGCGTGTGCTCGCTTCAAGATGTGCGTCTGTCACCCGAGGTAGTCACTTACGTCGCTTTGACCGCACAACCACAGATTCCTGACGGTGAAAATGTGCTTCGCCCCATCGTCGACGTGCTTTTGAACCGAAACGTTGCTGTTCCGCATACGCTGATCAAGGTTACGAATAATGACGTCGTTCTCACGCTTCTGAACTTCAGCCTGTGCCTTCAAGTGCTTCCGGGCGGCACGTTCATGGCCAGCGTTTCTAGCCCGTCCGAATTTGACGTTGAGAGTATGGATGCCGAGAGTCGATTATTAGCACCAATTGCAGCTCACAGCTCTGGTTCTTTCATGGATGACTTCGCCAAAATGATTGCACCTGACCTCACCTCTGCTCAGGCCAAGGACCTCCGTCTCCTGCTCAAATCGTACGGCGACATCTTTGATTTCGGCGACCGCCCTTTCGGCCAAACATCTGTTGTTCACCACCGTATCAACACTGGAGACATGAACCCTATCCGTCGGCGTCCCTATCGTGTATCATAAGCTGAACGTAGAGTTATCCAATCAGAAGTGGACAAAATGCTCCGAAAAGGGGTCATCGAACCATCAGCCAGTCCTTGGGCTTCGCCAGTCGTCCTTGTGAAGAAAAAGGACGGTACCTGGCGTTTTTGCGCCGACTATCGCCATCTAAACAAGATCACGCGGAAAGACGTCCACCCATTACCACGCATCGATGACGCCTTGCACTGCTTGCACAGAGCTACATACTTCTCGTCCATTGATCTTAGATCCGGCTACTGGCAGATTTCTGTTGATGAAATGGACCGTGAGAAGACTGCCTTCATAACATCTGATGGTTTACATAAGTTCAAAGTAATGCCCTTTCGCTTATGCAATGCTCCTGCGACATTTGAACGAATGATGGACTCTCTTCTGCGAGGCTATAAATGGACCACCTCTCTTTGCTATCTTAACGACGTTATTGTTTTTTCTCCCACGTTCAGCAGCCACCTTACGCGACTCGCTGCAATTCTTGCGGTCTTCCGAAAAGCCGGCCTTCAGCTGAACTCCACGAAATGTCAATTCGGGCGCCGTCAGATTACCGTGTTGGGACATCTCGTTAACGCAACCGGTGTACAACCAGATCCGGATAAATTTCGCGCCGTTCGAAGTTTTTCTGTGCCTCGTTCTGCTTCGGACGTGCGCTGCTTCGTCGGCCTGTGTTCTTACTTTCGACGTTTCGTCAAAAAGTTAGCCGACGTTGCTCGCCCTTTGAAAGATCTTCTAAAGAAGAACACGCCTTTCTCATGGGGCCCGGAGCAGGCTCACGCGTTCGCCGCTCTCATCGGCTTTATGACCACCCCTCTCATATTTGCCCACTTTGATCCATCTGCACCGACCGAAGTCCACACTGACGCCAGCGGGCATGGCATCGGTGCTGTTCTCGCCCAGCAGCAGAATGGTACCGAGTGCGTGATAGCTTACGCCAGCCGCCTGCTGTCACCTTCTGAGAGGAATTACTCCATCACTGAGCGTGAGTGCTTGGCTTTAGTGTGGGCTGTCGCCAAGTTCCGTCCATATTTGTACGGCCGCACGTTTACGGTCATTACAGACCACCATGCCCTCTGCTGGCTGTCTTCCCTCCGGAACCCGACAGGACGGCTTGGTCGCTGGGCTTTGCGGCTCCAGGAATTTTCTTTTATTGTCATCTACAAGTCTGGACGTCTGCACAAGGACGCTGACTGCCTCTCTCGTCGTTCCGTGAATCCTCCTAATCCTGTTGCACATGATCCGGAGACCTGCGTGTTGGCTTTCACTGACATGTGCGACATGCGCGCTGAACAACATCGCGACGAGTCCTTGCAGGCCATCATCGCCGGAGTGCAATCTGGCAGCACCGACGGCCCGTGCCGCATGTTCGTGCTGCAGGACGGCATCCTCTACCGCCGCAATATCAACCCTGATGGCCCTGAGTTTCTCCTTGTCCTTCCTCGTCATCTACGATCCGTCGTTCTCGAAAAACTTCACGATGCACCAACGGCGGGACACCTTGGAGTTTTGCGCACATACGACCACGTACCAAGCCGGTTCTTCTGGCCGGGACTCTACCGCTCTGTGCGTCGTTATGTCGCAACATGCGAATTGTGTCAACGCCGGAAAAAACCTCCCCTGCCACCTGTCGGCCGACTCCATCCAATTGAAGTTCCCTCTGAACCTTTCTATCGCGTAGGCCTTGACCTGCTTGGCCCTTTTCCGACGACGACTAGAGGGAATAAGTGGATCGCCGTCGCTACCGATTACGCGACACGCTACTCGATAACCAAGGCGTTTTCGACTAGTTGCGCAACTGACGTCGCAAATTTTCTCCTCCATGACGTCATCCTCCACCACGGTGCACCTCGACAGTTACTTACCGACCGCGGCCGCTCGTTCTTGTCTCGAGTTGTTGACGACCTCCTCCGCTCTTGTGCCACAGAGCATAAGCTGTCCACCGCCTACCACCGACAAACGAACGGTCTTACGGAACGTCTCAACCGAACACTCACAGAGATGATGTCGATGTACGTCTCTAATGATCACCGCGACTGGGACGCCACGCTGGCCTACGTCACTTTCGCGTATAACTCGTCCAGACATGACACCGCAGGATATTTACCCTTTAATTTTTTGTATGGTCGTGACCCTGCATTGCCTTTTGACACCATCCTATCTTCTGTGCCACGTGTTGCAACTGAGTACGCTCGTGAAGTCATCGATCGCGCTCACATGGCGCGTCAAGTCGCCCGATCTCGTCTGTTGGCCTCTCAGGATATACAAAAAGAGCGGTACGATCGGCGCCATCGCGATGTTAGGTTCGCCCCAGGTGCTTGGGTGCTCCTCGGGTCACCATGTCGTCGTGTCGGTCTTCCCCAGAAGCTTCACTCTCGCTACACAGGGCCTTATGAAGTCCTACGTCAAGTTAACGACATCAATTACGCCGTTACAGTTTGATCCGTCCTCAAGTCCGACGCCAGTTGGCATCGTGCAGGTTTCACGGTTGAAGCCATACTTCTCTCGCAGTTCTTTGCCTGACATGCACCGAGACGGCGCTTCAGCACCCGGGGGTCCTGTTACGGAAGGATAGGAGGAAAGAGAAGAAGAAGATCGAGAGACACTGGCTGCTGCGTGTTGTTGCTGTTCAGCCATCTTGACCACGCGAACTCTACTTGTGTATATATTGTAAATACATCCAGTCTATACTCCCAACATCCCCGTATCAATATTGTCGCGATACACAAAGCTCAGGGGCTTTATTGTGCAGGGTGTCCCAGCTATCACGCAGCACGTTTTAAAAAAAGAGGAACAGCGTTAGGCGAAGCCAACCTAGTGCGTATTGTTTCCAGTACAGTGGAGTAGCCGCCAGTAATTTTTTCGTTACTGAGAGTTAATTATTTATTTGTAAATAATTATCTAACTCGAGAAGTACTGTCCTAATTATCAAAGTGTCAATGAGAAAGCTGTAGAGCAACATGAAAAACTCCCGATACAGCTTTCTGTTGCTCAATACGCGCTACATAAATGTTTTTCCGAGTGTGAAAGAAGCCCGCGAATACACGCAGAATTGCAGCACGACTGGCCGCTCGAGGCACTTTGCGTGTATTCGCGGGTTTCTTTTATTTTCTGAAAAACACTTTTATATAGCACGTATTGAGCAACAGGAAGCTGTATCGGGAGTTTTTCATGTTGCTCTACAACTTTCACATTGACAGTTTGATAATTAGGACAGTACTTCTCGACTTAGAAAATAATTACAATTAAATAAACAAATCTCAGTACCGAAAAAATTACTGGCGGCTCCTCCACTGTACTGGAAACAATACTGACTAGGTTGGCTTCGCGTAACACCGTTCCTCTTTTTCGAAATCGTGCCGCATGATGGCTGGGACACCCTGTAGAAGCAGCTGCACCGCGCTGTACTCGGGACAAGATGCCAGAGAGGTGTCAACAACAAGAATGTCTTCTTCTTCTCTTTATGCCTTTCGGACGTGGCACAAGACTATGCACCTCATAAAACGGATCTGTTTCCGCATGGGTGGTGCTGGTACCGACGTATGCCGAAAACTTGTGAGTGCTCTGCTGACATCCCGAGCGATTTACGGAGCACGCTGTTATGACCTGCTTGCTCGGCACTGGACAAAGCTAGAGGTACTCCACAGAGCAGCTCTTCGCATCATCACAGGGCTCCCGAAGCACACACGTGTCGAGCAGCTGCATCGATATGCGAAGTTGCCTACCCTCCGCGCAACCATCGAAGCATCGAAGGCAGGCCACGAGGAGCGCCTGAAGCACACCAGACAAGGCAGGGCACTACTGGCCTACATGGGAAAGGACATAACTTTACCCCAACTGCCATCGGAAATTCCACCTTGGGATGACATTGCTGTCGTCGACACTACACCAACGCCTCGAAACATGGGCGCACAACATGCGCACCGTCGAGCAGCATTTGCTGCGCGTCATGCGCAGAGTCTGGCAGATGCTCCACCAAACCAAGAACAAGTATACACTGACGCAGCTTTCGACCCACGCACCAGTGAGGGAGCAGTCGCCTACCACGTAGTCGGTTCTTGTGCGACACATTCTACGTTCATAACTGCTGGTGCCGACGACCCAACTGAACTTGAACTCCGGGCGATAGGCTGGGCAGTAGACCAGGTCTCAAGCAACACGCATGCAAAACACATCGATATATACACAGACTCCCAATATGCGCTGCATGCTTGCAAGTCTCGCCACACAGCCTCATCAGAAGTTCTATTGGTCAAGCAGGCCTTCAGGCGTGCAGAGGTCCGCGGGGTCACTGCAACACTTCATTGGATCCCTGGTCACCAGGGCATCGAGGGAAATGAGAGAGCCCATGAGGCGGCGCGCGCCCTTCTTTCCAACCGCGTCATCTCCCGGGATCCTTCAGAGACCCTCAGCGCCAGCACAACCAGCACGACAAAAGGACCACCGTATGACCCAGATAGAGCTCTGAGAGTAGCAGCCAACCGACGCAAGAGGAAACTCCGTGCGAGTATCCCGCCAGACCCAAACCCACTTCCCGTGGGTCTTCCCAGGGCGGGGCAGGTGCTGCTGCATAGGCTCCGTTCCGGCTTCGTCCTTACACCGGACGTGCTAGAGCGGTGGCGGCAGTACCGGCCACGCAGGGAGAGACGTCCTCCTTTCCCTTCTCCTGACCCCCTTCCGTCGCAGGAACTTGGCCCCTCGACAGCCTCGGAGGACGAAGAAGCACCCCAGGAGCCGCACAGGTGCCCCGACTGCGGCGTGGCCACGCGACCATCCGCAGCCCATTTGTTTTGGGAGTGTCAGCGCTACGCTAAGCAGCGGGACCACCACCTGAGGGCGGTGCAAGTGTCGTCCTACGAGGAGTGGATTAGGCCGGCAACTGGATTGGCGGATTCCGACAGGGCCATCCTGGACTCGCTCTTGGGTTTCGCCAAGGACACGCAGCTTCTAGGACGGCTCTAATTTCTCCTTCCCTCTCCCCTTCCTATTCCACATAATAGGCCTTCGAGCCATCCTCCAATAAATACATTTTCATCATCATCATCATCATCATGCCTTTCGGAATCTAGAGCAGCCCAGTCATCTTTGACGGTGCCAGGGCGCACTTGTGGAGGAATAGCGACGTGGCATTGCCCTCCCTCCGGAGTTGGCATCGTCCCCAGGCTGATCAAATTGTGCTGGATAGACTCGTAGTCGATAGCTTGTGGGTGTCCACTTCACTTGGAATGATATGGCTTCATGCGCACTACGTGCACTACCCCAGGTAACTGTCGACGACGTTTCGGGCAGCATGAACTGTTACCAACAACCTCCTAGGTCACGTCGCTAATATGGCGTAGAACCTTGTATGGTCCGTAGTACCGGCGTAGAAGTTTCTCCGTTTGTACTAACTCAGTCCATATTGTCACGACTAAAGAAGACAACGAAGGGAGGGAGCATCTCTCTGTCCGAAGAAGATAAAGTTGGCGCAGCCAATTACTGATGGGCCTTGAATATGTTGCTTGAGTTTGTTGACGCACCGTCGTCCTGTGTGCTGTTCTTCGCGTCCTGCGACACTGGTGCAGGTGCGAGGTACTCCGTGATGCCCGGAACTCCTGTGCGGAGTGCCACACCCAGTTCAAACCGCAACCAGTTCCTGCAGTGGACACGCCTATCCACCGCTACAGTCACCGACTGCGGGGCTCCGCCAGGAGGTAATCCTCTGGGAAAACTCCCCACCTACCGGACCTCTACCTAACTGGATGGCAATCGCAGGACCTTCTCAGGTGACTCTGCAGCATCCTCAGAATCCCGAGACATTCCATGGTGATGTTTACGAGGACGTCGAAGATTGTCTCCCGCAATACGAGCAAATCGCCAAAGCGAATCGGTCGACTGCAGAAGAAAAACTCGTACGCGTCTACTTCGCCCTGGCGGGCAGCGCTCGTAGGTGGTACGAGAACCGAGAAGCCACACTAACTTCCTGGAATGAGTTTCGACCACAGCTTTCCACAACCTTTGCAAAGAACGATCGTCGCGATTCTGCCCACCAACTAATCGAGTCGCGTATCCAGAAACCGAATGAGAGCGTCGCCATGTTTGCGAAGGACATGACCCGCCTGTTCCGCCGCGCTGACCCAGAGATGCCGGAAGCAAAGAAAATCCGCCATCTGATATGAGGCGTCAAGGAACAACTTTTCGCCGGTCTTCTTCGCAACCCGCCGACAACCGTTGCGGAATTCATCTCGGAGGCTACGTCCATCGAACGAGCACTGCAACAACGTTGCCGACCCTTCGATCGCCCAAACAATGCCTCGAGCAAAGTTTCTGCTCTGGCTGCCGGCAATGAATATTCGCTTCGTGAGCTCATCCGGGAGGTTGTTCGTGAAGAGATACGCAGCCTCCTTGTGACCCCGCAGGAGTCAGTCAGGGCTGCTGTAGCAGACGCTGTGCGACAAGAAATCAGGCAGGCATTCTCGTTGCCCGAATCCCTACCGGACCAACGGTCTGTGAGCTACGCATCACCTGTTCGTCGTCTTCCTCCAGCAGCAGCCTACAACTCATCACAAATGGCTCGTTCTTTCAACGAGCCGTCATCCCCGCCGTACAACGCACATCCACTGACCGCATAACCTAATGTACATGTAGAAACATTGGCCTACTTCCCTCCACAGGCAACTGCAGCATGGCCGCAGAGGATGCCCACAAGTCGACCAGTTCGCAGGACGGACATGTTGCGCACCGTCGACCGCCGTCCTTTGTGCTCTCATTGTGAAGAAGCCGGCCACGTTTACCGTTTTTTCCCGTATCGTGACCCCGGATACCAGAGCTTTCCACCCACCTTTCCTCGAGTTCGCTTCGAAAACAGGCGCTACAGTGACGACGTTGCTCCACAAGGACATCCATTCACTCGTCGAACCCGCTCTCCGTCACCTGCACCGAGCTCTTCGCCGCAAGGTTGCAGTTACGCCGATGTAGTCAGGGGCGGCAGGTCCCCTCACCCTCGTAAGTAAACTAACAGGAGCGACCTTTGGGATGGAGGTTGCCGACCGTCAAAATGCTTCAACGCCCCCAACACTATCTGTGCAATCGGACCATATGCCTCTGCCGACCCCAAGGGAAGTCGTAAGGGCCGACCTCGCTGTTTTCATGAACGGACACCCAGTAACCGCGTTAGTCGATACTGGGGCCAATTTCTCGATAATCAGCCAGAAACTATCTGATAGTCTTAATAAAGTCAAGACATCATGAACTGGTCCCCATATAAGAACGGCGAAGGTCAATTGATGACCCCTACAGGCAAATGCACGGCCAGAATTGATATCGGTAGCTCGACGTTTGTTGCAACTTTCGTTATTTTGCTGGAGTGCTGCAGAGGCGTGATATTGGGAATGGATTTCTCGCACGCAGATTTGGCCGTAGCCTGTGACGATCACTGACGTGAGCATTAACGTATCTTTGATGACGATGTGACCATCCCTCCGCACTTAAGTTCCCTTGTGCGTGTAACATGCTACTCGCCAAGGTGCTCCAATATGATAGCCGAACAAATTTCTGGTCTGCTGTTTAGTGATGGCGTATAAGGTGCAAGAGGCGTAGTTGACATTACTCGCGGACAGACGGATGTCCTACTAACAAACTGTAGTCCTGAATGCTGGCATATTAGAAGAGGTATGGCAGTCGCATACGTAGAAGAGCTCAATGAGGTTACCGGCTGCATGAATGTTGAACAAGACGATTCCGCCGGTCTACGGACCGTGCCTCTATCCATTGATGTCGGCCCAAGTTTGCTACCTAAACAGAAAGGAAGACTCCTCGATCTCATTGATGAGTTTCGCAACTGTTTCTCTTCGCCGTCCAAAGTTGGCCAAACGCCGGTGACCGAACACCTAATTATTACAGACGAAACGGCCAGACCCATATGGCAAAACCCGCACCGGGTGGCAGCGCGAGAACGCTAAGCGATAGAAAACCAGGTACAGAAAATGCTTCAAGATGACGTTCTTCAGCCGTTGAAAAGTCCTTGGACATCGCCGGTAGTGTTAGTCAAAACAAGGATGGCAGCTTGCACTTATGCGTCGACTACCGCAAACTCAACCAGGTCACTAAGAAGGACGTTTACCCGCTACCCCGCATAGATGATTCTTTCGATAGATTACGGCATGCACGCTATATCTAAGAAGCGGCTATTGGCAAATAGAAGTAGACGGAAGAGACCACGATAAAACAGCATTGTTGACACCTGATGGCCTCTATGAATTTAGGGTACTTTCTTTCGGCTTGTGCTCCGTGACGGCAACATTTCAGCGGCTAATGGACACCGTTCTATCTGGACTCAAGTGGCAAACGCGCTTTGTATATCTAGACGATGTGATTGTATTCTCTTTCCACATTTGACGAGCACTTGAGGCGAATACGTGCTGTTTTTCAAGCCATACGGTCCGCCGGTCTCGCGCGTACGCCGTAAAAATGCCATTTCGCCTTCGAAGAGCTTCTTTTTCTAGGCCATGTTGTCAGTTATGAGGGCGTACGGCCTGATCCGGAAAAGATAGCTGCTGTTGAACATTTTCCTGTGCCATCCGACAAAAACGCAGTGAGACGACTTTTAGGATTAAGCACATATTACCGGCGTTTTATTCAGAACCTTTCACGCATTGCGTCGCCGTTGACACGCTTCACCAGAGAAGACGTAGCATTCGTAGGGGATGAAGATCAGAAGAAAGCATTCGACGAGCTACGGCAGCACCTTCGAAATCCACCGGTCCTGGGACACTTCGATAAAGACGCCCCGACAGCAGTTCACACCGATGCCAGCAATATCGGCTTTGGAGCTGTACTTGTACAGTGGCAAGACGGCGCTGAAAAAGTTAGAACTTATGCAAGTAGAAGCCTTTCCCACGCAGAAGAAAATTATTCCACCACAGAAAAAGAGTGTCTTGCGGTGGTTTGGCAGGTGATCAAATTTCGTCCATATTTGTACGGCCGCTCGTTGGATGTTGTCAGTGACCACCACACAATTTGTTGGCTGACGAACTTTAAAGACCCATCAGGACGATTGGCGCGCTCGAGCCTCATACTTCAAGAATTCGACATGGCTATTGTGTACAAGTCGGGAAAGCGGCATACGGACGCCGACTGCTATTCTCGTGCCCCATTCGAACCTGCAAGTGCAGAATATGACGACGCTACAGCGTTTGCTGCAGTTGTCAACACGACCACGCTCGCACAGCAGCGCCGCGAAGACCCAGAATTAGAGCCTATTATTAGCTTCCTGGAGGGTCGCACTTCTACTCTGCCAAAACGTTTTGAAAGAGGACTTCCATCGTTTTGCTTACGAAACGACGTCCTCGATAAAGTGAACTTTTCTACGAACGGAACCGCTTGTTGCTCGTCATCCCACCATCTCTCAGGAATGAAATATTGCAGGCAGGCCATGATGAAGCAACATCCGGCCATTTGGGCTTCACACGAACGCTCTGCAAAGTGAGACAAAAGTATTACTGGCCAAGATTGACGGCTACCGTTCAACAGTACGTCCGCACATGCCTTGATTGCCAGCGGCGGAAAGTGCCAGCCGTCAAACCAGCAGGCTTCCTCCATCCTATCTAAGCACCCAGAACCCCATTTGCACAAGTCGGAATGGATCTGCTAGGCCCATTTCCAACTTCTGCTACGGGACACCGATGGATTAGCATAGCCATGGACTATCTCACGTGCTACGCCGAAACCAAAGCTCTACCGCAGGGACCGGCCAGTGAAGCATCTCGATTTTTCATAGAGAATACCGTACTGAGACATGGCGCCCCCACAGTAATAATAACTGACAGAGGAACTGCATTCACAGCCGAGCTATTGGGCACAGTTTTAAGACTTAGTGGCACATCTCATCGGCAACCAACGGCGTACCATCCGCAAACGAATGGACTCACGGAGCGCATCAATAAGACACTTGCGGATATGCTTTGCATGTATGTTGATGTGGAGCATAAAAACTGGGACGAGATATTGCCGTATGTCACTTCTGCATAAAATACGGCTCAGCAAGTGACAACAAGGATGACACCGTTCCGACTTCTCCACGGTCGCTATGTCACAACCATGATCGACGCAATGTTGCCGCATGCACATGGATGCGATGGCGTCGAAACTGATTCTGACGTTACTCAGCGTGCTGAAGAAGCCGGACAACTTGCAATCATACGAATTACTCGGCAGCAGGACTACGATGCAGGGAGCTATAACCTTCGCCACCAAAAAGCATCCTTCGAGCTTGGAGAGAGAGTTTGGGTATGGACTCCTGTTCGCCGTCGTGGCCTTTCAGAGAAACTACTGGCGCGGTACTTCGGTCCGTATAAAGTCATCCGACGTCTCTCTTATGTCGTTTCTGACAGCCCACATTCCTCAAGGCGTCCACGGCATACACCAGAGATTGTACATGTCGTCCGAATGAAGCCATATTTGTCCGAATGAAATCACTGCAGCATACGCGTAGACAGATCCTGGCGTCGTCACGATAAAGCATACGATGCTTTCTTAGAAGGGAGGCAACGTCACGACTAACGAAGACAACGAAAGAACGGACACGAGCGCAAGCATCTGTCTCTCCGAATAAGATAAAGTTGGCGCGCCCAATTATTGTTGGGCCTTGATTATAGCGCTTGTGTTTGTTGTCGCACCGTCGTTCTGTGTGCTGTTATTCGCATCTTGCGACAATATGTATTTCAGTCGCTCAGAAAAGACATTTATCGATAGCATTTCTGGATATTAAGGCAGCCTATGACAATGTGGACACGGAATTGCTATGGGCTATTGTTAAGAACGAATGCGTAGATGATTTCCTGGAGCTGGTGAGGGAGATATATAAAGACAACCGAGTAAAAGTTGCAAAGAAACGTCGAAAAGGTAATCAGGTGGGTGTAATTCACCAAGGACTGAAGCAAGGACGTCTTCTATCTCCATTGTTGCTCACGCTTTATGTTAAGGGCAAAGAAAGACGACTGGAAAACAGAAAATCAGGGATAGATTTCTCCCGCATGCGTAATAATAAAATGGTGCAACAGAAGGTCCCTGTACTGATGTATGCGGACGACATGGTGCTACTAGCGGACGATACAAAAGATTTGCACGCCCTTGCGAATATCTGCGGCAACGCAGCGCCAAAACTAGGCGTCAAGTTTAGCACAGAGAAATCAGGAATTATGATCTTTAAGGAAGAGACGCGTAATTACGTGGTGTCAATTCAACAGCAGGTTATTTCCATTGTCAAGCAATGTAAGTGCATCGGCGTATATATAAACGAAGGAAAGACTCACTCAAGCAATCACCAAGATAATTTCAAAATAAAGTGTAAGTGGAATGCAGCAATAATGATGAACAGAGCACTGTGGGTCTTCATGAGTCAGACGCCCCAGTCTTGCTCCACGTTTCAAGGCATCGCATTTGAAGCGAAGAACGACGCGCGCAGTAGCAGAAAACCACCACCCGCATACGGGCCTCCAAGCCTGTGACGGCAGGCGCCACTAAAAGTTACCACGTACCAAACAATCACGAATGTTCCGGCAACCTTGTGGGCCTATTCCGCTCCAGAAGGCACCGGGCACGGGGCCCCTGAGAGAGGGAGGGGTGGCTTCAGAGGAGGTTGGTTTGCCAAGGCTAGCGGAATCACGTGACGCTCCCTCCTAGTATTTTATTGCGATAGCAATTATATGGACACTCAAAAGCAGATTTCTGCCGTCGGCGTCGCCGTCGCCGTCGCCGTCGCCGTGAGGTTCCGTATGACGTCATTTGGAGATGAAATCGTCGCCGCGCGCCGAACGCTGTATGTGCGAGTGAAAGGGCGCGAGGGGCGCGTCTGTCACGGGGAGTGAACGCATGGCGGAGAACAAACGCGCGTTCTGCGCCGTGCTCGCTTAAGGGCTGCAGAAGTAGGCGTCTATTTTCTCTTTTACAATCACCATATATGTAGAGCAAACGCGCCTTCTTCAGACGCGCGAGAGGCCGTGGGGGAGGGGGAGGGAAGGGAGGCGACGTTTAGCTGCGGCACCAAGTGCCTATTTATATCAGAGGCTCCACCAATAGTCACCAACGCCGCACGCATTTTGAGCTAACGCGGGCAAAACGCCGATGGCGTCGACAACAGTTTTGCGTGTTGTTGCTACCAATGCCGCTCACCTTACTTCGTATGACATTGCTGTGTTGCTATCGCATTCATTGCTTCGCCCTTAGGGCGAAACTGTGACATTTTTTTTACCTCCATAGGAGTATAGAAGGGGAGAGCTCGCGTCGCCGCAGCCATAGTCGAGGCCGTAGTGTGGATGGTGAGAAGTCGGCAGCATAAAGGTGGCCAGGGAGCGCGGTAGAAATGAAGAGTAGACAGCGTGCTGAAGAGACTCAAGAGGAGCGTGCGGAACAGTTGTTAACAACATGTCTAACTACAAGCGACGCCTAAGCGCACACGGGGGTCTGCAGCTATCGGTACTCGACTAGGTTTAACCAGAGCTAAACCACAGCCATTTTTTTTGTACAACACATCTATTTTTGCCTTAGATTGAGTCACGGGCAATCACCTATCACCGCATAAAGCACGCGGACGATATACCGAGCAGTGCATGCGGTTGCCGTCAAAATACACAAAATATACATCACGTTTCAGGCTAATCGAGGTTGCTGCTGTAAAAAAATGGAGCGTTCTCGTCTCAGTATGTTACAGAGAGCTCTAGCACCATTGTAGGAAAGTGTGGCAGTAAGCTAGTACGTGTCATATCAAAATTGTCAATTGATTGGAAACGAAGGAAGCCGAGCGTGCGCGCAACGAAGGAAGTACGAAAAAAGAGATTGGCTGAGTTTCGGGTCCCAGGTATTGCTGAAATTTCGCACGTATTTTCTTTACAATAATAATACTCGCGGCTGTTCCTATAAAAGGTCGTGCTGGAGGAGGGTGTTGTATTGTTAATTCACTGTAGTCACAGGGGGTACAGTTACATGCCAGAACATCCGCGGAATCAGAGCAATATGCCACGGCCTAAATTTTCATGTGCACTGCTTTCACCACTCCAGAGGATTGCAGCCCTTATGAAGTGTTTTAAGCTAATAAAGGCAGTATTCCGTAAGGGGATGTCAAGTATAGATAGCCGCAAGGTTGAAAATTGAACCTGTTTGTACATTACGCAGCAATTCAAGGGTACAACACTCTTCTGTCTATTCCTGCGCTGTCTTTCAAGTAGCTACGCGTAGCCATGGGCGGCAGTTCTAACTTGCAAATGGTTCATAAACTTGATTATTTCCACATCGTGCCCCTATCTATAACAGCGGCATGATGGGCTACGCTCAACCCATGCGCGAACGACGGCTCAGCCTCCATTGGGTCGCCTATGCATTCCGGGCATAGTTGTCACATGCCTGGAGTTCTCGAAATGTTTCTTCGGCAAAAAACAATATATCGGTGAAACAGGACAATCAATGAACGTCAGGTTAAACGGACCTCCTGCGGACACAGCTAAAAAGCTTCCCAAGCCCGTCGCCGATCATTTGAACCAACCAGGTCATAACTTTGATGAACTTACACGCTGCATCATCCAGTCAAATTTCCATGTTGCGCGAGAAAGAAATTTCAGGGAATCATACCTCATTGATAAGCGCAAGACATTGCAACCAATAGGCATAAACATTTCAAAGGGAGCTTTAGAATCTATTCGCTTTAATTGCAGACTATAAGCAAAATCAGTTATCTATTTTTATTTGGGTTGCTTAGTTTTTTTTCGCTGACCTCCAGTGGAGCCGATAACATCCCCCCCCCCCCGGGTTGCCCAGGCCTCTTCCATGAAAACAGGACACTACAGTGACACGTCAACCGACTGACACATGGCGCTACCTCACATGAGTAGCACCCTTTCTTTTCAATTTTACACATTCACCGCTAATACACCCTTCGATGGTTGCCTCGCCCACTCGACTTACCCTCTCTCGCCTTTAGAATAAACGTACCTATATCTACTGTGCTGAGGAGAGCAGATGTCGCCGTTTCGACACTTGTCGAAACGTTGGCTCCAGTTTTCACATTGTTCTCGATTTGCTCATCCTCTCAAACATTGAGTAATTTAGCAGCGTAGGAATATGTGAATGGTAATTTTTGAGATCGAATCTAATACAAATGAGATTATGCATTGAATTGAAAGTCGAATATTGATACCGCTTGCTTCAAAGGCAGCTGTTTTCTATGTTACATAAACCTATGCGAGCCTCCTAGTATATGCACAGGGTTAGCAATTTGTTTCGTTAGATTACACAGTATGAAGCGTTGCTTATTTAAAAAGCACAAAATTTCACATGAAGAGCAAATAAACAGTTCACTTGCACACTCGGAGAGTATTGGTAAACTTGAACGATGGAGATTTAGCCGGAAAAGCTCAATCGGTTTAGTGGCATCACTTGCACTGATATGTGCCTTATCGCGCTGTTTCCGGCACTGTTGCCTTCAATGCATCCCTTACCTTGTCCGTATCTTCCGCGTACCTTCTCGTGTTTTATGTGTATTATGGTCGTGGAGAATGAATCTATCCAATTTTTGATCCAATATAACATTTGACCACGCACAGTTCGCACTATGAAACTGCGGAAAACTGCGCATAAAATATTTCTCCTTACGAATACGCACTATTCGATTCTAAGACCGAATCGAATTGGGCAACATTAAATTCAATATTTGAAAGTTTCAGATTTCTCACACTTACAATGTACTTTCAAGAAAGCAAATTTTCGAGGGTTTCGGATATTTTGACATGCCTGGAATGAACTTTAGACAACATGTTTTCGGGACGAGTTGCTTTCCCGGGCAGAGCATTAATGCACGCGACCCGAATGAGGTATTAGACCGATGAGATATAGGGCACGATGTCGCGATGGCAAAAAATGTTAAATACTTTCGCCTCATAACATTCCTTGGATTACCTAACGCGATTGAGCAGTACGCGAAGAGGGCTAACAACTCTTCACTCTGGAAAATATTGCTTTTCACTATAATGCAGCTAAAGAGACGCAAGTCGCTTAGGTTTCAAGCACAACTCACTTGTGTTTGGATTGATCGGCAGTGGTATATCCCGGGTTGTACTTGCTGAAATACTAGTAGAAGTCGATTTGGAAGTTGTTGTGGCTTTCGTAGTAGCTGAAGGTTTAGTTGTTGAAATTGGGGTAGTCGTTGCAGTTGTCGCGGTGGGCGGACTTGTTGTGATCATTGGTATTCCAGTGACGGTCAGGGGTGTGGCGGTTATCGGTACTATAGCGTCTGTGTCTCCTCCTGGGTGTACCTTTGTCAGTAATTCTGTTGGCGGAAAAAAAGAAAGAAAAGTTCATAATTTAAGCCGATAGTAGTGATCGTACTTCATTGCGCGTAGTTGACTGGCTGCCTGGCACGGCAAAATTTGCCCCCTGCTCTCTTATTGATACGAATTCGCCAAGAGATCAACAGATGAGACACGTGGACAATTTATTCCGCAGTTTATGGCGCGATAAGTCAGCTATGAAGCCTATATTTTGTTTCATTCTACCACCTCTCTAGGTTACATTTAAATAGTCCTTAGAAAAGCTTGTATCTGCTGGTCCCAAATATAATGAATATACACGGTGCTGGTACATAAATAAACGCTAAATTGTTCGAATTGATCTCTGGAGTGCTGCAGATGGTAATACAATAAAATGACTACTACATTGCTGAAATTTTAGCGAACGCTCCAGATGCATTACCCGTAATTATTTATCCGCTTTAAATATAGTACCTTGGCTACACGGTACAATATCTCTATGGAGTTGGGAGCTCAAACGTCTATGTAGTCATAGCTGAAATTGTTGGAGTCATACATAAGATAGGTAATTCGCGCCGTGAATCCCTAAGTGAAAAAACTAAAATCCCTACTGTATTTCTTACAGGCATGGTCGACACTTACGCCTGTAATCTTTGTTCGTCAGATTAATGGCTTAGAAACATTAAGTGATAGCGGCAGGAGCCGAGGCGCGTAAGCAGTTGGAACGCAGACTAAGAGAGGGTGGTGCGAACGTAGACATGGCCAACACGGGTCGGCCTTTTGGGTTATGATCTGATCGTAGTATCAGTTGTCACCATTGTTCCTGGGACCTCTTTGGATTCCTGGTGTGACAAGAGTAGTTCAAGGATGCGTTACAAGTGCCAGATTCCACCAGCTACGAGGCTTAACACCACGAGGCATATACTAGTGTGAGTTCCTTACACCTGGGTGTGCGTGCCAGAGAATTACACTAGATGTCTAGACTTTCTGCTAATGAGCGGCTTTTAGCATTGAGTGGACTTCACAGATACATTGCATGAATATGTTGGAAGGGAAATCATAGAGTGCTG
Organism: Dermacentor silvarum; assembly: GCF_013339745.2. Lineage (NCBI taxonomy): Eukaryota > Metazoa > Arthropoda > Arachnida > Ixodida > Ixodidae > Dermacentor > Dermacentor silvarum. The sequence goes on from NC_051157.2 coordinate 169,169,611, forward strand.
ACTATAGACTAAGGTTTTTATTTACAGCGAAGCTTTATATGGGTAGCCTTCCATGCATTTCTTGTGTGCGTGTGAAAAATTGTTGACCTATGCTGGTGATAGTACAGAAAAGGTCCAGGCGGACTGTCACATACCCTGTGAACTCCAGGTGGTGGGACCCGGGACCTGTAACGCTCCCCTTGAACGACCCTACCAAAAACTACCAAAAAGGTTTCAGGAACAAGGGTGACGAGAGATACTACGATCCTATATCAGCATAGAAGGCCGACCCGCGTCGACCATTTCTTTGTTCGCACCGCCTTTGTCGGCGTTCCAAATGCATGCGTGCCTAGGTTCCTGCTACTCGCCCGGGGCGGCGGCACCGTCGCATGTGTATAAAAGACAAGGTGCCGTTCTTCTTTTTGAATTTCACTTCTCTCGTCGTAATGGAGAAGCTGCGTGTAGCGCGCACTCCCAGCGGCGGTTGCACTCTCGTCTCTGTTCCTGCTGTCGCTCTTTGTAGGCGCATTGCTCCTCGGAAGTTCCGACTAGAGCACTGCACGGACCAATTTTTTCAGCCCGGCCCGGGCCCGTTTTATTGCGATAGCACTTATATGGACACTCCAAAGCAGATTTCTGACGTCGGCGTCGCCGTCGCCGTGAGGTTCCGTATGACGTCAATGGAGATGAAATCGTCGCTGCGCGCCGAACGCTGTATGTGCGAGTGAAAGTGCGCGAGGGGCGCGCGCTTTCACGGGGAGTGAACGCACGGCGGAGAACAAACGCGCGTTCTGCGCCGTGCTCTCTTAAGGGCTGCAGAAGTAGGCGTCTTTTTCCTCCTTAACAATCACCATATATGTAGAGCAAACGCGCCTTCTTCCGACGAGCGAAAGGCCTTGGGGGGGGGGGGGGGAGGGGGAGGAAAGGGAGGCGACGCTTGGCTGCGGCACCAAGTGCCTATTTATATCAGAGGCTCCGGCAACAGTCACCAACGCCGCACGCAGATTGTGCGAACGCGGGCAAAACGGCGACGGAGTCGACAACAGTTCTGCGTGTTGCCGGTGCTGCTGCATGTCGAAGTTTATACATCTGATAAAGCTACTATCATTACTCCGTATAGCTCTCTACAAATTTGCTATCGCAATTGATGCTTCGCCTTTAAGGTGAAACTGCGACAATTTTTTTTACGTTGGGCTGCCCACCCGAGCCCGATCCAAACTTTTATGACGAGACCTAGGCCCGGTAATAATATACGTTACCCGCCCGGCTCGGCCCGCCACCCCTTTACCTTAGGCCAGAGTCCTGCCCGAGACCGAAAAATACGTGCTTTTCAGAGTTGAGACGCTCGAGGATATCTCGCTGCACGTTACATGCACACCAACAAAAATCCCGAGCCCGGCCCTGGGCCCGCGTCAAAAAACCCGAGCCCGGCCTGAGCCCGGGTCAAAAAGCACACGCCATGCCCGAGCCCGTGAAAAAACTGCTCTACAAGGCCGAGCCCATGCAGTGCTCTAGTTCCGACTATACGCGGCCTCCCCATTCTGTGTCAACTCTGTATCGTGTGCTACCAACTTCACGTGTCGCCCACCTTCGCAGAGTGGAATAAGTCACGATTTTTTACTGCAATCACACAAACACATTTAACCACGTGACGACAAGGCAAAAGCAATAGTAAAAAGCAGCAAAGCACCGATTAATGGTACGCATCTAGATTCTCTTCCACAGAGGCATCTAATCTAACAGATGGTGCAGCAACACACATTCTACCGCAGTTTCTTGTAAAACACGCTTTTGCAAACTCACATGACATGTCCTGGTATGAAAAAAGACAGGGCACACACAACCGCACTCTTTACATCGCAGAAATTGGTTAGGTGAATGCTGGCCTTGAGAGAAGCTTTACGATCCCTTAACGTAATAATTAAAACCTTTATTAACCTACTTTCGGCTATTCGAGTCTCCCTCTGCTCTGTTCGTTTATCTATCTATCTATCTGTCTGTCTATTTAGGTAAATTATTATCTACTATTGCGATTAGCATTCTTTGCCTTGTTCAAGCGCATCGAGCCTGTCTAGACTCTTACTCCAACCCATAGATCCAAGTTGTCTTGGAGGTTCGGCCACGAGGTACTTAGTTGCTCATTTTCGCGATGTCGTCGTGGTCGTTCCATCGTCGTCACTAGCTTTGGCATCCGCTCTCGTCATACAATCGTCGTCAAGCCTTCTACGCCGACCCAGTGGGCCAAGTTGTCTAAGAGCTTGGACCACTAGCTATGTGCTCGTGGTGGTGATGCCGTCGTGGACGTTGCAGCATCTTCATTCCAGCTTCGTCAGTCACCTATCGTCATGCCGTCGTCGTCGTCGTCACGTCTTGTGTGCTGTGCCGTCATACGTCCCTTAGTCTATCTCATTAACATCCGCACGCCCCCGAGATTTGTCACAAAAGCAAAGGAGATAAGGATAACAGGAGCTCATACAGGCCTCTTACAGTAACATCGGTTATATATAGAACGGCAATGCAAGCCATAAAATTAGAACTGTCCAAGTGGGTGGAGAAAAATGACGGACTGGGGCACTACGGAATGGACACAGGCCAGGCAGACACTTAGAGGATAATATTGTTACGGAAGGATAGGAGGAAATAGAAGAAGAAGAAGATCGAGAGACACTGGCTGCTGCGTATTGTTGCTGGTCAGCTATCTTGACCACGCTAACCCTACTTGTGTATATATTGTAAATACATCCAGTCTATACTCCCAACATCCCCGTAACATATTGGTGGAGGTGCTGGGTACCAAGGCTGAAAACGGAGCTCCGCAGTGGACGTCGCATCACCGTCCCCACCATTACTGGCGGTGAGCACGCAGGTTCAACGCCCTTGCCGCCTCCAACGTCACCGTCGCCAGCTACGTCGTCGTCCCCATCGGTTGCGGTTGTAGAAGCCAAGGATCCCGGAACTTTCTGTGGGACCGATGGCGCCGACGTTGAATGACCATGTACGAACGCGTGAGTGGAGTCAACAGATGGGACCCTACGCTAATGCTAGCTAACGTGTTGTTGTACCTAAGAGGCACGGAAAAGGTGTGGTACGAAAACCACGAAGAGGAGCTGACCAGCTGGCACCAATGCAAAGAGAAGCTAAAAGAGTTGTTTAGGCCAACCAGCCGGCCGTAAGATTGCCGCAAAGCAGGAACTCGCCTCCCGTGCCCAATCCCCCACAGAGTCCTATATTTCGTATATCCAGGACGTGCTTGCGCTTTGTCGTAAAGGCGATCGCGACATGACTGAAGCTGAGAAGGTCGGGCACGTGCTGAAGGGAATCGCTGACGACGCCTTTAATCTGCTCATGTGCAAAGGCTGTTCTTCAGTTGATGCTATCCTCAAAGAGTGCCGACATTTCAAGCAGGCCAAAAGCCGCCGCGTCCTGCAACCATTCGCCAGACTCCCCAATACTGCCGCAACGTCGACGTGTGAAGATCAGGCCACACAGCAGCATGCGTCGCCATCAGAGGACGTGGTGCGAATCGTTAGACGTGAACTGCAAGCGATGGCGCCCGCAGCTTTCTGTTCACGTCGCCCTGACGCTACCCCTCTTTCAGTTCCTCTCGTTCAAGCCATCGTTCGCCAGGAACATGAAAGCATTGGTTTACGTTCTGTCTGTGCTGTCGCCAACCCCAGAGCCAACGAACACCCTTCTACTCTGTTTGATCCACCCCGACGCTGCTCTCCGCGTTATCGCAACTCGACTGAGTGGAGAACTGCGGACGATCAGCCGATATGTTTCACCTGTCGCCGTATTGGTCATGTCGCCCGATACTGTCGCAACTCGTGGCTCTCAGCACCCCGCACGCCCACCAACCTGAACCGTTTTGATGGAAATTCCCGCCGTGTTTCGCCCTCCACCGAATCTAACAGTGCCGACAACTCTGCCAGGAACACGTGGTACGGTCGCTCACCATCGCCTCGCGGGCACCAGTCTCGTTCACCACAAACACGTCGCCCACCTTCCCGTTCGCCGCAGACAAGTCACCTTTCGTCCCCTGTGGCTTTCGACCGCGTTCCTTCTGAAAACTAAGAACTGCAGCCCTCGGAGGTGGTGCTGCACTGACAACTACTGCAGCAAATCCTCTGTCTGTGCCCAGAAAGCGAAGTCTAATTGACGTCAAAGTAGACGGCGTACCGGTCCAAGCACTTGTCGACACTGGAGCCCACATATCTGTGATGAGTGCTAGCCTGCGTAGACGTTTAAAGAAGGTCTTTACCCCAGCAGCTGCACAAGTGCTTCGTGTGGCCGACGGTGGCGTGCTGGTTGTTCTCGGAATGTGTACTGTACGTTTAAGTATAGCCGGCCGCCCTACTTCTGTTCTCTTAGCTGTGATCGACAACTGCCCTCACGACGTTATCCTTGGGTTGGGCTTTTTATGCAACCATTATGCTCTCATCGACTGTGCAACCGGCGTCCTTCAGTTGGAACTGCCTCAACTCGCCGATGCTCCTAGCACCGCGCCGCCTACGCGCCTGTGCTCGCTTCAAGATGTGCGTCTGTCACCCGAGGCAGTCACTTACGTCGCTTTGACCGCACAAGCACAGATTCCTGACGGTGAATATGTGCGTCGCCCCATCGTCGACGTGCTTTTGAACCAACACGTTGCTGTTCCGCATACGCTGATCACGGTTACGAATAATGACGTCGTTCTCCCGCTCCTTAACTTCAGCCTGTGCCCTCAAGTGCTTCCGGCCGGCATGTTCATGGCCAGCGTTTCTAGCCCGTCCGAATTTGACATTAAAAGTATGGATGCCGAGAGTGGATTATTAGCACGAATTTCAGCTTACAGCTCTGGTTCTTTCATGGATGACTTCGCCACAACGATTGCACCTGACCTCACCTCTGCTCAGGCCAAGGACCTCCGTCTCCTGCTCGAATCGTACGGCGACATCTTTGATTTCGGCGACCGCCCTTTCGGCCAAACATCTGTTGTTCACCACCGTATCAACACTGGAGACATGAATCCTATCCGTCGGCGTCCCTATCGTGTATCATATGCTGAACGTAGAGTAATCCAATCAGAAGTGGACAAAATGCTCCGAGAAGCGGTCATCGAAGAATCATTCAGTCCTTGGGCTTCGCCAGTCGTCCTTGTGAAGAAAAAGGACGCTACCTGGCGTTTTTGCGTCGACTATCGCCATCTAAACATGATCACGCGGAAGGACGTCTACCCATTACCACGCATCGATGACGCCTTGCACTGCTTGCACGGAGCTACATACTTCTCGTCCATTGATCTTAGATCCGGCTACTGGCAGATTTCTGTTGATGAAATGGACCGCGAGAAGACTGCCTTCATAACATCTGATGGTTTATATCAGTTCAAAGTAATGCCCTTTGGCCTATGCAATGCTCCTGCGACATTTGAACGAATGATGGACTCTCTTCTGCGAGGCTACAAATAGACCACCTGTCTTTGCTATCTTGACGACGTTATTGTTTTTTCTCCCACGTTCAGCAGCCGCCTTACGCGACTCGCGGCAATTCTTGCAGTCTTCCGAAAAGCCGGCCTTCAGCTGAACTCCACGAAATGTCAATTCTGGCACCGTCACATTACCGTGTTGGGACATCTCGTTAACGCAACCGGTGTACAACCAGATCCGGATAAAGTTCGCGCCGTTCGCAGTTTTCCTGTGCCTCGTTCTGCTTCGGACGTGCGCTGCTTCGTCGGCCTGTGTTCTTAAGTTCGACGTTTCGTCAAAAACTTAGCCGACGTTGCTCGCCCTTTGAAAGATCTTCTAAAGAAGAACACACCTTTCTCATGGGGCCCTGAGCAGGCTCACGCGTTCGCCGCTCTCATCGGCTTTCTGACCACCCCTCTCATACTTGCCCACTTTGATCCATCTGCACCGACCGAAGTCCACACTTACGCCAGCGGGCATGGCATCGGTGCTGTTCTCGCCCAGCAGCAGAATGGTACCGAGTGCGTGATAGCTTACGCCAGCCGCCTGCTGTCACCTTCTGAGAGGAATTACTCCATCACTGAGCGTGAGTGCTTGGCTTTAGTGTGGGCTGTCGCCAAGTTCCGACCATATTTGTACGGCCGCACGTTTTCGGTCATTACAGACCACCATGCCCTCTGCTGGCTGTCTTCCCTCCGGGACCCGACAGGAAGGCTTGGTCGCTGGGCTTTGCGGCTCCGGGCATTTTCTTTTATTGTCATCTGCAAGTCTGGACGTCTGCACAAGGACGCTGACTGCCTCTCTCGTCATTCCGTGGATCCTCCTAATCCTGTTGCACATGATCCGGAGACCTGCGTGTTGGCTTTCACTGACATGTGCGACATGCGCGCTGAACAACATCGCGACGAGTCCTTGCAGGCCATCATCGCCGGAGTGCAATCTGGCAGCACCGACGGCCCGTGCCGCATGTTCGTGCTGCAGGACGGCATCCTCTACCGCCGCAATATCAACCCTGATGGCCCTGAGTTTCTCCTTGTCCTTCCTCGTCATCTACGATCCGTCGTTCTCGAAAAACTTCACGATGCACCAACGGCGGGACACCTTGGAGTTTTGCGCACATACGACCACGTACCACGCCGGTTCTTCTGGCCGGGACTCTACCGCTCTGTGCGTCGTTATGTCGCAACATGCGAATTGTGTCAACGCCGGAAAAAACCTCCCCTGCCACCTGTCGGCCGACTCCATCCAATTGAAGTTCCCTCTGAACCTTTCTATCGCGTAGGCCTTGACCTGCTTGGCCCTTTTCCGACGACGACTAGAGGGAATAAGTGGATCGCCGTCGCTACCGATTACGCGACACGCTACTCGATAACCAAGGCGTTTCCGACTAGTTGCGCAACTGACGTCGCAAATTTTCTCCTCCATGACGTCATCCTCCACCACGGTGCACCTCGACAGTTACTTACCGACCGCGGCCGCTCGTTCTTGTCTCGAGTTGTTGACGACCTCCTCCGCTCTTGTGCCACAGAGCATAAGCTGTCCACCGCCTACCACCCACAAACGAACGGTCTTACGGAACGTCTCAACCGAACACTCACAGAGATGATGTCGATGTACGTCTCTAATGATCACCGCGACTGGGACGCCACGCTGGCCTACGTCACTTTCGCGTATAACTCGTCCAGACATGACACCGCAGGATATTTACCCTTTTATCTTTTGTATGGTCGTGACCCTGCATTGCCTTTTGACACCATCCTACCTTCTGTGCCACGTGTTACAACTGAGTACGCTCGTGAAGTCATCGATCGCGCTCACATGGCGCGTCAAGTCGCCCGATCTCTTCTGTTGGCCTCTCAGGATATACAAAAAGAGCGGTACGATCGGCGCCATCGCGATGTTAGGTTCGCCCCAGGTGCTTGGGTGCTCCTCTGGTCACCATGTCGTCGTGTCGGTCTTCCCCAGAAGCTTCACTCTCGCTACACAGGGCCTTATGAAGTCCTACGTCAAGTTAACGACGTCAATTACGAGATTACGCCGTTACAGTTTGATCCGTCCTCAAGTCCGACGCCAGTTGGCATCGTGCAGGTTTCACGGTTGAAGCCATACTTCTCTCGCAGTTCTTTGCCTGACATGCGCCGAGACGGCGCTTCAGCACCCGGGGGTCCTGTTACGGAAGGATAGGAGGAAAGAGAAGAAGAAGATCGAGAGACACTGGCTGCTGCGTGTTGTTGCTGGTCAGCCATCTTGACCACGCGAACCCTACTTGTGTATATATTGTAAATACATCCAGTCTATACTCCCAACATCCCCGTAACAATACTGTCGCGATACACAAATCTCAGGGGCTTTATTATGCAGGGTGTCCCAGCTATCACGCAGCACGTTTAAAAAAAGAGGAACGGCGTTAGGCGAAGCCAACCTAGTGCGTATTGTTTCCAGTACAGTGGAGAGTAGCCGCCAGTAATTTTATCGTTACTGAGAGTTAATTATTTATTTGCAAATAATTATCTAACTCGAGAAGTACTGTCCTAATTATCAAAGTGTCAATGAGAAAGTTGTAGAGCAACATGAAAAACTCCCGCTACAGTTTTCTGTTGCTCAATACGCGCTACATAAATGTGTTTTTCCGAGTGTGAAAGAAGCCCGCGAATACACGCAGAATTGCAGCACGACTGGCCGCTCGAGGCACGTTGCGTGTATTCGCGGGCTTCTTTTATGCTCGGAAAAACACTTTTATGTAGCACGTATTGAGCAACAGGAAGCTGTATCGGGAGTTTTTCATGTTGCTCTACAACTTTCACATTGACAGTTTGATAATTAGGACAGTACTTCTCGACTTAGAAAATAATTACAATTAAATAAATAAATCTCAGTACCGAAAAAATTACTGGCGGCTCCTCCACTGTACTGGAAACAATACGCACTAGGTTGGCTTCGCGTAACGCCGTTCCTCTTTTTTAAATCGTGCCGCATGATGGCTGGGACACCCTGTAGAAGCAGCTGCACCGCGCTGTACTCGGGAGAAGATACCAGAGAGGTGTCAACTACAAGAATGTCTTCTTCTTCTCTTTATGCCTTTCGGAATCTAGAGCAGCCCAGTCATCTTTGACGGTGCCAGGGCGCACTTGTGCAGGAATAGCGACGTGGCATTGCCCTCCCTCCGGAGCTGGCATCGTCCCCATGCTGATCAAATCGTGCTGGATAGACTCGTAGTCGATAGCTTGTGGGTGTCCACTTCACTTGGAATGATATGGCTTCATGCGCACTACGTGCACTACCCCAGGTACCTGTTGACGACGTTTCGGGCAGCATGAACTGTCACCAACTACCTCCTAGGTCACGTCGCTAATACGGCGTAGAACCTTGTATGGTCCGTAGTACCGGCGTGGAAGTTTCTCCGTTTGTACTAACTCAGTCCATATTGTCACGACTAAAGAAGACAACGAAGGGAGGGAGCATCTCTCTGTCCGAAGAAGATAAAGTTGGCGCAGCCAATTACTGTTGGGCCTTGAATATAGAGCTTGAGTTTGTTGTCGCACCGTCGTCCTGTGTGCTGTTCTTCGCGTCCTGCGACACTAGTGCAGGTGCGAGGTACTCCGTGATGCCCGGAACTCCTGTGCGGAGTGCCACACCCAGTTCAAACCGCAACCAGTTCATACAGTGGACACGCCTACCCACCGATACAGTCACCGACTGCGGGGCTCAGCCGGAGGTAATCTTCTGGGAGAACTCCCCACCTACCGGACCTCTACCTAACTGGATGGCAATCGCAGGACCTTCTCAGGTGACTCTGCAGCATCCTCAGACTCCCGAGACATTCCATGGTGATGTTTACGAGCACGTCGAAGATTGGCTCCCGCAATACGAGCAAATCGCCAAGGCGAATCGGTGGACTGCAGAAGAAAAACTCGTACGCGTCTACTTCGCCCTGGCGGACAGCGCTCGTACGTGGTACGAGAACCGGGAAGCCACACTGACTTCCTGGAATGAGTTTCGACAACAGCTTTCCACAACCTTCGCAAAGAACGATCGTCGCGATTCTGTCCACCAACTAATCGAGTCGCGTATCCAGAAACCGAATCAGAGCGTCGCCATGTTTGCGGAGGACATGACCCGCCTGTTCCGCCGCGCTGACCCAGAGATTGCCGGAAGCAAAGAAAATCCGCCATCTGATGTGAGGCGTCAAGGAACAACTTTTCGCCGGTCTTCTTCGCAACCCGCCGACAACCGTTGCGGAATTCATCTCGGAGGCTACGTCCATCGAACGAGCACTGCAACAACGTTGCCGACCCTTCGATCGCCCAAACAATGCCTCGAGCAAAGTTTCTGCTCTGGCTGCCGGCAATGAATATTCGCTTCGTGAGCTCATCCGGGAGGTTGTTCGTGAAGAGATACGCAGCCTCCTTGTGACCCCGCAGGAGTCAGTCAGGGCTTCTGTAGCAGACGCTGTGCGACAAGAAATCAGGCAGGCATTCTCGTTGCCCGAATCCCTACCGGACCAACGGTCTGTGAGCTACGCATCGACCTGTTCGTCGTCTTCCTCCAGCAGCAGCCTACAACTCATCACAAATGGCTCGTTCTTTCAACGAGCCGTCATCCCCGCCGTACAACGCACAGCCACTGACCGCGCAACCTAATGTACATGTGGAAACATTGGCCTACTTCCCTCCGCAGGCAACTGCAGCATGGCCGCAGAGGATGCCCACAAGTCGACCAGTTCGCAGGACGGACATGTGGCGCACCGTCGACCGCCGTCCTTTGTGCTCTCATTGTGAAGAAGCCGGCCACGTTTACCGTTTTTGCCCGTATCGTGACCCCGGATACCAGAGCTTTCCACCCACCTTTCCTCGAGTTCGCTTCGAAAACAGGCGCTACAGTGACGACGTTGCTCCACAAGGACATCCATTCACTCGTCGAACCCGCTCTCCGTCACCTGCACCGAGCTCTTCGCCACAAGGTTGCAGTTACGCCGATGTAGTCAGGGGCGGCAGGTCCCCTCACCCTCGTAGGTAAACTAACAGGAGCGAACTTTGGGGTGGAGGTTGTCGACCTTCAAGATGCTTCAACGCCCCCAACACTATCTGTGCAATCGGACCATATGCCTCTGCCGACCCCAAGGGAAGTCGTAAGGGCCGACCTCGCTGTTCTTATGGACGGACACCCAGTAACCGCGTTAGTCGATACTGGGACAATTTCTCGATAATCAGCCAGAAACTCTCTGATACTCTTAATAAAGTCAAGACATCATGAACTGGTCCCCATATAAGAACGGCGAAGGTCAATTGATGACCCCTACAGGCAAATGCACGGCCAGAATTGATATCGGTAGCTCGACGTTTGTTGCAACATTCGTTATTTTGCTGGAGTGCTGCAGAGGCGTGATATTGGGAATGGATTTCTCGCACGGATACCGCGCTATTATAAACATTGCGGACAGGTCGGTGACGTTTTGGATGAACGCAGATTTGACCGTACCCTGTGACGATCACTGACGTTAGCATTAACGTATCTTTGATGACGATGTGACCATCCCTCCGCACTTAAGTTCTCTTGTGCCTGTAACATGCTAACCGCCAAGGTGCTCCAATATGATAGCCAAACAAATTACTGGTCTGCTGTTTAGTCATGGCGTACAAGGTGCAAGAGGCGTAGTTGACATTACTCGCGGACAGACGGACGTCCTACTAACAAACTTTAGTGCTGAATGCCGGCATCTTAGAAGAGGTATGGCAGTCGCATATGTAGAAGAGCTCAATCAGGTTACCGGCTGCATGAATGTTGAACAAGACGATTCCGCCGGTCTACCGACCGTGCCTCTATCCATTGATGTCGGCCCAAGTTTGCTGCCTAAACAGGAAGAAAGACTCCTCGATCTCATTGATGAGTTTCGCAACTGTTTCTCTTCGCCGTCCAAAGTTGGCCAAACGCCGCTGACCGAACACCGAATTATTACAGACGAAACGACCAGAACCATACGGCAAAACCCGCACCGGGTGGCAGCACGAGAACGCTAAGCGATAGAAAACCAGGTACAGAAAATGCTTCAAGATGACGTTATTCAGCCGTTGAGAAGTCCTTGGACATCGACGGTAGTGTTAGTCAAAAGAAGGATGGCAGCTTGCGCTTATGCGTCGACAACCCCAAACTCAACCAGGTCACTAAGAAGGACTTTTACCCGCTACCCCGCATAGATGATTCTTTCGATAGACTACGGCATGCACGCTTTATCTAAGAAGCAGCTATTGGCAAATAAAAGTAGACGGAAGAGACCGCGAGAAAACAGCATTGTTGACACCTGATGGCCTCTATGAATTTAGGGTACTTCCTTTCGGCTTGTGCTCCGCGACGGCAACATTTCAGCGGCTAATGGACACCGTTCTATCTGGACTCAATTGGCAAACGCGCTTTGTATATCTAGACGATGTGATTGTATTCTCTGCCACATTTGACGAGCACTTGAGGCGAATACGTGCTGTTTTTCAAGCCATACGGTCCGCCGGTGTCACGCGTACGCCGTAAAAATGCCATTTCGGCTTCGAAGAGCTTCTTTTTCTAGGCCACGTTGTCAGTAATGAGGGCGTACGGCCTGATCCGGAAAAGATAGCTGCTTTTGAACATTTTCCCTGTGCCATCCGACAAAACGCAGTGAGACGACTTTTAGGATTAAGCACATATTACCGGCGTTTTATTCAGAACTTTTCACGCATTGCGTCGCCGTTGACACGCTTCACCAGAGAACACGTAGCATTCGTAGGGGATGAAGATCAGAAAAAAGCATTCGACGAGCTACGGCAGCGCCTTCGAAATCCACCGGTCCTGGGACACTTCGATGAAGACGCCCCGACAGCAGTTCACACCGATGCCAGCAATATCGGCTTTGGAGCTGTACTTGTACAGCGGCAAGATGGCGCTGAAAAAGTAATAGCTTATGCAAGTAGAAGCCTTTCCCACGCAGAAGAAAATTATTCCACCACAGAAAAAGAGTGTCTTGCGGTGGTTTGGGCGGTGATCAAATTTCGTCCATATTTGTACGGCCGCTCGTTGGATGTTGTCAGTGACCACCACACAATTGTTGGCTGAGGAACTTAAAAGACCCATCAGGACGATTGGCGCGCTCGAGCCTCATACTTCAAGAATTCGACATGGATATTGTGTACAAGTCGGGAAAGCGGCATACGGACGCCGACTGCTATTCTCGTGCCCCATTCGAACCTGCAAGTGCAGAATATGACGACGCTACAGCGTTTTCTGCAGTTGTCAACACGACCACGCTCGCACAGCAGCGCCGGGAAGACCCAGAATTAGAGCCCATTATTAGCTTCCTGGAGGGTCGCACTTCTAGTCTGCCAAAAGGTTTTGAAAAAGGACTTCCATCGTTTTGCTTACGAAACGACGTCCTCTATAAAGGGAACTTTTCTACGAACGGAACCCCTTGTTGCTCGTCCTCCCACCATCTCTCAGGAATGAAATATTGCAGGCAGGCCATGATGAAGCAACATCCGGCCATTTGGGCTTCACACGAACGCTCTGCAGAGTGAGACAAAAGTATTACTGGTCAATATTGACGATTACCGTTCAACAGTACGTCCGCACATGCCTTGATTGCCAGCGGCGGAAAGTGCCAGCCGTCAAACCACCAGGCTTCCTCCATCCTATCTAAGCACCCAGAACCCCATTTGCACAAGTCGGAATGGATCTGATAGGCCCATTTCCAACTTCTGCTACGGGACACCGATGGATTAACATAGCCATGGACTATCTCACGTGCTACACCGAAACCAAAGCTCTACCGCAGGGACCGGCCAGTGAAGCATCTCGATTTTTCATAGAGAATACCGTACTGAGACATGGCGCCCCCACAGTGATAATAACTGACAGAAGAACTGCATTCACAGCCGAGCTATTGGGCACAGTTCTAAGACTTAGTGGCACATCTCATCGGCAACCAACGGCGTACCATCCGCAAACGAATGGACTCACGGAGCGCCTCAATAAGACACTTGCGGATATGCTTTGCATGTATGTTGATGTGGAGCATAAAAACTGGGACGAGATATTGCCGTATGTCACTTCTGCGTAAAATACGGCTCAGCAAGTGACAACAAGGATGACACCGTTCCGACTTCTCCACGGTCGCTATGTCACAACCATGATCGACGCAATGTTGCCGCATGAACATGGATGCGATGGCGTCGAAACTGATTCTGACATTACTCAGCGTGCTGAAGAAGCCCGACAACTTGCAAGCATACGTATTACTCGGCAGCAGGAGTACGATGCAGGGTGCTATAACCTTCGCCACCAAAAAGCCTCCTACGAGCCTGGAGAGAGAGTTTGGGTATGGACTCCTGTTCGCCGTCGTGGCCTTTCAGAGAAACTACTGACGCGGTACTTCGGTCCGTATAAAGTCATCCGACGTCTCTCTGATGTCGTTTCTGATAGCCCACATTCCTCAAGGCGTCCACGGCATACACCAGAGATTGTACATGTCGTCCGAATGAAGCCATATTTGTCCGAATGAAATCACTGCAGCATACGCGTAGACAGATCCTGGCGTCGTCACGATAAAGCATACGATGCTTTCTTAGAAGGGAGGCAACGTCACGACTAACGAAGACAACGAAGGAACGGACACGTGCGCAAGCATCTGTCTCTCCGAATAAGATAAAGTTGGCGCGGCCAATTATTGTTGGGCCTTGATTATAGCGCTTGTGTTTGTTGTCGCACCGTCGTTTTGTGTGCTGTTATTCGCATCTTGTGACAATATATATTTGAGTAGCTCAGAAAAGACATTTATCGGTAGCATTTCTGGATATTAAGGCAGCCTATGACAATGTGGACACGGAGTTGCTATGGGCTATTGTTAAGAACGAAGGCGTAGATGACGATTTCCTGGAGCAGGTGAGGGAGATATATATAAAGACAACCGAGTAAAAGTTGTAAAGAAACGTCGAAAAGTTAATCAGGTGGGTGTAATTCACCAAGGACTGAAGCAAGGATGTCTTCTATCTCCATTGTAGCTCACGCTTTATGTTAAGGGCAAAGAAAGACGACTGGTAAACAGCAAATCAGGGTTTCATTTCTCCCGCATGCGTAATAATGAAATGGTGCAACAGAAGGTCCCTGTACTGATGTATGCGGACGACATGGTGCTACTAGCGGACGATACAAAAGATTTGCATGCCCTTGCGAATATCTGCGGCAACGCAGCGCCAAAACTAGGCCTCAAGTTTAGCACAGAGAAATCAGGAATTATGATCTTTAAGGAAGAGACGCGTAATTACGTGGTGTCAATTCAACATCAGGTTATACCCAATGTCAAGCGATGTAAGTGCATCGGCGTATACATAAACGAAGGAAAGACTCACTCAAGCAATCACCAAGATAATTTCAAAATAAAGTGTAAGTGGAATGCAGCAATAATGATGCACAGAGCACTGTGGGGCCACAATAAGTATGAGGTGGTGCAGTGGAATCTGGAAAGGAGTAATCGTGCCAGCCCTAACGTTCGCAAATGCCATTCTATGCTTAAAATTGGATATCTTGTCTGGGTTGGAAGTTAACGAGAGATAAGTAGGCCGGTTGGGATTGAGAGCCCACGGAAAAACCACAAATGACGCAGATCACGGTGGCATGGGTTGGGCCTCTTTTTAAGTCAGAGCAGTACAGAGCAAAAGTAGTTGTGAAGAAAGACTCAGGAGCATGGATGAAAGTAAATGGGCGGCTGTACCTGAAAAGCGTGCAGACAGAATGGAGGATCAAGAGGTCAACAAAGTTGGCAACGAAGTACAGGTTAATTGAAACCGTAAATAGTCAACCAGGAGTCATCAGAAAGAAAGTGAGAGAAATATAGACAGTGAATTGGATGCAATGATTGGGAATAAAAAAAGACCACACAGAATTAAAATAATGATAATAAAGAAATTAGAAGGTAAAAACTGTAGGATAACACTATTTGAGGCTCAAGCCGATTGCCTAAGGACCAAAGCATACCTGAGCAAACATTAGGAACTAGCTGAGGCATGTGTATGCTGCGGCAAATATCCGGAGACGACTCAGCACATCCTAATGGAATGCGAAGGGATTCACCCAGTGAGAACCGTAGGTAACCGTACACCTTCCAGAAGCGCTTGGGTTTAAATTGGACAGAAGCATCATCCGGTCAGCAGTCGAGATAAGCAAGGGACGTTTAGAGTATTGGTGGAAAAAAACAGGGAAGAGATTGATACGACTTGATTTGATCTGTTAGTCATATGTATAGCGGCACAAGGTAAATTAATATTGAGGAAAATAAAAGGTTAATATACAAAATATACATATAGACAATACATATATATAAATATACATATATACAAAAATACAAAATATACAAGAAGTGTTAAGAGGTTTATATACAAAAATGCTAGATAAAGATCATCCATAGCATACCTGATGAAATCAAGCAGGCTAGGTGGCTATTTGTCACCGCCCCGTTTCAAAGGGGATACCAATAATTCATCATTATCATCATCGTCAGCCCATGCAGCCCGCCACTAACGTGTTTTTCACATGGCGCTTATTATTCAGTGCGTTTCACACCCCAAAAATGAAACGAATAATCAAATAACAATAGGTAATTTTGATTCTGCCTGAATAATTTGAGGGCACAGCTTCATCTCGAAATTCAAACGATCACACACTGGACACTAGAAGAAGCCTGGCGTATGCTCAATGAAAAGTCAGTGCCTGCAGAACGTGCGGCAAGGATGACGCTTATCTCCTCCGGAGGTGCGGCGTCCCTCGATAAAAATTACTGAATGTTACTGAAAAATTAGAATGTGCAGTCACGACCCAGATTACCTTGGTTCGGTGGAAAATATTTGACACTCTACCTCTGATTCATCTGGAAACCTGCATTGCGGCTCGAAACGTGGTTCGAAACGCTTAGTTTTTTGGGGCAGATCACACTACTGTTTCATTGGTTGCCAAATTTTCTCTTAACAGTTTTCTAGATTTCTATATATATTTAGGAACACATCGAAACGAGCAGGAGCCTTGAAGTCGCCAAAAAGCCTCACAGCTACAAGTAAGATTGCTTAGAACGGCATCAAAGACCTTCCACAGTATGTTGGCTTGCGGCATCTTCGTAATTAGTCTTAAAATTTAAGCGGCAAACTGAAGCTTCGAGCTCCACGTATGGCGCGTACGACCTAGCTTTAACGCGACAGCATCAAGGGCCCCGTGTCGCAGGAAATGCGGCGTCGACGCCGGTGTGGGCGTGGATGCCGGCGTCCGTGGCAGAGAAAATCTTCCCGAACCACCCCGACCGCGCAGGCCTCCGGGTGGTGCAAGGTGTTTGTGAACATAAATTGAATTTCTCACATTGAAATCCGTCAGAAAAATGGTAAAGTACAACCTAACCACAACCTATGGACGAGGTGGCGTCGGACGGTTATTTGAATGTACGAGAAAACATAATTCTGTTACGAGGAAACTCAAACACAAAGCACTTCTGTTAGCATTTCTACCATACGAACAGCGCCGCTCGGGTAGGCTGCTTGCAAAAATCGTATCCAGATGGCGCTGGCATCCTCGGTAGGTCAAACTGGGACTTGGCCTGCCTAACGCGTTTTGGACTCGCGCGTGCTTCGGGGCTATAGCAAACATAGAATAAAATAATAAAAAAGATCCTAGTGCCTTCGCATTTTTATATAAGACGACTTATTTTGCCCCTGAATAAACGTCTTCCCAGCAATAAATTTCTGTTTAAAAGTGACGCCGACTTTAAGGGCATCGATGTATGCTTGGTCTTTCTAAGCGGGCTTTCCCACTTTCTGTGTAGCAGTGAAGCCTACTGGAAGAAAAATGCGAAGCGAACGGGTCCCGATAACGCTATCGCGTTCCACTCTTAAAGGCGAAGCTTAAGCGTCCTCCAATTTTCTTTTTTTGTACAACACATCTATTTTTGCCTTAGATTGAGTCACGGGCAATCACCTATCACCGCTTAAAGAACGCGGACGATACACCGAGAAGTACATGCGGTTATCGTCAAAATACGCAAAATATGCATTACGTTTCATGCTAAGCGAGGTTGCTACTGTAAAAAAATGGAGTGTTCTCGTCTGAGTATGTTACCGAGAGCTCTAGAGCCATTGTAGGAAAGTGTGACAGTAACTAGTACGTGTCATACCAAAATTGTCAATTGATTCGACACGATGGAAGCCGAGCGTGCGCGCAAGGAAGGAAGTACGAAAACAGACATTGGCTGAGTTCCGGGTCCCAGGTCTTCCTGAAATTTCGCACGTATTTTACTTACAATAGACGCTCGAGGAGAGTGTATTGCTAGTTCAATGTAGTCACAGGGTGTTCAGTAACATGCCAGAACATGCGTGAAATCATAGCGATGTGCCACTGCCTCAATTTTCATGTGCACTGCTCTCACCCCTCCAAAGGATTGCCGCGCTTACGAAGTGTTTCTAACCTCTTAAAGGCAGACGAGAAGTAGTCCGTATGGCCATCTCAAGTATAGATAGCCGTAACATTGAAAATTGAGCCTTTTTATACGACAACGGGGCAATACTAGGGTTCAGCAATACTATGTCTATTCTTGCGCTGTCTTTCAAGTAGCTACGCAAAGCTATGTGCAGCAGTGCTAACTTGTACATGGTTCATAAACTTGATTATTTCCACAACGTGCCCCTATCTATGTCAGTGGCATGATAAGCCACACACAGCCCATGTGCGAACGACGGCTCAGCCTCCATTGGGTCGCCTGTGCATTCCAGGCATAGCTCTCGCATGGCTGGAATGCTCGAAATGTTCCTTCTGTTAATGGCAATATATCGGTAAAACGGGGCAATCCATGAACGGCTGGTGAAACGGAGCTTGCGCGGACACCGCTAAAAAGCTTCCCAAACCCATCGCCGAACATTTCAACCAACTAGGTCATACCTTTGATGAATTTAAACACTACTCCCTCCCGTCAAATCTCCATTCTGCGCAAGACAGAAAATCCAGAGAATCATACGTAATTGATAAGTTCGTAGACATTGCAACCAATAGGCATAAACATATCAAAGGGAGCTCTAGACTCTATGCGCTATGCTAAATTTCAAACCATGAGCTAAAAAAGCAGTTATCTAGTTTTCTTTGGGTTGCTTCGTTTTCTTCACTGACCTCCAGTGCAGCCCATAATGCCCCCCCCCCCCCCCCCGGGTTGCCCAGGCCCCTTCCATGAAAACAGGAAACTACAGTGACACGTCAACCGACTGACACATGGCGCTACCGCACATGAGTAACACCCTTTCTTTTCAATTTTACACATTCGCTGCTAACACACCCTTCGATGGTCGCCTCGCCCAGCCGACTTACCCTCTCTCGCCTTTAGAATAAACGTACCTATATCTACTGTGCTGAGGAGAGCAGATGTCGCCTTGAATAAGACAGGACCACTTGTCGGAACGTTGGCTCCTGCTTTCACCTTGTTCTCGCTTTGCTCATCCTCTCAAACATTGAGTAATTTAGCAACGTAGGGATGTGCGAATGGTTATTTTGGAGATCTAATCTAACACAAATCGAATTATGCATTGCATTGAAAGTCGACTATTGATCCGTTATGCTTCGAAGGCAGCTGTTTTCTATGTTATATAAAACCATGCGAGCATCCTAGTATATTCACAGGGTTAGCAATTTCTGTCGATTAGATTACACAGTATGAAGCGTTGTTTATTTTAAAAGCACAAATGACGGATTAAGAGCAAATAAACAGTTCACTTGCACACACCGGAGCCTATTGGTAAATGTGAATTATGGCGATTTAGTCGGAAAAGCTCA
The DNA here is from genome assembly GCF_013339745.2 of Dermacentor silvarum. Lineage (NCBI taxonomy): Eukaryota > Metazoa > Arthropoda > Arachnida > Ixodida > Ixodidae > Dermacentor > Dermacentor silvarum. Next base: position 169,188,852 of record NC_051157.2, read on the forward strand.
ATCAATTTAGTGACAGAGCTTGCTCCGATATGTGCGTTCTCGCGCTGTCTCCGGTACTGTTGCCTTCAATGCATCCCTAACCTTGTCTGCACCTTCCACGTACCTTCTCATGTTTTATGTGTATTATGGTCTTAGAGAATCAATCTATCGCATTTTTCCTCCAATATAACATTTGATCACGCACAGTTCGCGCTACGAAACTGCGGAAAACTGCGCAGAAAATATAACTGCTTACGAATACGCACTTTTCCATTCCAACACCGAATCTAATTGGGCAACATTAAATTCAACATTTGAAGGCTTCGGATTTCTCACACACTTACAATGTACTTTCAGGAAAGCATGTTTTCGAGGGTTTCCAATATATTCACATGCCTGGAATGAACTTTAGACAACATGTTTTTGGGACGAGTTGCATTCCCGGACAGAGCATGAATGCACGTCACCCGAATAAGGTATTAGACCGATGAGATATTGGGCACGATGTCGCGACGGCAAAAATGGTAAATGGTTTCGCCTCATAACAATCCTTGGATTACCTAACGCGATTGAGCAGTACGCGAAGACGGCTAACAACTGTTCACTCTTGAAAATATTGCTTTTCACTGTCATGCAGCTAAAGAGGCGCAAGTCGCTTAGGTTTCTAGCACAACTCACTAGTGTTTGGATCGATCGGCATTGGTATAGTACGGGTTGTACTTGCTAAAATACCAGTAGAAGTCGATTTTGTAGTTGTTGAGCCTTTCGTAGTAGCTGAAGGTTTAGTTGTTGAAATTGGGGTAGTCGTTGCAGTTGTCGTGGTGGACGGACTTGTTGTGATCCCTGGTATTCCAATGACGGTCAGAGGTGTGGCTGTTATCGGCACAGTAGCGTCTGTGTCTCCTCCTGGGTGTACCCTTGTCAGTAATTCTGTTGGTGGAAAAAACGAAAAGATCGTAATTTAAGCAGATAGTAGTGATCATACTTCATAGCGCATAGTTGACTGGCTGGCTGGCACGGACACAATTTGCCCCCAGCCCTCCTATTGATACGAATTTGTCAAGAGATCAAGAAATGAGTCACAGGGACAATTTATTCCGTGGTTGACGGCGCAAAACGTCAGCCATGGAGCCCATATTTTGTTTCATTCTACCACCTCTCCAGGTTACATTTACATAGTCCTTAGAAAAGCTTGTATCTGCTTGTCCCAAATATAACAATGCATATACATGGTGCTGGTACATAAATACACGCTAAATTGTTCGAATTGATCTCTGGAGTGCTGCAGATGGCAATACATTAAAATGATTACTACCTTGCTCAAATTTTAGCCAACGCTCCAGATGCGTTAACCGTAATTATTTATCCGGTTTAAATATAGTACCTTGGCTACACGGTACAATATCTCCTCGGAGGCGGGAGCTCAAACGTCTATGTAGTCATAGCTGAAATTGCCGTAGTCATAAATATGATGGGTAATTCGCGCCATGAATCCCAAGTGAAAAAAACTAAAATCCCTACTGTATTTCTCACAAGCACGGCCGACACTTATGTCTGTAATCTCTGTTCGTCAGATTAATGGCTTAGAAACAGTTGAGCAGTTGGAACGCCGACAAAACGAGGGTGGTGCAAACGTAGACATGCCCAACACGGGTCGGCCTTTTGGGCTTTGATCTGATCGTACTATCAGTTGTCACCATTGTTCCTGGGCCCTCTTTGGGTTCCTGGTGTGACAAGGGTAGGTTAAGGATGCGTTACAAGTGCCAGATCCCACCAGCTACGAGGTTTAACACCACGAGGCATGTACTAGTGTGAGTTCCTTTCACCTGGGTGTGCGTGCCAGAGAATTACACTAGATGTCTACACTTTTTGGTACTGAGCGGCTTTTAGCATTGACTGGACTTCGCGGATACATTACATGAATATGTTGGAAGGGAAGACATACAGTGCTGACTATAAACAAAGGTTTTTTTTTTTTTTACAGCGAAGCTGTACATGGGTAGGCTTTCGTGCATTTTTTGTGCGCCTGTGGAAAATTGTTGGCTGATTCTGGTGATAGTACAGAAAAGGTCCAAGCGTAATGGCACATACCCTGTGCACTCCGGGTGGTGCGACCCGGGACCTGTAACGCGCCCTTGAACTACCCTTGTCACACCTGGGACCCAAAGACGTCCCACGAACAAGGGTGCCGACAGATACTACGATCAGATCGTAGCACTGAAGGCCGACCCGCGTCGACCATTTCTTTGTTCGCACCGCCCTCTCTTTGTCGGTGTTCCTGCCACTTTGTGGGCGATCCTGCCATGTTCCCGCCAGGTTCCTGCCACTCTCACGGGGCGGAGGCACCGTCCAATGTGTATATAAGACAAGGTGCCATTCTCCTTTTCTAATTTCACTTCTCTCGTCCTAACGGGGGAGCTATGTTTAGTGTGCACTCTCGGCGACGATTGCATTCTCGTCTCTGTTCCTGCCGTCGCTCTTCGTAGGCGCGTTCTTCCTCGGGAGTCCGGACTATATGCGACCTCCAGATTCTTTGTCACCTCTGTGTCGTTTATTAAACACCTTCGCTGGTCATCTACCTTCTAGAGTGGAATAGCTCATGATCTTTTTTACTGAAAGCACACAGATTCATATAACCACGTGATGACAAGGCAAAAGCAATAGTAAAAAGCAGCAAAGCACCGATTAATGGTACGCATCCAGATTCTCTTCCACAGAGGCGTCTAATCCAACAGATGGTGTAGCAACACACATTCTACCGGAGGTTTTTGTAAAACACGCTTTTTCAAACTCACATGACATGTCCTGGTATGAAAAAAGACAGGGCACAGACAACCGCACTCTTTATATCGCAGAAATTGGTTAGGTGAATGCTGGCCTTGAGAGAAGCGATCCCTTAACGTAATAATTAAAACCTTTATTAGCCTACTTTCGGCTATTCGAGTCTCCATGTGCTCTGTTTGTTTATCTATCTATCTATCTGTCTGTCTATTTATGTAAATTATTATCTATTATTGGGATTAGCATTCTTTGCCTTGTTCAAGCGCATTGAGCCTCTCTAGACTCTTACTCCAACCCATCGATACAAGTTGTCTTGGAGGCTCGGCCACGAGGTACTTAGTTGCTCATTTTCGCGATGTTGTCGTGGTCGTTCCACCGTCGTCACTCTAGCTTTGGCATCCGCTCTCGTCATACAATCGTCGTCAAGCCTTCTACGCCGACCCAGTGGGCCAATTTGTCTAAGAGCTTGGGCCACTAGCTATGTGCTAGTGGCGGTGATGCCGTCGTGGTCGTTGCAACATCTTCATTCCAGCTTCGTCAGTCGCCTATCGTCATGCCGTCGTCGTCGTCGCGTGACAGACATGGGAAGTGAGCGTGCCCCGAAATTTTACTTATATGTGAAGCACTCATGTCAGACATGGAATAGAACCAGCTTGGAACAGCTTTACGTTATAGCGTCCCTAGATTTGTCGCGCTATGGACCCTAACACGCAATGCTCTATTAAGTGAGAATGATACAAGCTGGAGACTTTCTGTTCATTTATGCTCATACTAGTGATTCACTATACTGCGACATACATGAGGAAAGGCAGGCTTTTATAGCTGATTTTTGAGCTTACAGCTTGGTGGCCTGTGAACAAAGCCTCACTCGCGATAAAGGGGATTGTCAAATGAAGCAGATACGATATGTGCTGAAATTGTCTATTGCAAAACTGCGCATTCTTTCGGGCTACTTTTTCTTCTCTATACGAGGTCTATCCAAAAGTTGACAGAGTGAGTCAGCGAAAAAGTGCGAGAAGATTTAATGGCACCGCACTCTCCAATATAAAGGTACACGACTTATCCTTTTATTTATAATGATCAGTGCAATTGACGCTTCATCATATCAGTAGAGAACTGTGCTTTTATAAGCACGCATAGTTGGCGGCCACATTCACTACAAGCTCGCTCTAACGAAGTATGTTTTACCTAATAAAAAATGTCACAGTTTCGCCCAAAAGGCGACACATTGATTAGGATAGCAAATTGGGTGACATCTATACAAAGCAATGATAGCAGTTTTGCCAGCCATATATACTTGTAAACATGGGCATACTAACTAAATTAACAAGCATGGTGTCACGCGTGGTAAGCAAACATGAACACACCTTACTCGATGACTGCGGAAGAAATCTGTCAAATCGCTGGAGAGAGTTCGCGCAGCTGCAGCAGCGACCGAATTGAGGGTCGTGCCGCCGCCCGCATCAACGCGATCTTAGCTGCGAAAACAAGGGATGGCGGACTGTGCCCCCACCGCAAATGCCTTTCAAGATGCAGCCGCGCGGGCGGGCGCTCGCGGCGCAGAACACGCCGCGAGCGCCCGAACATCCCGGCGGGATCCCGCGGCCGCAGTAATGTGTGCCCCCACCCACCTACCCACCCTCCTTCCAGAGACTCACAGTGATCCGTTTTGTTTCTTTGTCGCGTCTGTACATTCTTGTGTATACTAAATTTTGTGGTTATCTTTTGCTACTCCAGAGGACTGAGGATAACTAGGCGCGCAGCGCCAATAATACAGTTTGTGAAAGCTTCATTAAGATTGTCTATGCTGAGATTATTCGAATTTATTTTTTCTAGGCTGGCCTTTTCTCGAAACAGTGCCCAGTCGGCTAAATGGAGCTTCCACCGTTGTGGTTTCGTTAGGATTACTTCCGGTGTGCTAAGCTGATCAGCTTATTGGGTTGTTTAGGGTATACCACTTAAAATCCGTGAATATAGAGGGTGAACTAAACGATAAGCCAATACAGCTAATTTTTCTTGAGCTAGGTGAAGAATAGGTGTTGTACCATGTTTAGTAGGCTCACTATGAGATCCTAACTTGGCCTCTTGTATCGGTTTTTCCACTACGCCAAAAGCTGGAGTGCGCGTTGATATCTCCGACTATCAAATACAGCTCTCGTAACTGTTCAAAAAAACAGCGCATATCCACGAAGTGAATGATGATGAGTGGGCGAAGCACCGGGGGATCATTGGAGTAACCGTGAATCCGCCGTATATACTATATATATATATATATATATATATATATATATATATATACTGTACATGTGTACAGTATATACAGCGCTTATATAGCGTTTGTGCACCGCAGCGCCCCTAGTGGACTCCATGCAAACCAGAGCTACGGACGACGAGGGACGGACAAGGCTCGGCCCTGAGGTGCTTCGCCCCTAAAAGGTCTTTCAATTCATGTATACTTATTCCAAGATGTGGCTCCAAGTATACGCAGCATACTGTAATCGTTTGCAATGTGTATAAGATGGCTGCCACCGCTCCTAATCTGGTTTTAAGCTGATGTTCTCGAGCTGCGACCCCATTTTAGGGGCGAAGCTCCTTAAGCCCCAACCAGACGTACGCGTTGGAAAGCGTCCGCACACGCCGCGCTCACTCGACGTCACGTCGCGTCCGCTAGAGGAAGAGGGCGCGCACCCAAACGCTGCACGAGTTGCCGCGCGTCCCTGCGCGTTTCGTCGCGGCTGCCATGCTCACCTACCAAATGCGCGGAGCGACGAACACAAAGCACGCAGCTTGCCCTGGCTAGAGCTGTACCCGGGCTACAGTACGCTGTACCCGGGCTTGCCTGCACGCCGCGCGAAGGAGTCGTTCCGGAAGTCACGCTGGTTCGCCGTGGTCACGTCATAGGCGTTCTGTGGTCACGCGAGGAGCGTCGCGCGGGCGACGCTGTGGCAGCTTCCGGCGCGGGCGTAAAAGTCCTAGCAGTGGTGGGTGTCCACGTCACAGCGCGTCCACACGCGACGCAGTCACTGCGCCTGACGCCGTACGCGCCCAGGCGCGATGCGGCGCTCGCGGACGCTTTCCAACGCGTACGTCTGGTTGGGGCTTTAGGATCAAGCCTTGTCCACCGTCGTCGCGCCGTCGCGCCGTTGTAGCCACGCTAGTACTCGCCGCTCCCGCTAGAGGTGCAGCTGTGCTCTCTTTCTCTCGTTCTCGACGCGCGCTCTATCTCGTCCGTAGCTAGGGACGCTGTGGTGCTCAAGGGCGTTCGTTCCGGACGCTCTCTCTCTCTCTCGTCCATAGCTAGGGACGCTGCGGTGGACAAGGGCATTCGGTCCCGATGCGCGCTCTCTTTGTCTCTCGTTGCCGACGCGCGCTCTCTCTCTCTCTCGTCCGTAGCTAGGGACGCTGCAGTGCACAAGAGCGTTTGTTCGCTACGCGCGCTCTCTTTCTTTCTCATCCGTAGCTCTGGTTTACCCGAATGATCCCCCGGTGCTTTGCCCACTCATCATCAATCACGTCGTTGATATGCGGTGATTTTTAACTATTATATCAATGCCACCTGAAAGCCTGCTGGCCTGCTCTCGGTCGCGGCGGAGGAGGTTTTTGAGTACGTTTTCGTGTTGAGAAACTAAGTTTGTTTCTTGCAAACATAGGGTCACAGGTTAGAGTGTGGCTAGTATGTCTTTTATGTCATTTAGGTTATGTAAAATGCCCCTGCAATTCCAGTGTGTGAAATCCATCTTGTAATTATACGTGTCGATTCAAAAAAGATATAGGTTGTGTTTTTAGGCCCCATGATTCGGGGCTTCTTTCTTTTGTGGCGATCTAAGAAGCCCCGCCGTTCAACCGACCTTGACTTGTGTCCATTGTATCCTCAGATGCGCTGGACGCCTGTGCTGGACGCACGGATATGTAAGAGTTGGGCCTCGCCGTGTGGAGAGAGGCCTTGACGCCTGCTGACCAGGGGGTCTGCACAGTCTGCTTTTGATGGGGTGGCGTACCGCTAGCTGCTTCCACCGTAGGGTAGGCGCTGGAGGCTCTGCCCCAGCCTCACTATGTGTGACCTGGGCAGGCCCTGGGGGCCGCTGTGCTGTCGCGCCCTTTTTCAGCACAACGGAATAACTTTTGTTCTGCACCAACGAAAGTCGCTTCCGCGCTTCCCAGAAAGTGATATTTTTTTTTGCTTTGAGTGATATTATCTTTCTATTGTTTCCAAGTTGGGCAAGCGCGCGAGTAAGCAGGATGACTGCCCTCGCAGTTTACACAGATGTGTGATTAAACTTCACAGTTGTCTGAGGGGTGGTCATGGGAAGCACACTAGCACATGTGGTTTAGCCCCGGCAGTTCTGTGAGCCGCGACCGTACCTTTGGTCTTTGTAGCAGCGTCGCGGGTTGGGTATCTACGGTCGAAGTTTTAGTTTGGAGTAGCCTACCTCCACAGAGTCAGGCAGTATGCTTGATGCGAACGTTAGGACGAAGTGCTTTTTTTTTCAACTTCTTGCCTTCCCGTCTGATTTTTATTCTGTACACATTTGGGACATTTTGTTCTTTGGGTTCGTTTAGGAGTTACTGATGATGATGATGAATAGATTGTATTGGCGCAAGGGACATATATGGCCAAAAAGCGCCAAACAAAAGATAATAAATTAATTGACAGTGATAGAATGTGGCCACTGTAAGGGTTGTCGATCAAAATATGAATGGTACATTTAACTTAGCTGTAGAGAGGCCTAATAATTTGTCGCTGTAATTAAAGTGCGTAAAATGTAATAGAATTTAAATAGTGAGCATGACTAATATCGTATGCTATGACCATAAACGTCCTGTTACCCGATGTTGATGTTCTAAACGCGTGAGTGACAGTAGCACTCGTACCTCACCAGTGTGCCCTTGAAAGAAATGGTTGGGAGGCATGTGCTTTACAAATATGCTATCGCAGCAGCAGCCTCTAGTGAGAGGATGTGCTACGATACCTTCGACTAATTACATGCAATGTACTTACATCTCGTAAAAACGCTAAAACTAACTTACTGTCAAATAGTGGTTCCATACCGATAAACATTACGGGGTGGAGGGGAATGTGTCGTCTGTATGCCAGGCCAAAGTACTTTTTTCTTTGAACTTCAATTCCCCGGCACTCTAACAAGACGTGTAGGACCGTAAGCGTCTCGCCACATTTATTACAGACAGGAGGGTCGTCACCGGCCATGTAGGAGTGAGTTCCATAGGTGTGGCCTAGCCTAAGACCTCAGAATATAACCTCGACTTGCTGTATTTTCGTTATTGGTAGCCATGCAGTTTCCAACGTTTGGCTTAATGACGCGACGTTTATTAAGTGATTCTGTGTCCCATGTACGTTGCAAATAGCCCCTCAGTTTCTTGCGAAGGAAGTACTTTAAATCGTTGACAGCGACAGCTATGGAAGAATTACTTTGTTTGGTATATACTTATGTTGCCATGCGGTCAGCAAGCGTATTACCCTCGATGCCTCAGTGGCCAGGTACCCAGCATATTATGACAAGTTGATGAGATGCGTACAAAGCGCACAGGATTGAATAAAGTACAGTAAATACAGGATTTCTGTTTCTTTATAGAAAAATTGGGGCTTTGACGACGCTTAATGAATCTGTAAATATTATTCCCTTTTGTAGTTTTATTTCCTTGATGTGTCGTGCAGCCGACAAGAGTGCGTAGGCCTCCGCGGTAAAGATACTTCTTTCCGGGCGCAGACAGCCCAATTCCGAGAAGGACGGGCCGATTGCAGCATAAGAAACGCCGGTACGCGACTTTGAAGCATCAGTGTAAAATTATGGGCAAGAGTGTTTTGACTGAAGTTCTAGGAAGTGCGACTTTGTGTATATTTCCGGGGCGTTCTTTATTACTTCTACAAAAGACGTGTCACAATCTATCAGCTGCCACAGCGACGGTTTTACTAGTTTGGCTGGAGCCATTACGGGGTTTTCAAGAAGTGGGACAGCCATTGCTTTGCTGAGGTTCCTAACACCAGTGGGAAAGGTTCTCTCACTGTTGGACGATTGCGGAAAAGTATGGCAAAAGTGATATTGTTTAGGATTTCATTACAAGGGTGTTCACTGTCAGAGTGTGCTTTCAGGAAACACATGAAACTGGTGAACAACCTTTGCAGCTCGAGTGACCACTCATTGGATTCTACATAGAGACTTGGTACCGGGCTAGTACTGAAGCCTCCCGTGGTCAGGCGTATGCGTAAATGATGAACAGCATCAATAATCTTTAGGGCACTCGGTGCACCACAGACCCGTAGCCTAAACGCGATCGTACAAGACTTTTGTAGAGATTCAACAAGCATCTGCTGTCACTGCGGCAATCGGTGTGTGAGAAACTTTTCCGTATGTTCATTGTTTTCAGGCACTTGGCCTTGAGGTATCTGATGTGGAGGATAAAGCATCATTTTGAATCAAGTATGGCGCCTAGGAATATATGTTCTTTTGTTGATGTGCTGCCCTTGCAGTTCAATAGTGGGATCAGGGTGAAGTCCTCCCTTTCTTGAAAAAAACGACACAGGTGCTTTTATGTGGATTGACCTTGAATCCATTTTCGTCTGCCCATTTCGACACCTTCTTTAGCCCATGCTGGTCTTGCCTCTCGCCGACTGCAAGGCTACTGAATTTGAAACCTATCTGTACGTCATCTACGTAAACAGAATAGAAAATAGCTGGAGGTAGTGAATGACGGAGCGTGTTATCTTCACAATAAAGAGCGTACAGCTGAAGACGCTTCCCTGGGGAACACCAGTAAATGAACGCGAGAGTGTGGCCTATTTTTACGGGGCAAGTACGTTTCGAGAGGCAACTCTCAATAACGTTCAGCGTGTTCCCTCTGATATCCATTTTTGACAGGTCTCGGAGGATTCCATAGCGCCACGTGGTGTCGTAGGCCTTTTCCATGTCAAGAAAAATTGATAAAAAGAACTGTTTATGGACAAAAGCATCACGACTATTGGCCTCAACACGCACGAGGTGGTCGGTTGTTGACCGGCCTTCTCTAAATCCGCATTGGTGTGAATCAAGCATTTTGTTTGATTCAAGGTATTGTAGAAGGTGATGATTTATGAATTTTTCGAACTTGCAAAAGCAACTTGTTTGCGCTATCGGGCGATAGCTTGTTACTGAGGCGGGATCTTTACCCTCTTTCAACACAGGTATGATAATAGCTGACTACCAATCACGAATTCTCAATCTCTTGCCACGCTATTGAAAAATTACCTTTGTCTTCTGCATCTTGGCATATTGATTATCAACCCTGATTTGGCGCTTTGTCAGCTAAGGTCCTCAAATATTTGTTGCAATTCATCTCCAGCGTTCCTCAAGAAGACAATATCATAGGCAAACCATGCTTGCTGAGATATTCGCCGTTGATTCTCACTCCTTGAATACCTTTAAGCCTGCCATGAATAGCATTGGATAGATTCTGTCTCTTTGCCTGACACCCTTTCGTGATCGCCAGTTTCCGATTCACTTGTAGAGACTGCGTAGCCTTTTTAGATATTAACTCAGATAACCATTTTTGTTTCTTGGACTTCTTGACTACGCAATGCATCCCTGACTGTTCGTATATCTACTGAATGAAATGTCTTTCGTAATCTATAAAAGTAGTCAATGGTAGTTGGTTGCGCTCTGGACATAACTGTATTGCATGAATGACGACACAGATATTATCCGTTGTGGAATACACCTTCCTGAGGCTAGCCTGTTGTCTGGGTTCATGAGAAATCAAATGTTGCCTTGCCTTTGTAGGAAATTACCTTGGTGAATATTTTCTGGAGTACTGAAAGCAAGATCATGCGCCTATAATTCTCAAATTCTTCAACGTCTCCCGTCTCATGAATTAGTATAATGTTAGCGTTCTTCCAACTCTCCGGCACACTTGAACTATTCAAACACTGTGAATAGAGTCGCAAGCTTTTCAGGTATATCTCCTCTATCATTTACAAATTGACTGTGATTTCATCTTCTGTCATTTTTTGCAGGACATGTCTTGCAAAGTCTTTCAACCTTCATCGTTAGCTACATATGAAGCTTCTGTATCTTACGCATCATTACTTTTAACCCAGGTTGCGTGGCTGCTTTGGGTTTTTGATGTGAAGTACAGAATTCCCTTGCAGCATTTACTATCTCGTTGGTGACATTACATTGCTTTCGAACACCACATATGTATTGCTCTTTCCTATGCGAAGGCTCCTTCTCCCTGATTTATAGCTGCTCCGATTTCTCACTGCTCCCTCAATTTCTCCGAAGTTTTACTTTCCAATATCACTTAATTTTTTCTTGTTCGTAGGCTTTGACAGTTCATTCAAATGTATCTGATTTCTGGAGTTGGACACTTTCATTCGTTGTAGTTTCTCTAGTAGGTCATTTGTTACATGGGACAGCTTAACTACCTGTTGCCTTGGGGCCTTTCCTCAAACTTTATTGGCGGCCACTGAAATCAGTATGGTTATGATTTACGGTTCTATTCATTATCTATATGTTACTTAATCATATTGTTACACTGATCTGCAGTACATCGAAGAATAGGAGCACGAGCTTGGGGCTGAAGAAGACGCTTCAGTGACTGACCGGTTGTGTCAGTGTTTGTCAACCGTGTACATATTGTAAATGCATTTCCCGCCCTGATTTTCCCTTCTGTAACATATTTGGTACAGGTGCTTAGTACTACTTTGCACGACGGAGCTCTGAAGAGGACGTAGACTGGCCACTAACAACATGACGACCGTAGGAGCCAGTGGTGGGACAGCCTCCATGCCGACAGGAGCAACCGCTACCGCAACGCCGACAGCCATCTTGTCCCAACCCTGCGACCCATATACGTTTTCCGGCGCCGACAATCTTGACGTCGATGAGTGCTTCCACATATACGAGCGTGTCAGAGCACGTAACATGTGGGATCAAACTGCTATGCTGGCAAACATAATTTTCTATCTGCAAGGCACGGTATGGGCCTCGTTTTCAAACCACGAGGAAGGACTGACGAGCTGAAAGCAATGCAAGAAAGAGCTCCGGGAGTTATTCAGCAGGGCAGTTGGCCGTCAGGGAGCTGCGCAAAAGGAACCTGGGTCCCGCGTCCAGACGTCGACCGAGTCATATCTGACGTACATCCAGGATGTTCACGCCATTCGCCGCAAGGTAGACGAGCGGGTGTCAGAAGAAGACAAAGTGAACCACGTTCTGAAGGGCATAGCGGAAGACGCTTTTAACCTTCTAGTATATAAGAATTTTTTCACCATCGCCGACGTCAATAATGAATGTCGACGCTTCGAAGAATCAACAAATCATCGCATCTTTACTTTATCTTGGCTCCGAAACTTTGTCTCCTTGCGGCAGCAGTTCACTGTTGTTAATAACCACTCATCGCTTATTTCTGACGTTACTTCTGGCGTACCGCAAGGCAGCTTCTGGCGTACCGAAGTGTCCTTCGTCCTCTTCTTTTCTTAATTTTCATTAATGACCTTCCACAAAACATATCATCGCAGTTAAGGCTTTTCGCAGACGATTGCATCTTATACCGTACGATAATAAAACCTGATGACCATTTATTATTGCAGAATGACATTAACCTTGTCAGTTTCTGGTGCAGTATATGGTAGATGACCCTGAACTCAGACAAATGTAAAGTTATGTGCTTCTCGCGAAAACATTTAAACTTTCGCTTTTCTTACGTCTTAAATAACACCGCCTTACCTCTGACATCGTCCTATAAGTACCTTGGCATTGAACTTACAACTCATCTTTCCTGGAATACACACATAACAGCTATATGCGCAAAAGCTTCAAAACTCTGGTTTATCTCCGACGGAACTTGCCTAAATCCTCTGCTACAGTTCGTAAATTAGCATATCAGACTTTTCTTCGCCCACAATTAGCATTTGTGTCATCAGTATGGTCACCACATCAAAATTATTTAGTTGATATGCTAGAATCAATTCAAAACAGAGCATCGCGCTTCATCACAAGTAACTACGACAGAACTTGCACCGTAACTAAGATTAAAGCAGATATTGCGCTCCAGCCACTTGAAACTCGTCGCACGATTAGTCTTCTTTGCTTTTTCCATAGATACGTTCATGGTAATCGGCCTCATGTGTTGCCCCTTGAAGTACCAGCACGCACGTCACGTCGCCTTAACAATAGCCATAGTTTCATGCGAATATTTGGCAATACACGGTCATTTACCGCATCAGCACTGCCACGTGTCATAACCGTATGGAACAGTCTTCCTGATAACATTGTGTGCTTAACAAATCGTGAAGCCTTTCGCAAAGAATTGAAAAGTTCCCTGTAGAAACATTGTATAAGGATGTTATTGACCTGCTTTCCTTCCGTTTTTCATACTTGTATTTTTGTATTTTTTGTGTTTATGAGTATATTACTGTGTTTACGCAGTCTAAAGCTTAGCCTAGACAAATATTTTTTGAACTTTGCTTTACCCATCTTGTGACTGCCTGTAATAACATTTATATTGTTTACTCCTGTTGAAACACTTACTCTGTGTCCCCCCTTACCCAATGCCCTTAAATGGGCCTGTAAGGTATTTTAAATAAATAAATCTTGCACCAGTTAACGCGTCTGCCAAATACAGCTGCTACGTCGTGCGAGGACCTTTATTCTCCACATCAGCCGCCAACATCTGAGAGCCGCGTTCGTGTCGTTCGGCGAGAGAGCGAAGTCTCGGCACCAGTTGGCTTCCCGATCTATGCTAACAATTCTAGACCAAGAATTTCCCTCGTACAGCCTGTAGTACGCGAAGAGTTGGCGAACCATGGCATTAAATCTGTCTGTTCCGTCAACCGATCGGATACCTACGCCTTTCCTACTATCCCTTCTTCGCGGCGCCAGTACCTCTCTCGGCTTTTTCGCAACGCAGCGGAATGGCGAACATCCTATGACCGGCCGATTTGTTTCAACTGCCGACGCGTTCGCCACATTTCCCGTCACTGCCGCAATACGTCATCGCAATATCAATCTGCGTTCCCACCATAGCGCCGCTCACCAAGTACTCGTCCACCATCAGAAGATTTCACAATGCCATACAACTCTACTCAGGCGTCCGCATCTGCATGGCAGAGTCGTTCACCCTCACCACGAAGTCCTGTGTCTCTCTGACCCACTATTCGCCTTTCTCCGTCCCTCATGTACCAGCGCTCTACGGCAAGCTCCGAGGGGTAACGCTGCTTGAACGACCCGTACTGCAATTCCCCTACTGACCTCACCAACCGATAGGAATTTACTTGATGCATGCGTAGATGGTGTCTCTGTTACTGATCTGCTTGATACCGCTGCGCACATCACTGCGATCAGCGACCAGCTTCGTCGACAGCTCACTGAAGTCCTGACACCTGCGACGTCCTGTGTTGTGCGAGTCGCTGATGAAAGTACACTGGCCACAATAGGAATGTGTGCCGCTCGCGTGGGTGTCGCTGGCCACCAAGCAGCTGTTTTGTTTACTGTTATTCAAGAGTGTCCCAATTAATTTATTCTATGCCTTGATTTTCTCTCCGCTTACTCCACACTTATTGACTGCTCCGCTAGACTTGTTCAACTCGATTTTCCTTGCCCTGACCCTCCCGAGCAAGTTTCCAGCAGACTGCGCTCCGCCGAGAACATTATCCTCCTACAAGCCATGACCTGCATCCTCCTTTCTCCCGCTCCACCTGCGCCTGACGGTGACTATGTTGTTTCTCCTCTCGTGTACGTCCTCTTTGCCCATCATGTTGCTCTCCCATACACCGTCGTCACTATCACCAAAAACTCCACCAGCCTTCCTCTCGTCAACTTCGGAACTGGGGACCACGTCAGGCATAGCCTTGCGTACACTGTCCTCCACCCAAGACTGCCAGTTATCAGCCTTGACTGCTGTTATTACGCAGTCTCCCGTTTACTCTTCATCTTCTTTGCCGGCTGTCTTTCCTAAGTTCACTAACATGATTGCTCCCGACCTTCGACCTCACCACGCCGACCAGCTATGCCACCTGCTTGCCTCGTTCAGCGACATTTTTGACCTGAATGGTCGCCATTTAGGCCAGACTTCTCTCACGAAACACCGTATTGACACCGGTGACACACACCCCATTCACAGACGCCCATACCGTTTGTCTTTGCGCGAACGGCAAGTTATTCACACGGAGGTCGAGAAGATGCTATCTCGAGGTATCGTCGAACTGCCATCCAGTACTTGGGCGTCCCCCGTCGTTGTAGTTAAAAAGAAGGGCGGCACCGGGCGCTTCTGCGTGGATTACCGGAACCTCAACAAGACCACCAAGAAAGACGTTTATCCTCTACCACGCATGGATGCCGCCCTCGACTGCCTCCATGGTGCGAAGTACTTTTCTTCCATCGACCTTCGTTCCGGCTCCTGGCAGATTGCCATCGACGACATGGACCGCGAGACGACTGCCTTTATAACGCCTGATGACTTATACCAGTTCAAAGTCATGCCTTTAGGTTTATGTAATGCTCCAGCTACTTTTGAATGCATGATGGACACACTCCTGCATAGTCTCAAATTGTCCATCTGTTTTTCTTACTTACACGACGTCATCGTTTTTGTTCCTACATTTGCCACGCACCTGGAGCGCCTCTCGCTCGTTCTTTCGGCTTTTCGTCCTCTTACTGGTCTCCTGAAGGTAGGCATCTCATTTTCTTGGGGCGCTGCACAACCAACCGCCTTCTCCAAGCTTACCTCTCTCCTGAGGTCTCCACTCCTTCTGGCGCACTTCGACCCGTCTGCTCCAACAGAGGGTCCGCACTGATGCCAGTAGTCATGGAATCGATGTCATTTTATGCCAACGTCAGCGAGGTCACGACCGCGTGATTGCATATGCCAGCCGTCTGCTTTCTGCTGCAGAGTGGAGTTATTCCATCACTGAACGTGAGTGCCTTGCGCTTGTATGGGCAACGGCGAAATTTCGCTCTTAGCTGTATGGTTGGCTATTTAACGTCACCTCAGACCACCATGCTGGCTTTCGGCCCTGAAGGACCCTGCCGGTCGCCTAGAGCGCTGGGCGCTACGCCTACAGGAATACTCGTACACAGTTGCCTACATGTCCGGCGTTTACACCAAGATGCTGACTCCTTGTCCCGCCATTCAGTCGACCCTTCTGATGATCCTTCGACCGATGCTTCTGCTTCTGTATTTTCGCTATCTGCGTTCGCTGACCTGGCTACCAGACAGCACCGAGATCCAAACATACGTGGTATAATGGACAAACTCACATCTGGGTCAAGCGAACCCTCCCGTCGCTTGTTCGTTCTCCAGGGGCGCTATAACGTAAAATGATTCCAAACTGATTTGATTCCAAACTCCCGACGTTAAATTTACGTAACCACCGACGCAAGCACCGGGCGGTGACCCGTAGCGTTGTCTGAACAACCCAATCAAACTATCTTCTCGTTTATAGGAGGTCACCTTTGTTCGCTTTCAAAACCAATAACATTGTCTGCGCTCTGCAGTTTATCTTATCTATAGGCTGATAAGATGGGAGGAGCACGATCTAGGGGAGAGGGTTTCGATGGTGCCGAACCAGCACAGTGAAAATGGATAACCGCATGAAGAGGGTGGTGCCGCCTTCTCCCATTAGCCCGCTTCGCCTTACTTAGCTTGCGGTGGCTGGTTGAAAATCGCGGCGGCGTGCAGCGGTAGGATAAGAATGCCGCTAAAACGTATCCTCAGCAAGGAAGAGTTGGCAGTGCGATGTCGTATGCATGCCGAAAGGGTTCGATAACGTTTTACTGCCACGAAAAAGGTTTATCATGCGCAAATAAATACATTCTCACCGGCAGGTGCGAGTAGCGAGGGCCAGAGCGATCGGCGGGTAGCCATCTCCTATTCTTTTCGGAACGGGGCCGTCTGTGGCCATTCAGAAGAAGTTTCAGTTTTGTTCGGCATATTAATGCATTTTTTTCGCATACACGTCATTTTGACGTGGTGAGTTTTCGCGGTTTTGTGAGGTCGCGTGACAGACAGGCGAAGTGGGCGTAGCCAGAGAACATTGGAACAATAGCAGAGGGCTAATGGTGAAAAGGCGTCGAATCAGAAGTGTATTTTTCTTTTGTGCGGTTTAATCATGCATGATCACTGTGTACACGTTATATCAGATGGGGAGCTATCGCGGTTTTCGTGACGTCACGTGACAGACAGGCGAAGTTGGGAGTGGCCCGAAAATGTTTGACCAATCGTGGAGGCTGATTGCAGAAATTCGAATCAAAGCAGTTTGAAATCATTTTACGCTATAGCGCCCAAGGACGACATTTTACATAGGCGCAGCCTGCACCCTAGTGGACCTGAGATACTGCTTGTCAATCCCCAGCATCTTTGTACCACTCTTCTGTCCCAGCTGCACGACGTACCAACTTCTGGTCACCTTGGCGATGCTCGTACGTACGACCGTGTCCGGCGACGATTCTTATGGCCTGGTCTGTACCGACCTGTCGCCACTATGACGCTACTTGTGAGTTATGTCAGCGCCAGAAAAATCCATCTGTGCTCCCTGCTGGTCGACTCCAACCTCTTGACGTTGCTGCGGAACCCTTGTATCGCGTTGGTGTAGACCTCTTGGAACCTTTCCCCACATCTGACTCCGGCAACAAGTGGATTGCCGTCGCAAGCGATTATACAATTGGTTTTCGATCCCCAGAGCCCTTCCAACCTCCTGTGCAACCGACGCAGCCGACTTCCTGTTGCACATGGTCTCACCACGGCGCTCCTCGTCAACTTCTTCCCGACTGGTTTCGCTACTTCCTCTCTACAGTTGTGGACGACTTGCTCCACTCCTGCTCTACCAAACACAAAATTAATACTGCATACCATCCGCAGACGAACGGTCTTACTGAGCGGCTTAATCGAACAATACCGAACATGCTCTCCATGTACGTGACTGGGATACTACTCTCCCTTTTGTCACATTCGCGTAAAATTCCTCACGCCACGACACTGCAGGTTACTCGCCATTTTACTTGTTGTACGGCCGCGATCCCGTATTGCCTTTTGACACAAACAATACTGCCTACCCCTCAAGAGTCCGTGTCTGAGTATGCCCGCGACGTCATAGACCGAACCGAGTAAGCACCCCAAGTTGCTCACCGTCGCCTTTGTGCCTCTAAGAACAAACAGAAAAGCATATATGACAGTCGTCACCGTGACGCGGAATATGATGACTGCGATCTTGTCCTTCAATGGTCTCCGACCCGCCGCGTCGGCCTCTCTGAAAAACTGCCTCTGTACTGCGGTCCTTACTGCGTCTTCCATAAGCTGACCGACGTGACGTCCAGACTCCCCATGACGACGTTCACGTCAGCCGCCTGAAAGGCTACCAGTCCTCTTCTACCATGGACGAACCGGGACGCCGGGCGGAAATATGTTACACTGCTCTGCCCAACATCGAGGAAGAGGAGCACGAGCTTGGTGCTGAAGAAGACGACGCTTCAGTGAGTGGCCGGTTGTGTCAGTCCTTGTCATTACAGTCCTTGTCAGTACATTTCCCGTCTTGCTTCTTCCCTTCGTAACGATATTTTTCCCAAGCCGCAAATTAGTTCGGGAGTACTACCCCTTTGAAAATGGCCAAGACCTTTATGTTTCCTGTCTGTTTCCTTCTTGTGCCCTATGTGACCTTCATGTTTCCTTGTACTTTATGTGAACTTGAAGAAACATACTTGATGTGCACAGCATCTTCATTCATCCTTTCGTACGACTCGAGGAAGCAAGCTTAATCTTTCCTGTAGATGTGTCATTTGTGTTTACGGCAGGATGTTACCTGTGTGTGCACTCCCTCGAGTGCACATCGAAGATAACAAAGAGTGCACACAGTAATTATTTGTTAACACATGCTACGGATAGATCATCTACCTGGCGTATCCAGGTAAAAGGAATGGGGGGGGGGGGGGGGCTTTTCGGACCTCGACCTTGTTAAGCTACCTTTCCGTTTCTACCCTACGCAAATTGCACGCTCACATTCGCTCACTAGCACATTCAGAACGTGCGGTCACTGCTAAAAAAATGCCTGTCTTTTCAAAACTGCGTGTGATTGCTGTGTTGACATTCATAGGGTATAAGTATGGCAGCGCGGATCCCGTAAATGCTTGCGTAAGCGCGCAACTGAATAATTTATAATTGTCAGTGGGCTGAGTAGTGAAAGTTGTGTGCGGAGCATGGCCGTATTTGTTTGTTTACGCGTGCGTGCAAATAGTACGCCTGTTTCACTTCGACCGACGCTCCAGCTGCCGCAGCAAGCAAGACATCGCCACGTTTTGTCGTCTTTGTTCCTTACGCTACGATGAAATATGGTTCCACCGATTCAAGATGAGGTCACATATTCTCTAAAACACGACACTTGGCGCCATAAGAAGCGTGTATTTGGGCAGTGATCACGAATTTGTGCTCGGTGCTTCTCGCAGCTGCCCGAAGTCCCTGTATGTTCCAAAGGTAGCGCAAGCCATTGTTCAAATAGGAAAGAAGAATTTCCTCCCCACCCTCTACCCCTTTCCTGACTTCGCCGTTTTCCGCTCTCCCATTGGACGAGACTTTACACGTGACGAATAACCAGCGCGGCTTTCGTTATCGCGGGAAAACGGCGCCATTAGTGAGCGTAGAAACACCGGGACACATGTGCGCTGTGCGTGAGCGTAGGCTTTTTGCATTTTTGAACACGCGCTCGGCTGCAGCCCGATGCCGACTTGCTGTGCTGTTGGGTGTTCGAATAGCATTGCCAAGGGGGGCAAGCTTTTTACGGTTCCTCGTGGCAAACGAAACATTAAACAGTGAGAGATATGGTTCCACCGTATGCGACTGGCTTCAAAAATGTCTGGTAGTAGGAGTATTGCAATGAGGGACAACGTTACAAACGTGCAATAATTTTGTTTCAAGTTTTTGCTGTAATATTTTGCAAGTATGTAATGTGCAATGATTGCTGTGTTGCAATGCCTTTATCTTATTATCTATATATCAGGAATTCATAAAGGGCATCTTACCTTTATGCAATGCTAATGTTATGTGCAATAATTGTTTTGTTTCAATGTTTCGTCTTATTATGAATATATTTATATTATGAAAGAGTGCCTTTATCTTTATGTATACGCTTACAAATGCGCAAAGATGCAATGTGCAATGATTGCTGTGTTTCAATGTGTAATCATTTGAACACTTGTGAACGAGAAAGAGGGCTCTTCATTCGCTAAAATAATGGGGTTTATTTGTTTCAACTACGTGTAATGGGTGTGTTCATTGAAAATATTAAAAAGTTCTTGGCATTTGGAGGCGTTGTTACTGAGGGAGGTTCTGATCGCTGTTCTCACCCAGTTAGTGATGAACGCGGGAAGGTGGGTGCGTTCGCGATTTCACCATCAGCGAACAACTGAGTGAAAAAAAATCCCGGTTTATGCTATGCGGCGAACAAAATGGCGCATTTTTCCAATATGAATCACAGCATGACTTCTGATAAATTAGCATAATTGAAGAGTCGCCAATTAAACAGCTAAACGCCGAAAGCGCGCGCATACACCCGGGAACCACGGCATATAACTGAGGGGGAAAGAAATGCGCGCGGATGCATTTTGAAAAAAAAAAAACAGGTTGAGGGTATTTAGCACATAAATGTCTCCGCCGTGTTGTGTTGCATAGTTTTATGTAGCTATTTGTTTTCGTAAATGCGTCAGGTGAACAGAACACCAATCGATTCCGAGAAACAATCAGCAGTAGTAAAGACTGCTTAGGATTGCGTTTAACTTCTACCTTTCGTTTTCCTCGTCTGAGCGACGCAGATTCTAATCATAATTGAAGCTACTACATATCTTACGTAGATATCTTACGTACGAACAGCCTTGTGAAAATTCGCCCAGAACAGTCGCGTTTCAAGCAAGCGCTCCAACGCGCCGCATGCGATACGATATGAAGCGGGCGCTAGCGGCCGCGCGCTTCGCTCACTGATGGCGGCCTAGAGGGAGGGGCGAGGAGGAAATATCGCGGAGATGAGGAGTTTGCGCTACCTTTGAGAAATACAGGGACCTCAGCCCGAAGGCCGTCCGCCATTGCAAGCAGACGGAGCAGAGGTGCACGGGCTGAGCGCTGATTGGCTCGTGTCCGCCAGCAATAGTTCGCAGATGGTTCGCCTAAAATCCTTGTATATGCTTTCTTAAAAAGACAGCGCACCCAGGCACTTTGAACTTAATAAATGCTGCATAAATACCAGCCTTCCTTCCAGCTACAACTTCCTCTGTTTACCAAAATTACATCACGAAGGCCGTGCGTTTGCAAACTGAATTTTCTAGAAGTGAATTTAGATCTTGGAGGCTACGTTCACTTTTATACCGCAGTGTGGTGCTGGCGCAGTGTGACGTCCATGCCTGGTAAAATAGGTGACCCGTAAAAGAGCGAGGGATTCTGGGATGCGCCGTATGCTCGCTGTTTCCGGTTCGAGGAAGCGCAGCCGCCGCCACCGCTTTGCCGCTGAAGCCTATTGATGCGCTTGCAGTCTGGCTTTGTCACGGACGAAGATTACCCGGTTGCAGGCGCCTAGCAAACCCATGACCGGCTGTTCAGGCGTTGGATGCTCAAATTCAAGCGTTAAAGGTAAACTCATGTAACTACGGCCTTTCAGCGTCTGTTGCTGTGTCAGCTGTGCACAAGCATCAGAGGCATGGCTGCCACTTCCAAAACTGAACCATCAGTGAACAAAAAAAATGAACGTAGAGTGGCACTTATCAGGCGGCGATGAGCTGTGTAAGGGCCGACACGGAATTATTCCCCAAGATATTTATATATGTAACATAAAAAAAGTTGCAGTGGCTTAGCTCGGCTATGCCAGGATATACGTAGCGTTAGCAAAGGTTCAGCTGATTATTCTTAGCTTTCCTGGTTGTCTAGATTGTCAAGGATTAGCTTGATTGTCATGCTTACTGCTGCTCCAATGACACACACGCCGTATACGTATTATGTGGCACATGTATATAGCCTTCTTCTGTTCATTCCTCCTACGCTCAACCGCTAATTGCCAGGCAACTACTTCGGGATCCGATGAGTCAAGCTTCTCCGTTCTTCTGCGCTGTTGAGCAGCATTTGCGCTCTCCTTCTCCATGGCTATACCACACTGGCAAACGCCAGTCAGAAGCGCAGCGGCTCCAGCGCAGTGTCAGACGGCGACTGCACAGCGAGCGCGCGCCGGCGCCAGTGCGTCTACCACGGCTACGACGTCACTCCTCTGGAATGCGCAGACCGGCGGCGGTGAGTCGCGCGCGGCGGCGGCGGAGTGCGCGAGAGGTGCTGGCTCCGGTGGCTCCGGTGCGCAAGCCGTGTGACATCACTGATCCTTGCGCATGCGCAGCAAGGCTCTTGATGTGCCGCGCGAAACGGGCATGGCTAGGCCAGTGTAGCTAACGCTACAAAATTAAATTATGGGGTTTTACGTGCCAAAACCACGATCTGATTATGAGGCACGCCGTAGTGGGGGACTCCGGAAATTTTGACCACCTGGGGGTTCTTTAACGTGCACCTAAATCCAAGTACGCGGGTGTTTTCGCATTTCGCCCCCATCGAAATGCGGCCGCCGTGGCCGGGATTCGATCCCGATTTCTCTAACATTGACTCAAGCAATAATAACTATTTCACTACACGCATACACATATAGAGGTATTATGAAATAGTTTTACGGCGCAAACTTATACGGAGCACAGCGAGATACAAACATAATACTCGTAACCAACTAGCCCACCTCAATTCCTTGAAAACAGATATAGATAATGCGCAGCCGTAATATGTCGGCGATACGGCCATTTCCCCATCTTGTGGACAAAAAAGCGAAATCTTCTAACTACGTACCACTTCAAATGAACCTCGAGTTTTAACGAAGAAATTCCGTTGACAGCGCGCAGTTTTCAAACACTTTCAGCACTTCATTTTCTAATTACGTTAGCTGCGCCGTTACTGACGATACCGGTTGCAGCGATGATCACAGGGCAGTATTTACGAGGCTGCTATAGCCATCGCCTCAGCGCCCGATTTTCTAAGTAATGCTTCTATACGCTTGATAAAATGACTGACCCACAGGCAGAGTACACAGTGACGGTGCGTCCAAACAGCGGTAAATGTCGTAGAGCTAAACCTGGCAGAAACAAGAAAAGGCTGCCGAAACGAAAACCACAGTTCGTTTATGAATAAAAGCGTATCTTTGCCTTTATTCGCTCGTCATCGTCGCACCAAGAGTGAACCGAAACCTAGAAAGTAGCTGCATGAATGGTACGACATTGCTGGTCGACAAAGCGGACAGAAAGCTTCGCACGACTGACAGTTGAAACCGCGTAGAAAAACATGTGCGCCGGGCATGCCGCCGATGCCGCGGCGTCGTCCATCGAACCGGAAGCTGCTAGCAGATGGCGCGTACGACACTTCCCTGCGATTTCTCATTTTATGGGCCACCTATTACTGGGTGTTGTATTGAGCTGGGTCCACTGGACCACGTTGTGGGGGCATGAGTGCTCGTTGCAGCAAGACGGTAATTTAATCATATTTTGGAAGTGCCTGGACAAAATGTGGTCTCTGTCGTGTGCATTAATCATCACGAAACCTCTGGACTCGTGTAATGCTATTATTTCGCCATTTGTTTCGTGTGAAACGCCCGTGTCTAGAGTGTACTACATCACCCATCCGAGCTACCCTTGTTCTCGCCTGTCCGGGTTCTCTCATGAAAAACGTCGTACTGTGGCTTCGAATCATGGTGTATGGAGGAATTTGTTGAAAGTTGTGCTTTCGTGTGCTGTAGTTCATCGGCAATTGGACAGTGTTTGCGCCAGAAAAAGCGTCGGCGCCGTGGTGCCTGCGAGACAAGGAGCGTTTGATGACTTCACATCTTGAAAGGTAAGCAAGTCTCGCGCTTGCGCGCATTCTGGGCGCTGATACAGGGTGTTTCGGCTAAATTGGGACAAACTTTAAGACTATGCAAATGTTACGTAGCTTGACAGAACCACGGTAACGTTGTTTGCCGCCGCTTGGAGATACTCAGGTTATTTTTTTGCATTAGATAATTAGCCTTAAATAATGAACTTCTCAATTATTATAATTAGATAAAAGTGTCAATGAGAAAGCTGTAGAGCGACATGAGAAACTCCCGATACAGCTTTCTTTTACTCGATAAGTGCTGCATAAAAGTGTTTTTCCGAGCGTGAAAGATGCCCGCGAATACCCACAAAGCGCCTCGAGCGGCCAGTCGCACAGCACGGCAACTCCGCATGCATTCGCGCACTTCTTTCACGCTCGGAAAAATAACTTTCGGGCAGATAGCAAAAACACGCTCGGGCAGATAGCAACAGCGCAGTCTGTCTAAAATAATTAATTAAAGGCTTCAGTGTCGCCCTGATGTGTTGTTTATGAACTATGTTTTGTTTATGAACTTCTAAACCACATAATAAAGAAAATAACACTGACACATCTAGTACATCACCAAAACAACTGCGTTTAATGTTTGTATAATGATGTGATATAATGTTTTATTTTTCTTTATGACTGCTTTATAATCACCTTTTCAAGTGACGTTTTAGAACTCCTATAAGTCATTCCTCTTATTGGGTTGTACTCCCTCAGCCGCATGCTTTTATGCTTCTCCGTGTGCTAGGGGGTCACGGCTCTTGACGCTGTTCTTACAGCTTTTACCTGTCCTCCTCGTAACTTTTTCTTGTTGTGGAATAAATTCATTTCAATTCAATCCTGTTGACTTCCGCACGTTTCTTAGCTGTGTGTATAGAGGCCAAACTGTTCTTGTCTATATGAAATTTATTGCATAAGTAAAAACGTTTGGCATTTTGTTTTGTTTTTCAGGTGTCTTGTGAGCTCTCATCCAAGCACCCCATTCCAAAGGTCTGCTGTGAGCCGATGTGGCATATGGAAGGAACATGCAGATAGTCCAATAAACTTCTCGTAGCTTCAGAGAAACCTTTGCAAAGTATAGTCATTACTTTCTTTTAAAAGTGCAATCATTTAGCCAACCTGACATCTTTCCATCCAAACATTACACTTTATATTTGTGACAAAAGCATATCTAAAACAGTGACACTGCAGTGAGGAAGGTACAAGTTGTACTGCAGGTGTTATACTAAGATTAATAATATAGCACAATTTTGTGTGAATTTTCGTACCCTAGCAGAGTTCCCATCAGTATGCTTATAATAAACCATGTAATAAAAACCAATGCATAAGTTTAAAACTCACAAAATGTGCATAAAAATAAAATGGGCACATAGAACTCATCTGTGCATGTCTATAGAAAATGCAGGACACGTGATCCTATCAATAGGGCAACATAAAAGGTGCATAAAGCTGGGACTCATGAAGGAAACATAAAAGCAGTGGCCAAATTTCAGCATCTAGGATACGTGAAGGACGGTAATATAAAGGATACATAAAGGCTGGACACATGAAGTAAACATAAAAGCAGTGGCCACAATTTAAGCATCTAGGATACATAAAGTACGGCAACATGAAGGATACATAAAGGACGGACACATGAAGGAAACATAAAAGCAGTGGCCAAATTTCAACACTTAGGAAACATAAAGGATGTTTCTTCGTGTGACCCCTAGGAAACATAATGTAATCATAAAGGACATAACCATTTTCATAAGGGATATAGGCTAATTCATCTGATTTTGCTTTGATTGCTTCCAGGTTCACCTGTTTCCTCATGACATGAATTTTTCTGTTTCAGTCTCTCGCTCTGGGTTTCATAGTTACCTGTTAACTTCCCCTCTATATTCAGTGTTCCAGTTAGTGTTCAGTCGTTTTTTTTTCGTCCTGTCCGAAGCATATTTTTTTTCGCAATGTTTCTAGATACATACATTCTATATACTGCTACCTAACCTGAGCCCACAAGTCGTAAGCATGCCTATTGATTTACTGAAAAAAAATCAATTCGGGCATTTTTGATCAATAGCTTCCTCCACAAAGCAGAGCAGTTCCTCTCCATACATGACCCCATTGAATGGGTCATCAGTACCGAGCGTTCCGTGAAGTACACAATCCATTGAACACTCGCTGATATGCTAGAAAAATAACAGTGTAGTAAAGAAAAAGCTATTCGAGATGTATCAGTTAATTACACTTCTACAATGTCCAAACCAGTTTCAGAGGCATTTTGCTCTCCTTACGTGCACTGAATTCGAAAATATTATGGGCATGTCGACTATTTCCACGTCCATGTGAAGTGATATTGTCACATGACGTCACTTGTACATGTGACCATGAAACTTAAGGTTCCTACTTGGTCACGTGACTATGTCACAAAACGTGATCACTTAGTCATGTGCTTGAAATGGGCAAAGTCAATTTTGAAGGTGGGCCAGGTCGGTTTTGAACGTGGGTCAGCTGAATTTGCGAATTTGGCAAAGTCAATTAATTGTTTGGGCTTGGGCAACTCAAATTTTGATGGTGCGCCAAGTCAAATTCGGCAGTGGGCCAATCGGTTTTGAAGGTGGGTGAACTGAAATTTGGAATTGGGCAAACTCAATTTTGGGGGTGAGCCAATTCTCTTTTGGCAATGGGCGAGGTTGGTTTTCAACATGGGTCATCTCAATTTTCAGATTGAGAAAAGTCAATTTCGGGAGTAGGCCAAGTTGGTTTCGAAGGAGGGTGAACTCAATTTTCGAATTGGACAAAGTCCGATTTTTGAGTGTGGGCCACCCAAATTTTGGAGGGGGGCCAAGGTAATTTTGGCAATGGGACAGGTCGTCTTTGAACATGGCTGAACTCAATTTTCGAATTGGGCAAAGCGAATTTTTGGGTGTGGGCCACGGCGTCACTCCGACGCCGTGGCTGTTCACCATGGCATTTCGCAGTGCGAGCCGCAGCAAGTGCAGTGCCGGGAACGTGACGTCATCACTTGGTCAAGTGGGTTGTCTTGCCATCGGATGTTAGCGCCGGATGGTAGCCGGATTTACCACTTCATGGGGCATATAAGGCTTTCGCCTTAAATGCCTTTCTCACCAGAAAACTTGCAAACATGAAAGACGGGTGGCGACACTACTTAATGTTCTCGTATGAATTCACCGTGACATCATGCGTTTTGAAGGTGTCTCATTGGGTCTTGTTATGTTTATTGTGTGCGTAAAATCAACTACATTATATTTAAAAGATCGAATGCAGAATTTATATAGTGAACAACATTCACTGATCTGCAGCCCCTCAAATACGAAAAAATGGTGACATCCGTTACGTCTCACTGAGGTACCAGCACTGGGGCTACATTCCATAAGTCAAATAATTTAACTTTGTCAATAACTTTCTCTTCTAATATACAATTTATAACCACGAAATTACCAAACCAAACTGTTTCAAAAGAATATATATCAGATTAACCTGATTAAGTGTTTCGTTCTTTTCTGTTTATTTAAATATTTATTTATTTATTCAAGTTACCCCTAAAGGGGTTACTTAAAATGAGTTACCCCTTTAGTAACCCGGTTGTGCATAATACATAGTGGCGACCAACAGAAATGAAATTAACCGTACTGTAAATATAATTCCAATTAAAGCAATAATCCACAAGTTACCAGTGCAGACATAGCCAAAATTAATGAAAAAAAGAACACAGAATAGATACTATGGTATATAACCATTTTATAAGCCTGTCTACGTCCGTTTAAGCAGAAATTAGAAACTGATGTGGCGACGCCACAGGCTGCAATGTGAATGCAACGTGCCCACGGGTGCCTTTTTCTACGCAAAAGTATATGTGCGAGGACGCACTGTAACTTTTCTATATTGCTGAGGTTGGAGTAGATCATTGCACTTTGAAGTCATGTTACGGCTATTGTATAGTAGTTAGTACCTGTGGTTGTATCCGTTGTTCTCTCGGTTCTGCGCACCACTTGCGGAAAGAGGATCCTGTTGGCGTCGGGATCCGTTTCTTCGTTCATTAACGTGTAGTCCTTTTCTACAGCACCTGCAAGGACATTATTGAAGACAAGGCATGAGCGAAACCCGACGAGAGGCCCTAAGAGCAACTCGCTTTTGTTTAGAATGAACTGCACATTTGTTCTTAACTGCGTGGAAACGGCAATACGTTTACCCCATTGATATTGAAAAAGACCTGAACAGTTGGACGGATGGACGGACATCCCTACATACATACATACAAACATACAGACAGACAGACACCCCTTGTGACATTAAAGCGTCGCGGACTCCGCAAAATTCGCAGACCTAAGAATTCAAACGAAAAATACCATAATAATTTAGTAGTTCATCGGGCACTAAAGTGCTGGCCTTCGTCAAATCCCGTAAGAAAGATAATGGTACTAATATGGTACCAATTAGGTCAGTATGGCACCAATTAGGGATATCACCAATTTGATTCCATTTGGTGTCACATGGTACCAAATTTGGTGCCCCATGGGATCAATTAAAGGGACTTTACAGAGCATAATAAAACTTCTGTCTTCCATGAGAACATTATAATATTAAAATGCTTCAGAACCTTTCAGCTTCCTCTCGTTTTGCCCAAATGGTTTTATTGTGAAATTGCGGTATGATCACCTGTTCATTGATGGAATACGCTAAAGTACAATGATGCATCGAATACTATTGCGAGGTGTACTGATAATGGTATTACAACGTTGTATACATATCTCAGAAATCACACATCACGTTATCTACATCATTTTCCGTTCGATAAACTCCAACTCCTAAATCCTAATTCTTGGAGCATAATTCTCAAGTTTCCTCATTTTCAGTGTGTAGTTTGTTCATTCTCGCCTGCTGTAAATGGCGGAACAGAAACTTGGCTTCACGGTGTGATAAACGGCATTCATTTCACGCCACCTGGCTACGTTGCATTGCGCACAGAGTGCAAGTTTGGTAAAAGCATGAAGCAGCCAAGCGCATTAAATCAGACCTGAATTTCTTCGCCCTGCTTTCTTCATCGGATACAGAATCCACATGGTGTTATAGTCACAGATGCAACAATACTAACGTGACTGATATTTATGATTGCCCTCCCAGTACTTCTACTAATCAACTGCTGTCAATGTCGAAACGTATATTCACATAGCCTATGCTCTAAAACCTCATCGGTATGGACGATTTTAGCATGCGCCGTGTACATTGGCCCTCTCTGCCGTCCTGTAGTCGTGACGCTTAAATTTGCGCGCAGAACTTAATTATTTTCGTTGTTTATTAAGGTAACTGAAATAGTTGAAGGCGTCAGAAGGCAAAATTATCCTCTTGATGTCGTTTTTCTCAGCTCGGTTCTCGTGCAGGTTGGCTATCGATGTGAAACAATTGATCGCATTTCTCTTCTTTCTGAAACCTTGTCTGCATAGAACGCTGTCAAGCATTTGGAAATCCACCTTTTACAAGGACATTAATTAATACAAAAACTTTTATTTAGCCAGAACATTAGCAATAACATCCCCCCCTCGCCCATTTGTCGCGCAATTTAGCCTCAGCTTCGTCGTCAGGTATCCCAGGGCTTCGGGATAACTTCTGCGATGTTCGTAAAACACACCAATAACGCCCCTGATAGTTTCTATACGTAATTTACTGATAAAGTCCTAATTAGGCCACACATTTGAACTTCGCCAACATAGCACCCATAAGCGGCCCCTACTCAGTGCCAGATCCAAGGGGGGGGGGGTGTTGAGGCGGTCACCCGCCCTCTCCCCCGCTCCAGTCACCTTGCCTGTTGTAGACACGCCCTATACCCAACCCCCGTACTTCATTTGAGCCCAGTTCAGCTTGTCCGCCTAGTGTTATGATTCAGCGTTTTCGAAATCACTGTGCGGGCCAAGAAGCAGCACCAGAAAGTCAGTTGCGAGGTGCCGCATTGACAATATCATTCCTAGGGCGCCAACAATTCGCAAACATCGGCGCATGCGGAACCGGAGGAGCGTCCGATAGCAAGACATTTTGTGGTGCCCAGCGGTGTTTTTCAACAGTCGCGTGCAGACCTAACCCGGAATGTCTACCAAAGACTCAGAGCGCCAGAATCTTACGTCAATCCTCCTCGGTTGTGACTTCTCTCCCAGTGAGCCGTGTTTCAATCACCGCAGCCTGTGCTCGTTGCGTCGTCATCAAGCTCATCATCGGAGCGCGCTGTGGGTCACCAGCTATGCCCTCTGTAAAAGCGCTTTTCTTCTCAGCAACCCTTGCTGTATCGTTTCATTATTCTTACCTTATCAATTAAACCAGTTGTTTGCTTCTGAATCCTGGTAGTCCTTCGGATGCAACAATTTTCACAAATGGCCACGTGTCATGAGTCGGATGCGGGCGGCACACGAAAAAGAAGACGACGAAGATCGCGGAGCGTTCCGAACGGCGCGAGCGCTCGAGGCACGCGAACCGAGGTGTGGTCGAGGCAGAAGCGAGGCGAAGCAGGATTATCGACGTGGCTCTTGGACTGGAAGGTCGCTTCATCAGCTATGCTCTGACGACAGGAGAGCGGAGAGCCCGGCCACGAAGCTCGTGACGCTGGCAAGGCCCAGGCGTGGCTGTAGACCTCGGAGACGTCCGGGCGAAGCTCCTGGGACCGGCTGCTGCTACTCACGGTGGTTCCGGTCCTTTCCGCAAGAATCCTTCTTCCTCGGCTGAGCCCGATCAACCGGTAATCATCGGGACACCGGACCGCGATGCCGATCGACGTAGGGCGAAGAACGCTTCGCGAAGCCTAATCAGGCAAGTGACACGTCAGCGGCGGCTACCGGGGCATCAGCCACGTATTCGGTGAGGTCGACGGAACCGCGAATCGTCGGCATTTATGGCATCAGCAACACTCCGGACAAACACGACATGGACTCAACGAGAGGAACTTCAAACCGACGGTCCGTAAGAGCCCACATTTCTGCTTTGCGACGCAGTTAGGGCAAATTTAGGGTGGCCAGACTTTGATGAGTCAAGGCTGGGACTGACTTAGGGACATTAAGACGGAGTTAGGCTCCGAGATCGAGACAGTGCTTTTGGTAGTTTGTATTTAGTCGGAGTTTTGTATTTTATATTAAGTCAGCATGTTGGTTGATTTATGGTTTTAGTGTTGTGTGTTTTACGCTTTTCCCGATCCTGTACATATTAAATCCTTGTTTGCTGTGCTGCCAGTTGCGTCTCTCCTCCATCGAGGGTAGCGCCTATGTGCAACCCCCCTGCTCTCAAGTAAGAGTAGGTGACAACCGATAATCACCGGTGTCCCGGTGATTATCGGTTGATCGGGCTCGGCCGAGGAAGAGGGATTCTTGCGAAGAGGATCGGAACCACCGTGAGCAGCAGCAGCCAGGTCCCAGGAGCTTCGCCCGGACGTCTCCGAGGTCTACAGCCATGCATGGGCCGTGCCAGCGTCACAAGCTTCGTGGCCGGGCTCTCCGCTCTCCCGTCGTCAGAGCACAGCTGACGAAGCGACCTTCCAGTCCAAGAGCCACATCGATAATCCTGCTTCGCCTGGCTTCTGCCTCGACCACACCTCGGTTCGCGTGCCTCGAGCGCTCGCGCCGTTCGGAACGCTCCGCGATCTTCGTCGTCTTCTTTTTCGTGTGCCGCCGGCGTCTGACTCATGACACCACGTTAGGTCTTCCCATCGCAGCCATTAGAGGAAAGAAACACGAACATCTGTGTCCAACTCGGGTCGGCATTACGTAGCATATCGCTACCTATTCAAGGCGAATGTTCGCACCCTGCATCTGCATGTTAGCAAAGTAGCGAGTATCAAATCGAAGGATCGAACGTGATATCCTCGAGCGCCTGCACCAGGACATCTGTAACTTTGTTATTACCAGCTCAGTGCGGCATCGCAAAGTTCATTGGCGGACAAGTCGATGACTACACTAAGCGGAATTTGTTGGAAAGGTACTGGTGCCCTCCGAATAACTAGTTTTACATACTCAGTTCACAGGAAAAACGGCAAAGACGAAAATAGATACGCACGTCACGTCGTACTTAAACAAGTTCAAGCAGGCTTGCGTTCTCCAATGCTCGCAGTAGCCTGTACTGCAAGTACTGCGCTTTGTTCATGATGTGTATACCAGGCCCGTAGCCAGGGGGGGGGGGGGAGGGGCTAGGGGCCTGAGCCCATCTCCCCCCGAAATTTTGGTCTTTACCGAAAATAATTACTGAAAAATAGGTGCTTTCCTCAAATAGTCAAGGCCTTCAGCAAGTGCCCCCCCCCCCACCGAAAATATACCTGGCTTCAGACCTGGTGTATACATTGGGCGGGTACCAGAAAAATGTTCCCCTTAAAAATCAGGTCACCAAGCCACTCAAATCCTTAACAATACCGATGGGACAAGATCGCGATCTTCCTGTACATGAAGGAAACAAGTACCACAGAAAAGCTATGCATGGGAAGGATCTTCCTCGCATGTGAAGCGCACACCTTAAAAGTATGTGGCCAACCAAATCTGCATTAAGCGTGTATTGACCCTTTTCACGGCGATCCCGTGGGCGCTAACATGTTTGATCACGTGGTGACGCGTCCATTGCTTGCCTCAACTGCCTCCGTAGCCTCCTTGTTTACAACGGAAGTGTACGACGCCGGCGCGGTTAGAAACCCTCTATTTTCGGAGATATCGTAGACGGTGACTAGGTGGACGACACGAAGCTTTGATCACAGCTTCAGAGAACATGCAAAAGCTCTTTCGGAGCTGATTAAGCTATGTCGAAACGGCGCAAGCAGCGTATATGGTGCTTGTTCTAAACGCGGGGCTAAATGTGTATTCCAAGCTATCCAAGCTTTCCGATTATAAATTCAGTCAGGATTACTGTGTTTTACTCGTTGTTCTTTATTCGGAAAATAATTCGAAGCAGTGGCTTGTCAGTTTCTGACTCAGTGAAGTGCCTCGGTGCGGCCATATTTTCTGCTTAATCGCTCGCGGGTGTGCTCAGCTCCGATAGATTTGTTCTTGCTGCGCACAAGGCTTGCAACGTAGCTGTTTTGTCCATTGTAATACCTTGTAGCACACATATATTACAGCTAGTAACTAGATTACTTGTGGACCTTCACGAAATATTAAGCTTCGACCATTCGTGCGCCATAGGTGTATTCAGTCATTTATTGTGTGTATACAGTGCGCATATATTCAATTGTGCCCTTATTTACTTATTCTTCATACGTCGGCGATAGAGTGGCCGCAAGTTTTCCTGCCATTTGGGACAGATGTGTATAGATAACGTGCGCGAAACTTACTAATACAGGAAGCGGCGCTACTCTCTTTGTCACTGTTTAACGAGTAGTACGCACTCTTTCCGACGTTCTCGGGATGAAGCCCTTTTTTGAAGGTTAGCGATACAAGGCTGGCGGATGAGCAAATTTCTGTGTGCTCAAGGAAAGCCGTACATCACGAAGTGCCGGTAACACGTTCGGACCGTTGCAGCAGCGGTCCGCGAACTTGGCCACACAGATTCATTCTATTCCTTAACATGACAGTCACTATTTTTGCAGCCAACTAGGAAAAAGTGTGTGGGGCCCACATTGTGTGTGGGCCCACATTGGAGCTACTCTTGAGCCGCTCCACCAGCTTACGCTGTGACTGTGCTGCGTGTGCCGCGCAGGCCTGTGACTTTATTTCGATCACCTTAATAAAGAAAGACAAAATGCAGGTAGGACGATATTTACTAACGTACTTACGGTCACCTTTTTTAAATACTGGGATTACTTTTCCTGTCTTTTGGCAATTAGGAAGTATGCCATCTATAAATAATCTGTTTACTATGTGTGCTAACGCAGGTGAGATTTCATTAGACACAAGCTTAATGCTAAACGGGTCTATCAAGTCGGGAGCTGGACCGGTTGGTTTAAGAGGATTGATAATAATACATAACTCTAGCGATGTTGTGGGGAAAAATTAAAAGGAATGAGAACAGCGCGGAAAACTAAGTAACGTTGAATCAGGCTGACTGCCGTCTGCAATACTAAAATGGTCACTGAAAACATTACCTATGCCTTGAGGGTCAGTAAAATGAGCAGAATCGTGGTTCACACACGATATCTGATTTATAGTTGTACTAATGTTCAAGAATTCTTCAATAACCTCCCAGTTTTGTCTGGTATCACTTCCATTTTTCTTATTGTATTTTCGTAGTAATTACGCTTAGCATTTTTTAAAGTGGCTGTTAGAACATTTGAACATGTGCGGAAGCGCAAACACAACACATTATTGAATGACTCTTTTTTTAATGGACCGTAACTAACCCAAGGCTTTCTTGGCGAGCTAAACCATCGCGTCACAGTAGTGTTACTTGTACATGAGTTTGAGCATTCATATATTTTTGCAAAAAAGATTCAAAAGTCTTTTCGCCAAATTGCTCTTGAAGCACATCAGCCTAGACAATCGCACGAATCATAAGAGTGAATTTATTAGAATCATAGAAAGACCTGACATATTTTGCTTCTTGAGAAAGCGTTAAAAAACCTATGCAAAAATATAGGGTAATGGTCTGTTACGGCATATTCCACTATTCCAGCTGTGCGGAGACCACTAGGTATGCTAGACAGTACATGGTCAATTAAAGCATTAGGTGCGCCTGTTTCACACCTGGTCGAGCTGTAATTAGTGATGAGAGACTACAGCTCAGATAAGTACGTAAGTACTCAGAGAAACATATTATTGGTATAAGCACGAAGAAGACATGGATGGTGGCGGAAGAAGACAGGACGAGCGCTATAGAAAGGTTTAGGGGTTCACATTGAAAAGAGCCCTGTGTACAAGAAATATACTACAAAAGGATGCATAGTTGGGCGAGTTGGTACGCCACCGTCCATGTCTTCTTCGCGCTTATACCGAGAATATGTTACCGCACCAACTCGCCCAACTATCTATCCTTTTACTCAGAGCAACATTGACTGTCAGGGTTGATAATGTTGATGTTAATGTCGCCACTGTGATGTGTTTGTGTCACCGATCTCGGGAGCGTGCGGGTGTTATGAGAGATGGAGAGGGAAGAGGCATGGCGACACAGCAAGCAGATATTTAATCACACTCTAACCAAAAAACCTCAAACTAAAAACTCAAACTACACTAAACAAATAAATGCTGGAAAATGTACCAACCTAATAAATTCCTAACCATAAACTTAAGCACACTAAAACACGCTGCAGGAAAAATACTAACACATGTACAACCTAACCCTTATAATCACTAAACGTGTCCTTAATTCCGACCACACTGATTCTGTGCGTTTCCTACACCAAACGTCTGGCAACTCTGGCCTACTACAAGAATGGATCGTCCTTACTCCGTTCGTCCTCGTTGCTCGTATTCTCCCGACGGGGATTTCGTTGGACCTTTCTTAAAGTCGTTGCTTTCGCCGACTGTCGCATAGTCGTGGCTGCCTTGCAGTCGGTCCTTGAACTTGTTCGCCTCCGAAGCCTGTATAACCCGGTCGCTGTTGCTGACGTGCCCGGAAGGCTTGACGGGTTAGTCCTAGCGACGTGCTCGGCCACCGCTTCCGTCCAGCTCCTTTCCCGAGTGCCGACGTGGCGTTCCGGGGATCATCAAACGTGCCGGTCTGCCGTGGAAGAGGGGTCCTCTCTGGGGTGCCCGGTCCTGCCGTGAGAGGCTGCAGCCAGTCCAGGAGCCTCACTCGAACTTGCCGAGGTCGACGGCCACACCTTGGACTGCCAACGTCACGGACTCAGCCAGACCCCCAAGTCTCCCGTCGCCAGAGCGGAGCTGGCGATGCGACCTTCCTGGCCCGGAGCCACGTCGATAATGCTCGCTCAGTGCCGTTTCTCCCTCGACCATACCTCGGGTCACGCGCCTCGCGCGCTCGCGCCGTTCAGAACGCTCCGTTTACTTCGTCGGCTCACTTATTCGTCGACGGCGTTCAGAAGCTGAGGACACGGTAAGGACGCTGCCGGAGTGGGGCGTGCGAGCCGGTGTCGATGCTGCGAGATACTGTGGCGGTGCGGCCGAGAGAATGTTGATGGCAGTCGAAGGAGGCGGTAAATTCGCATAGCAAGTTTATAAGTTGCGCGCGTTGTGTAGGTTTTCAGACCACCGGAGATAGACGGATGGAAGCACTCCAACGGCGGTCGATGGGCACTGTCGAAGGCGGTGAGGGACGTCAAATGTGCGTTGTCAGGAGCATCGAAGAGCATTGTAGAATCCACAGTTTTAGCGTAACTGAGGCACTTTCCGCGATGCAAAGTAATCGGCAGAAAATACACATTGCACATACACATGACACCACGGTCAGCACTGAGGGCGATGACGGCAAAGGGAACGGCGACGGGCAAACAAGTCACATGGCGTGAATAGTACGGTTGCGTCACGCGCTGATGCGCAAGATACGGAGATGACGGTGGCTGACTGAGGAGGGATATCAGTAACTTCCTCCACAAGCAGTTTTATAGACGTCACAGTATCTTGGTCTATGGCTGCATCGGAAAGAAAATGCAACTACACCTCTGCGTGGGCCACAGCCAATTACGGTATTGTATGACGAAAGGAAATCCAAGCCTAGGATGACATCGTGGGAGCAGGACGGCAGTACAACGAATTCAATGACATGAAGCGGCTCCTCGATGAAAACACGTGCACTGCAGGCTCCCGGCGGTTCGACAGGCTGTGCGCTCGCACTGCTCAAATACAGTTCGGAAAGTGACGTCGTTACTTTTCCTATCCGTCGACAAAGTCCTACGCGTAACATCGAGAATGCAGCGCCCGTATCGACCAGTGCGAATGTTGGAATCCCTTCGACGTGTTCCTCAATGACGTTGCAGGGGTTATTTCGAGGCCTTTGGCAAATCGAAGGGGACGCAGTTCTCACCCCGGGAACTGCGACTCTTAGTTTCGCTGAGGTAGAGGGCTTGGACGGCGTCTCATCAGTGAAATGGAGCGGCGGCGTGGGGATGGAGAACGACGAGCAGGGTCGAGAACAGGGTTTTCAACCGGCGGCACAGGAGACTAGCTGTCGAGGGGCGTAAGTGCTCATGGGTCGGCGGTTATCATAAATAGGCAGCATACGGCGTCGACAAAAGCGGGCAACGTGTCCAGGAATACCACAATGGTAACAAATTGGGCGGTTGTCTGCTGTGTGCCAATTATTTGGCTGGCGTGGTATCTGCAGTGCAGGCGGCGAGAAGGGAATCGGGGGCGATCGCGCAACAGCTTGGAGAGGTGGACGTGGAGCGAAGGGTGACTTTGCAGCGATGTCAGCGCACGTCAAGGGCGCCGCGATGGTAGGCAGTTGAACAGCAGTTGGCAGGCACTCAGCGACTTGCTCCTTGATGACGCTCTGTTCCCCGGTGTCAATGGTGAGTGTGGCTGCGCGTTCGTAAAGGGCACCAGGGAAAGCTGCCGAGCAACTTCTTCTCGTAGGAATTTCTTTACCTGGTGCATTAGAGGCGACTCGCCAACACCTAGCGTCAGAACTGAGACAACGGCAAGATCTGAGAGTGGATGTCGTGTGAATACTCGCTGCCGTCGAAGTTCGTCGTAACTCTGACACAGCGCAATGACAACAGACACTGTGGTCGGGTTTCGGGCGACCAACATCTGGAAGGCGTCGTCCTCAATTTCCTTGAGGATATGCCTGATCTTGTCGGCTTCTGGCATCGTTGTGTCGACTCTGTTGCATAGATTAACGACGTCTTCGATGTAGCTGGTGAAATTCTCACCTGCTTGCTGGGCGCGTCCACGCGGGCGTTGTTCGCCCCGAAGTTTACGGACAGCAGGACAACCAAAGACTTCCGTGAAGTTGGTCTTGAACGCCAATAATGTCGGGATGCCGGATTCGTGGTTACAATACCACAAATGTACAACGTTGCTCATGTAGAAAATTACGTTGTTGAGGTTTGCCGTATCGTCCCAGTGGTTTTCCGCGCTGACTCGTTCGTACGAGGCGGGCCAGTCCTCAACGTCATGATCACTGGTACGCGCGAAAATCGCAGGATCCCGCTGATGCTGCACGCCAGGACATATGACAGGTGATGCCGTGGCTGCAGTTTGTTGGGCTGGATCGTCAGGCATGTTTCAAGAAGGCTTGGCGTTATCGTCCGGCATGGGCCGAGATGGTTGAAGGGTTCGGCTTCGATGTTTCAGCGTTGATGGAGTCGTACCCAGTACTCTCCACCAAACGTCAAGATGTTTATTGACAGGGTACGCTAGGAGCGACAGGTCGAACTTGGTGGGCAGTTTAGAACGCGGCGAGCAGTCAGAACCGGCCCACGTGCTTAAAGCGCTGGTGATACGTCTGACTGACCGCCACTGCGTCGTTCAATTTCATACGCTGGAGATGCGCCGGGCTAACCGGTGCTTCTGTTCGCTACAATATATATATATATATATATATATATATATATATATATATATATATATATACATGTATGCGAGGTGCCTTGTTTAGTTCACCGAGTGCACCGGGGAAACCGACTACAATCCTTGTATATACAACGCAATACAAAAGAGAGAAAGAAAGGCTTAGTAATTACTTGCAACACCTATAATTAAGCGAGGCATGTAAAACTTTCGCCAGGCCTTGCTGTGAACATGACTTCCATTTCCAGAAGGTAAAAATAAAGCAAATCTAAAGTAGTGCTGTTTCGGCACATTCGGAAGCATAGCTGGTAACGGTGGTATGACACAGGCGCACAATTCATTTAGGAATTTATTTCGAAGGCTGCATTTTCTCGACACGCATTTAACTTCTCGCGCGAATTTGCCATAGCATTCCCCCGCACCTGTACTGAATTCCACCTGGTGGAACTGGTAATTTTGCCCGGGCGACGGGCTCAAATCTGCGTCACTTCTAAAACACAATCACAGGGATCATACGCTTGCATGCGTAAGTTATTTCAAACGCTGCAATTAACCCGCCCACTTTGAAATTTGCCTACGCATCAATTATTACCTGTTCATTCGTTTCGCTAAACATAAGTTCACTGAGGACAACGGGAAAATCTCTTGTAATGCATAAAAATCCTGCAAATACGACGAGTTCAATAATTGTTTGTAACGTTTGTAATTTATTCAGAAACGCCAACATTTCTCGACACATTGCACTTACGATCGCCCACATTTCTGCTTATTATAAATTTACTGGAGCATATAGTTCCCTCTGGGCATTGGGACACGTGGCGCAAAATGGAAATATAACGCTTTCAAGCAATTACTTACGGAATTTTTATAAATGTATTTGTTACCTGCATGCATTTAAATTCGCACAGAAATTGGCTTTAACGTTCCACCAGTGTTTGTTAAATTTCACCTTGGTGACGTTCGCAGTTGTGTCAAGGCAGTGTGCTAAATTTTGAACCACTTGTAAAACACTCATAAATCTGTGGACTTCCATTAGTAATTTATTGCGAGGGTCATAATAAACCCACACATAATAAACCTTGCCGATCCATTACTCATGACGTGCCCGTTATTGGCATCAAACATAAATAAGGTGCATTGTCTACTTCATTGAATACGGCGAAACATCCCTGACGATCCTCATATGATTCGAGAAATGATAAAAAGCGAGGATTCGATGATAATTAAGTTGGCCCTAATTAGTCAAGCAATGTAAAAGTTTAGCCACATATTACACTTAACTTTCGTAATATTTTCTTGAAATGCATGTTGGCGTCTGACAAAGTTGTTTCGAGAACTAATAGAAATATTGCAGCTAAACGGCAATATGGCAACATTTAACACGTAAAGAAGTGACTTTCTACACAGAATTAAGATTTAGTGTTTGTCAATCACAGCATGTTGCCTACTTCAACAAAGTGTAAACTATTTGCCTGGCATAGTTGACCGAGGAGGCAGGAAATGGCAACTACACGCGTCGTATAGCGCATAAAAATGTCACAGTTTCGCCCTAAGGGCGAAGCAATGAATGCGATAGCAACACAGCAATGTCATACGAAGTAAGGTGAGCGGCTTTGGTAGCAATATGAATTGTAGTAAACATGAGCTGATTAATTAAGCAGGTGTGCTGCGGCGTAAGTAGACCGACATGAAGAGAGACTCGATGACCACGAGAAGGCGCGTGTGAAACGGTGGTGTTGATGAGAAGCGCTTACCGTGGGCAGCGCGTGCGAAGGGACACACCTGTAGTGCTGCACTGCCAATCTGGGCAGCATTGCATGTGTAGCGTTCGTTGGAAAATGTGGCCCGACTATTACTAACTGAATGAACAAGCGTGGTGTGAGCGCGCACAAACAAACATGAATAGATCACACTGAATGACTGCAGCCAACGACTGTCAAAACGCTGGCAGCGAGCGCATACGCCGCGCAGCGGGCGAAGGTACGTGCGGTCTATCGCTTCAACGGAAACTGAGCGGCGAATGCACGGCGCATAAAGGTCAGAGCCGTGTGGAGATAAGAGACTGTGCGGGCGAGCGAGCGACGTGCGCGGTTGTTGGCAGAGTAGAAGTGCGCCCCCCCCCCCCCCCCGCTCCCTCCGGCGCTGGCTTTCCGCTTCCTTGCTTGCGCGTGGGAGATTGAGTGCGTTCGCTCTCCGTGATAGCGCGCGTCCCCGCACGCTTCCGCTGGGGCATACGGCGCGCGGCGAAGATTTTATCTATACGGAACCTCACGGCGACGGCGACGCCGACGGCAGAAATCCGGTTGAAGTGTCCATATAATTGCTATCGCAATAAAATTGTGGGAAGACGTGTATTCAGCAAATTTTTCCACAGCACATAATTAAACTACACGCTTCAACCTTTCGGTTGATGTCACCAATAATGTGGCCATTTCCTGAAAAGATGAAAATCCGCCGTCTTTCGTTCTCCAATCGCGGCAGAGAAACCTTGTAAGCATTTTATATAACGCCTCTAATGGGGCGGGAAAGGACGGGGCTAGCAATTTTAATTCTTCCCTAATTGGCACACACATTCAGAATATAGTTGCACATTTCCACTTAATATTTGCTAAATTTTCACAAATTATAAACTTTGTCAGTCATGCAGTTTTTGTTTTCGAATGCCATGAAAGCTGGCGTAGAACGTTTTTCAGCACTTCTAGTCGCATTTACAGCCTTCGCTATAATTTAGACATCTAGGCATTATCCTCGCCAATACTTTGCCTTTGTGTGAGCATATTTCTGTCGTTGTTCACAAAGCTGCACAAAAAATTGGAGGACGCTTAAGCTTCGCCTTTCAGAGTAGAACACGATAGCGTTATCGGGACCCGTTCGCATCGCATCGTTCGCATCCGGCAAGTAGGCTTCATTCACGGCAACACAGAACGTGGGAAAGCCAGCTTACAAAGGCCAATCTTACACCGATCCCCTTAAAGTCGGCTTCACTTTAAACAGAAATGTATTGCAGGGACGACGTTTTTACAGGGGTAATGTAAGTCTTCTTATATGAAAGTGTGAAGGCACTAGGACCTATTTTTCATTATTTTGTGAATTGTTTGCTATTGCCCCAACGCGCGCACGTGTCCAAAACGCATTTGGCAGGCCAAGTCCCAGAATGAGGAAATAGACTTTATTGTTCGAAATAAACTATATTAAGGCCAAGTCCTAATTTGACCTGCCGAGGGTGCCAGCGCCATCTGGATAAGATTTTCGCAAGTAGCCTACCCGAGTGAGCCGGTGTTGTTATGGTAGAAATGCTGACAAAAGGGATTTGTGTTTCAGTGTCTTCGTAACAGAATTTCGTTTTCTCGTACTTTCAACTAAGAGCCCGACGCCACCATGTCTGTAGGTTGTGCATAAGTTGTACTTTACCATTTTTCTGACCAATTTCACTGTGAGAAATTCAGTTTTTGTTCACTAACACCTTGCACCACAACGAAGGGCTTGCGCGGTCGGGGTGGTTCGGAATGCTTTTCTTCTCCGCTAACACCTTGCGCCACGCAGAGGCCCTGCGCGGTGGGGGTGGTTGGATATGACTTTTTTCCGCCACGGACGCCGACATCCACACTGACGCCGGATTTCCTGCGTCATGGGGCACTTAACGCTGTCGCATTAAAATTTCTCTGGCGATTCTGCGATGACTGTGAGATAAATGCGCGATCGTTTCACCCAACCTCTCTGACACAGGTCCTGCCTCATTGCGGCGCGAAGTGCAACTACTGGTGGTCCGGAGCTGAACACCGTCATTTGCACTTTCTCTCTCTGTCTACATATATATATATATATATATATATATATATGTGCGTGTGTGTGTGTGTGTGTGTGTGTGTGTGTGACGAGCCGCACAAGGACGGTGCGGTGCAGTGTGGTGAAGGAAGAAGTTCCGAATAAACAGAGCTTCGCACGACCGCCATGTCTCCTGCGTTACACTAGTCGACAGGATTTACCGTGCCCTACATCATGACAACATCCAAGAAAGCCATCAACATTCCGAAGTACTCGGGAGCACCCGAGGACGTCTCCTTTGACAAGTGGCTCCGGCTCTTCGAGGTGAAGACTGCGGCCGCTGCATGGACAGAGCGAGACAAGCTGTGCAATTTCTCCGATTACCTTGAAGGTGAGGCCTTCCGATGGTACCTTACCGAGGTTTTTGACACTGATGCATCTTGGGAGACCCTCACTCAATGCATGACGCAACGCTTTACAAGCACCGTCGCGGATCCTTTCCGTCAGTTCATTCATTGTCAGCTAAAACCGGGCCAGAACCTGAAGGACTACTACAATGAAAAAAATGTCTCTGGGACGTCTTGCCGACCTAAAGGACGCGCACCTTATATCAGTGCTCATCGACGGCCTTCCCGCCGATGTGGAGATGGCTCTTGCTGGGCTTAACCCGTCTACACCAGCGACGTGGCTTTCAGCTGCGCAACGAGTAGAGTCAACTATGCAGCGAGTTAAATCACAGCGCGTTCTACCAGGTCGAAACACGCAGGTCAACGCAGCAAGCGGCAGCGGCCCTCAGCGTCCACGTAATACGCGGATACGAACACGCGCGTCCCAATGCAGACACTGCGCAATGCATGGTTTGCCCCGACAGATGCACTGGCATAATGAATGTCCACGACGCGCAAGCATTTCCGCCCTCGCTACCAGCCAGGGAAACGAGGAGGGCGACCCAAAGCTCTGTCAATTCAATTTGATGCACTCATTAACGGGTACCCTGTCAGCGCTACTCTTGATACGGGAGCCACGATTACCTGTGTCAGCGAAGCAGTGTTGGCGGCTCTTCACCTACATATAATGAGAGATTCACGCATCAATGTTCAACAAGTTACATCATCTACCAAAACTTTGGGTCGCGTCAATCTAAAGATACAGATCGGAAAAATCACAAAGAAAGTTCAGGCACATGTTCTACAAGGCATGAAGAGCAACCTACTTCTTGGCTTGGACAGTGCCTGCCTCTTTAACTTGTCTCTGGATCTTGACACCCTGACTCTACGCCAAGGGAGTGACATCCTCCACCCTCGCCCGCAAAACCATTCCACGGCTAATATGGACGCTTGTTTACAGGAAGTTGAAGTTCGTGATTTTGTGCATCTAAATGCAACTCAGAGGATGACATTGAAGCAGCTTGTCCATAAGTACGAGGACATTTTTTCCCAATTCACAGACTGACATTGGGTGCATGACTAGCGAAACGCATTACATTCCTCTCACCAACAATGTTCCCATCCGCAGGGCTCCCTATCGATGCTTAGAAGCCGATAGCGTCGAAATGGACAGACAAATCAACGACCTTCTCACGCAAGGCGTTATAAGACTGTCTACGTCACCGTACGCTGTGCCAGCACTTCTGGCCGAGAAAAAAGTTGAAGAACGCACGCGTTTCTGCATAGATTACCGCAAGCTAACCGCAGTGACGGTCCCCGACTATCAACCCATCCCTCGCATCGACGACATTCTTGACTCTCTCGGGAAATCGACGTACTTCTCGACATTGGACATAACGTCAGGTTACTGGCACGTGAGGATGCATCCGGGAGACATCCCGAAAACGGCCTTTGTCACACGTACCGGTCACTACGAATGGCTTGTCATGCCTTTTGGTCTCCGGAACGCTCCAGCTAATTTTGAACGGGCATGTCAAGTCCATCTTGACTAAACACCACTTGACGCATGTCAC
The DNA here is from genome assembly GCF_013339745.2 of Dermacentor silvarum. Lineage (NCBI taxonomy): Eukaryota > Metazoa > Arthropoda > Arachnida > Ixodida > Ixodidae > Dermacentor > Dermacentor silvarum. Next base: position 169,232,583 of record NC_051157.2, read on the forward strand.
GAACTACTCGATGACATTATCGTCTATTGTGACACGTTCCCAGACCATTTCAAGCATCTAGATGTGGTTCTAAACGCTTTTAGAAGCGAATGCGTTAGACTGAAATTGAAGAAATGTCAGTTCGCACAAACTTCCATTGAGTAGATGGGACACAGAGTTTCAAATGGCACAGTCACTCCGAAACAAAGCAACGTGGAGGCAATCCTGCGGTTTCCCACGCCAACACGCCCTAAAGAGTTACAGCGTTTTCTCGGCACCGTCAATGTTTACCGTCGGTACATCGGCCGCTTCAGTGAAATCACTCATCCATTGACACGCCTATTCAGCAAAGACGCCACCTGGAACTGGGACCCTGACTGTGAACTGGCTTTCACTCAGCTTAAAAGATGTGTAATGGAAGAACCCATCCTTGCCATCTACGATGCCACCAAACCTTGTGTGCTCTACTGCGATGCATCCAACAAAGGTATCGGCGCCGTCTTGAAGCAGGCTGATGATGAAGGTCGAGAACATCCAGTTGCATACCATTCTCGCAAGCTGCTCAAGCATGAAATCAATTACGTCATCACAGAACTTGAATGTTTAGCAATTATTGATGCCATAGATAAATGGCATTGTTATCTGCATGGAAAACCTTTCACCGTGATCACCGATCACGCGGCGTTGAAATGGCTTAAGAACATCAAAAATCCTCGAGGCCGTCTGTTCCGATGGTCCTTAAAGCTCTCCATGTACGACGTAAACATCAAGCATCAAAAGGGCATTAACAACATCGAAGCCGATGCACTGTCGAGAAACCCTATTATTCAGATCCTATCTGCTGAACAACTGCGAGAGCACCACCACGACAAACCGCCTTGCAAGCATACCATTGAGAATTGAATGACCATAGTGACACGCAGAGGGATACGAAAAGTCTACGTTCCTTTTGCTCTCCGGTCTTCTCTTCTTCGGAAGGCTCATGACGCTTTCGGTCATGTCGGAGTAAAGAAGACATTGCGACTTCTCTCTCCACAATATTATTGGCCTGACATCGTCACCGACGTTTCCGAATACGTTCGACACTGCGATATTTGCCAGCGCTGCAAGAATACTAAAACCAAACATTTTGGTTCCTTAGAGTCATTACCACCCGCGGAGTATTTTCATTGCTGGAAAGCCTCGGAAGTTCCTTTCCGACCGCGGCCCAGGATTCACCGCTGGGAAATTCAAGCAATTCCTCAAACATAACAACATTCATCAGCTGTATACAGCTCACAACGTCCACAGTGTAATGGCTTAAATGAGCGTACTAATCAGTCCATCGTCACTCGCCTTCGCTGCAAGATCAACGACGAAACCAGAAAACCATGGACGCGTCTCCTCTCTGACGTTGTCGACGAGTACAACAAGACACCCCACAAGGTCACGGGCTACCCACCCTGCTTTCTTATGTATGGCACACCATCGTACCCTCAGCTCCTCTCCAACGTTACCGAGAACCTGCAGGAAGCTCGCGCAAACGCGGTCCGCAATTCCCTGGCATATCACGAGAAGAACAAGCTCATATATGACAAGAAATTTCTTCCCTCAGAGCTTCAAGTGGGAGACTGTGTTCTATACGAGACACCCTGGCACCCCAACCGCGGTAAACTCAGTGCAATAATGGAAGGACCGTATACGATCATACGCAAAATCTCAGCTGTCAACTACGAGATCGACCGCAGCGTGGCCCCACTAGGTCGCCAGACTGACATCGTACATGTGGGGAGGTTAAGAGGATATCATCCACCCCTACACCTACGACTCTCTCGGGGGGAGGGAGAAGCGTGTGACGAGCCGCACAAGGACGGTGCGGTGCAGTGTGGTGAAGGAAGAAGTTTCGAATAACAGAGCTTCGCACGACCGCCATGCGTTACACACACACACACACACACACATATATATATATATATATATATATATATATATATATATATATATATATATCCGACTTTGATAGGTGACATCATAAGCCAGCAAACGAAAACACGAAAGACAGCATAGAGTGGAGTATTTGTAGTTCGTAATAGAAACAAATCTTCAAAAAAAAAAATGAATGGCAGGGGATAAAAACAACAGGCCGCATGCGGGAGGAACCTTGTCTTCG